>NC_057809.1:104252317-104617814 GCF_018294505.1 Triticum aestivum
GGCTCGGGCTGGCCGGCCTCGGGCCCCGCGGGCCCGGCGGCGAAGTGGGGCGGCGCGACGCTGAGGTGGCGGGCGCTGGTTGGCTGCAGCGGCGGGGGCGGGGTGAGCGACATGGCGCTACGCCATTGGACGGAGGGACGTGGCCGGCAGACATGTCTGGCACGGATGGACATGTCCGGCGGCGCGAGGAGGAAGACTGCTAGGGTTCATCCGCGAATTTTGGAGGGGATCACATATATATAGGTAGAGGAAGCTAGGACAGTCCAAATGAGGTGCAGTTTTCGGCCACGCGATTGTGATCGAATGACCGAGATGATGGAGGGGGTTTAGGTGGGTTTTGGGCCACTTTGGAAGGGGTGTTGGGCTGCAACACACACGAGGCCTTTACGGTTCCTCGGTTAACCGTTGGAGTATCAAACGAAGTCCAAATGGCACGAAACTTGACAGGTGGTCTACCGGTAGTAAACCAAGGCCGCTTGGCAAGTCTCGGTCCAATCCGAGAACGTTTAACACCCGCACACGGAAAGAGGTAAAAGGGGACACTGGAGGACATAGGAGCGCCGGAATGCAAAATGGACGACGGGGAAAATGCTCGGATGCATGAGACGAACATGTATGCAAATGCGATGCACATGATGACATGATATGAAATGCATGACACGCAAGCACATGACAAGGCAACAACAGCGAATAATTGGAAGACACCTGGCGCAACGGTCTCAGGGCATTACAACACTCCACCACTACGAGAGGATCTCGTCCCGAGATCTAGAATGGCACCGGAGGGAAAAACGGAAGAGAAAGAGAAGAGGTAAAACTAAGTTGCTTCTTTGACAAACGAGTGAAACCAAAGAACCTTGAAAAGTTGAACAACTTGAAAGAAGGAAAACAACGAAGGTGAAAAAAGTTGAAAGCACTCCGTTAAGAAAAAGGAATAAGAAAGAATCAATTTCGGGTAGCACTCCGGTTGAAAGAGATGCAAGACTTGATAGGATGAAAAGGACTTGAGCAGCGGGCACACACTCTGGTTAAAAGGATAAGCATGAAAAGATCATGTTCTTCACAATTCGAGATGATGACTGAAAATAGCAATATCACAAAGCCTCCGGAAGAAATGAAAGAACGGAATGGAATGGGCGGAGGGGAACAAGATCTTGAGAGAGTATGCTTACAATAAATGTTAGAACGGAGTTGTTGGATTAACAACAATGAAAAGAACAAGGTTGTAGTGGGCTTATGGAGAACATCTCAAAATTATGAGGTGACAACCCGCCACTCCCGGAAAAAGATTTGATTGATAAGAACAAGGAGACGAGAAACTTATTTCACCGGAAGGATAGATGAAGAACTTGGATCAATTATGAGCACCATAAATAGCAACAATCCTTAGGGAAGGCTTTAGGTGAAATATGACACAACATAACTCCAACGAAGAGGTTGATGGATTTAAAATACATCATTCTTAACAACATGTTAATCATGAAACATGAACTCAAATTATCAAGAATGACATAATACCACCTCCAATGATATGGAAGAAAGAATTGCACTCCGGATTGCAAGATGAAGAATGCTTGAGCTTCTTAGAAAAGACTCTTGATGAAAACTTGGAGAAGGAATTAAATCCTTGATGAAACATCATGTAGAACCTCCATGAAGAACTCCATAACAAAAGGATGATCAAATGAAAGGAAAGAGAAGTTGAAAACACAAAGTGAAACCTTGCAATGATTTAGATGAATCTCCGTAGTAATATAATTGTGAGAGCTTGGAACTCTTGGAAAAGAAAAGATAAGCCTCTCGAAACGAGAATGTGGTATGATGAGCCTCCGGAATAAGGAATTGAATTCACTCGATGAAACAAGAAATAAGAATTACATTATGCTTATCCTTCACCAATTAAATTGATGACAAACAATGGATTTGGCACACTACTTATTCTTCTAGAAAGGATTAAGATAGATATTGCGCAAACTTGAAGATGCCTTCGATGATCCACCGGTAGGATTGAAAGAACGAATGAATTGATACGATAACAAAGGAAGAGAAATCTTGAACGGACCACCGGTAAGAATTGAAAATGAACGAAGAAAAGATAAGGAAACACCGGGAAGAATTAGCAAATGAACGAAGATGCTTGCTAGGATTTAGATACATGAGAACGAGGAGATCAATAACTGACTAGAGGATATTTGAACGATGCACTGGTAAGATTTATAGAAAAAGAGCTGAAAGCTGAGAATGAATAATTCTGATATGATAGGCTCCGGAGAATCAAACTGAAAAGACTCATGATTGCTCCGGATGGGTGAAAAGAATTCTCACAATCGAAAATAATTATGAGAGGGTGGCAACAAGGTAGAACCATGAATCTTCAAGAGAACGGATAAGGATATGGAGGAAAAACTCTTCTTTGGTCTTCAAAACCCGAGAATGACGACGAGAAACACCACCATGAATTATTTAGACACTCCGGAAGAATCAAAAGCGAAGAGGTTGAGCCAACGATGAAAATAATTTGAAAGATCTTGGATAAACACATATGACTGATGATAATTCATTCTAACGTCAAACTTTGAAAAGAATTTGAGGATAGCTCTGGGAAAAATAGAAGAGATAGGTAAGATCCTGGGAAAAGACCTGTGGGTTAGGGCCCACTCAAAAGAAACACCGTAGAACGATTTAAAAGAGAGAATGGACCGGTCGAATTAAATGGCTTGAATGAGATAACAACCTCGAAATAAGTTAAACGGATCTTAAATGACAAGACGAGCCTTCTGAGATATCTTCAGCACTCCGGAACAATTGAATAGCGAGAAATGGATGATTAAGAGGTGCACCGGCAAGAGAAGACATTTGAAACGAGGAAAGGATATGATCAACAAAGCTTGACTTGAAACCACCGGAGATGAAAAGAATGAAGAATGATGAACTTGTAGAACATCTTCATGAGAACCACCGGGTAAGAACATTGACGGAAACGAATGGTGAGACTTCACATCAATAAAAGGATACTCGATTAAGAGATCTGAATACTTGAAGGAGAGGGTGGGAGGGTGGGTAAAACAAAAGCAACTTGGGACGGGTGAAACAAACAACATTGAGAAGACTTGAGTTGATCTTGCAGATGTTGAAATGATTGGATTTACTTGAAGAGAAACACGTCGGTTGAAAAGGATTGACATGGCAATCTCGATTATCATGAAGAATTGGTATTCACATCGGAGCATGAGAACACCACTTAGGAAAGGTATGTAATCAACATTTGACTTTGAAGCAACTCGAATACCACAACTCAAAACAAAGCAAGGGATTGGCTTACAGAAAAAAAAGCCGGAACAAACATATGATAGAGATTTCGTCCGAAGTTTTCATGGTGGGGCCCACACGGGCTCGATCGTACAACACTGCTACCTCTTGAGCTTGCGTTGGTTTTCCCTGAAGAGGAAGGGATGATGCAACAGAGTAGCATAAGTATTTCCCTCAGTTTTTGAGAACCAAGGTATCAATCCAGTAGGAGGCCACGCTCAAGTCCCTCATACCTGCACAAAACGATAGCTACTCGCAACCAACGTGATTAGGGGTTGTCAATCCCTTCACAGTCACTGACGAGAGTGAGATCTGATAGATATAATATTTTTGGTATTTTTGGTATAAAGATGCAAAGTAAAAAGTAAAGGCAAAGTAAAAAGCAAAGCAAGATTAAAGTGATGGTGATTAATATGATGAGAATAGACCCGGGGGCCATAGTTCCACTAGTGGCTTCTCTCAAGAGCATAAGTATTCTACGGTGGGTGAACAAATTACTATTGAGCAATTGACAGAATTGAGCATAGTTATGAGAATATCTAGGCATGATCATGTATATAGGCATCACATCCGTGACAAGTAGACCGAAACGATTCTGCATCTACTACTATTACTCCACTCATCGACCGCTATCCAGCATGCATCTAGAGTATTAAGTTAAAAACAGAGTAACGCCTTAAGCAAGATGACATGATGTAGAGAGATAAATTCATGCAATATGAAATAAACCCCATCTTGTTATCCTCGATGGCAACGATACAATACGTGCCTTGCTGCCCCTTTTGTCACTGGGAAAGGACACCGCAAGATCGAACCCAAAGCTAAGCACTTCTCCCATGGCAAGAACTACCAATCTAGTTGGCCAAACCAAACGGATAATTCGAAGAGACTTGCAAAGATAACCAATCATACATAAAAGAATTCAGAGAAGATTCAAATATTATTCATAGATAGACTTGATCATAAACCCACAATTCATCGGTCTCAACAAACACACCGCAAAAAGAAGATTACATCGAATAGATCTCCACAAGAGAGGGGGAGAACTTTGTATTGAGATCCAAAAAGAGAGAAGAAGCCATCTAGCTACTAACTATGGACCCGAAGGTCTGAGGTAAACTAATCACACTTCATCGGAGGGGCTATGATGATGTAGAAGCCCTCCGTGATGACGGTCCTCTCCGGCGGAGCTCCGGAACAGGCCCCAAGATGGGATCTCGTGGATACAGAAATTTGCGGCGGTGGAATTAGGTTTTTGGCTCCTCTTCTGATCGTTTGGGGGTACGTAGGTATATATAGGAGGAAGGAGTACGTCGGTGGAGCTCCGAGGGGCCCACGAGGCAGTGGGGTGCGCCCTGGGGAGGGGGGGGGCGCCCCCCACCCTCGTGACCGCCTCTCTGATGCCTTGGCGTAGGGTCCAAGTCTCCTGGATCACGTTCGGTGAGAAAATCACGTTCCTGATGGTTTCATTCCGTTTGGACTACGTTTGATATTCCATTTCTTCAAAACACTGAAATAGGCAAAAAACAGTAATTCTGGGTTGGGCCTCCGGTTAATAGGTTAGTCCCAAAAATAATATAAAATTGGAAAATAAAGCCCAATATAGTCCAAAACAGTAGATAATATAGCATGGAGCAATCAAAAATTATAGACACGTTGGAGACGTATCAAGCACCATCATGTACAAGGCAGTGCACATGACTTATGAAGCGTCCCCGAGTCAGCATAGCCAAGGACTCTTTAAGACACAACGAGACCACTGTAAAACCAACCGTGGATAGGCGGACCACTAGACGTCGAACCCCAATCTCATATCATGCATCTATCGGAAAGATATCCTAAGAACTACTTGAATTCCCACTTATAAACTCCCAAAACTTTCCAGTTATTCAATCAGGTGTTGGGGATACAGGGGAAGCATAATATCCCACCCAAAACTATCAAATCCTACATCCAGCTGTATCCATCCTTCAACACATAACCAAGAAACTTTCGGAAATCATTTACATCAACCTTCGAAAAGCAACCGTTATACGAGTTATGGCAATACTCCCGAACTCCCGCCCCAATACTGGGTGGCATTGAGGTTATCTCACCAACAACTGCATAAAAGAGATTTTCAATGTTGGCGAAACTCAGGTATTCCAGAACTGCAATAATAAAATTGTGATGATAACACCTCGGAGCTCAACTCCTCGGGACACTGCCACAACCCCTAAATGTCAGGAGGCACCAAGAACAATGTTCTCATCACAAAACCATCAGAACGATTCCAAGATACCCGCGTGATCCTAAATTTTTTTTAGTGAAATTTGAGAAGAGAAGAGTCAAAACTCTACGTCAGGATGCCTCACCAGAGCGATGGAGGGACTGAGGAGTAAAAATAAATCCTACTCTCCGATATATATAATCCTATAAGACTCAAAACATTTTTCTAGACTCAACAACGCTAGCGATTCGATCAAGTAGGGGGCTCCTAAGTCGGGGAAGGCTCTGATTACCAACTTATAACACCCTTGATGCAGCTATATCTCCCACGTGTCAGAGCACAACTTAGAGGCATAACCGCATTGAAGGCAATGTCGCAAGAGGGGTAATCTTTACACATCCCATGTACTGAATAAGAAAAGAGGTACATAGTTGGCTTACAATCGCCACTTCACACAATACATGAATATGACATTACATCATCCAGATACAATCAAGGTCCGACTACGGAACCAAAATAAAAGAAGACCACCCCTAATGCTAGATCCCCGATCGCCCCGACTGGGCTCCACTACTGATCAACTGGAAACGAAACAACTCAACGGACACGAACTTCATCGAGATCCTCCTTGAGCTCGGTTACTGCACCTACACGGTATCATCGTCACCTGCAAACTGGTTTTGGAAGTAATCTGTGAGTCACGGGGACTCAGCAATTTCACACCCTCGCGATCAATACTATTTAAGCTTATAGGTAGGGGAACAGGTATGAGGTGGAGCTGCAGCAAGCACTAGCATATATGGTGGCTAACATACGCAAATGAGAGCGAGGAGAGAAGGCAAAGCACGGTCGTGAACTAGAAGTGATCAAGAAGTGATCCTGAATCTACTTATGTTCAAGCATAACTCCAACACCGTGTTCACTTCCCGGACCCCGCTGAGAAGAGACCATCATGGCTACAAACGCGGTTGATGCATTTTAATTAAGATAAGTTTCAGGTTTTCTACAACCGGACATTAACAAATTCCCATCTTCCCATAACCGCGGGCACGACTTTCGAAAGTTCAAATCGCTGCAGGGGTGTCGCAACTTAGCCCATCACAAGCTCTCATGGTCAACGAAGGATATTCCTCCTCCCAGGAAGACCCGATCAGACTCGGAATCCCGGTTACAAGACATCTCGACAATGGTAAAACAAGACCAGCAAAGCCACCCAGATGTGCCGACAAATCCCGATAGGAGCTGCACATATCTCGTTCTTAGGGCACACCGGATGAGCGCTCCGTACAGCTAAAACCAAACCTCGAGTTTCCTTGAGGGGGCGCTGCAAAGGACTCTAGTTTGGACCAGCACTCAGAGGAGCACTGGCCCGGGGGGGGGGGTAAAATGAAGATGACCCTTGGGTTGGCCGACCCATGGGAAAAAAGGGCTAGGTGGCAAATGGTAAAACCAAGGTTGGGCCTTGCTGGAGGAGTTTTATTCAAGGCGAACTGTCAAGGGGTTCCCATTATAACCCAACCGCGTAAGGAACACAAAATCAAGGAACATAACACCGGTATGACGGAAACTAGGGCGGCAAGAGTGGACCAAAACACCAGGCATAAGGCCGAGCCTTGCACCCTTTACCAAATATATAGATGCATTAATTAAATAAGAGATATTGTGATATCCCAACAAATCCATGTTCCAACATGGAACAAACTCCAACTTCACCTGCAACTACCAACGCTATAAGAGGGGCTGAGCAAAGCGGTAACATAGCCAAACAACGGTTTGCTAGGACAAGGTGGGTTAGAGGCTTGACATGGCAATATGGGAGGCATGATAAAGCATGTGGTAGGTATCGCAACAAAGGCATAGCAAAAGAGCGAGCATCTAGCAAGAAAAGATAGAAGTGATTTCGAGGGCATGTCATCTTGCTTGCAAAGTTCTTCGAGAAGAAAGCTTGGTCCTCGAAAACGTACACGGCGGGTTCCTCGAACACGAACTCGTCTCCCGGCTCTACCCAAGGCAAGAACACAAGCAAAGGAAACAACAATCAACCACGGTGCAATGCGCAAGCAACATGGTGCAAAACATGTCATGATATGCGGGATGTGATATGCAATGCATATGTGTGCTTCGGAAGGGAAAGATTGAACCAGACATCAACTAGGAAAACCAAGAGTGACGATGGAAAGATGAGTTGATTTCGGTCGAAATCGATATAAAGATCACCGGAATCGGATGCACGGTTTGCAAATGACAAGCAAAACAAATATGGCACCGATCTGCGATTAATAGCACGAGTCCATCTAAATGCATCAAGAACAACAAGTTAATGCACTCTAACATAGCAACAAAGCACATGGCAGTGATCCCTTCAAGATGCTTGACAAAAGATGAACACTGAGCTACGACTAAATCACACGATAGCAGGTTCAAACAAGCATGGCAAAAGTGTAAAAGATAACAGGTTCACAGACTTAGTGAAAATAACATGTCAGGAATTTAACATCAGAAAGCAATGTTTAGAGCAAGATAACAACATGCTACAGGAACATATCATGGCAAAGCAAGGCATGGCATGAAGCTACTCAAAGCATACAACAAAAGTCCCTTACTGACCATAAGCCAAAAGGGATCAGAAAATACAATGGCAACCATGTAAACATAGCAACTTTCGTTAACAGATTCAGACTTAGCAGAAAACTGGAACATGGCAAAACCGATTCACGTAGGCATGTTTGCGAGCTCGATTCACTCACCACAAGGCATTGCATGACAAACTAAGCATACACCCAGCAAGTAGACATGGCATAGAAGCTAAACATGGCAAGAACAACCTCATAGCATGCAAGGATCAACTACAACAACCTCAGCAAAATTGCTTAACATGTAAACAATCTACCAAGAATATTTTATAGCAAAAATAGAGCACGATTGAGTCATGTTAGAGCACTCCATAATTGCAAACGAAGACATGGATGGATAGAGCCTAACAATATCTCAAAATCATCCGTACTGAACATGCTTAAAAGAGGCATGGATCACTCTGTAGCAACATGAATACATGGCATAAAAATATCAGCAGACAAAGACTTAGAAGAAATTCCAAGTCCCTGAAATCAGCAACATTACGAGAGCTACTTTGCATGCTTGTGCTAGTCACCACAAAGCTCACAAAAATACATGGCATACACCCCTGTAAAGATGGCACGGCATACTTCAAAACACATGTAGGGCTCAAGTTCATAGGAGGCACACATTAATCATAGAAAAAATGACAAATGTCCAATAACTGATAAGAATCTGAAACTAACATCACATAGCACTCTTGCAACAGCATTTAGGGCATCAAGATGAACTCAAATGAACATGGTGCAATGAGATGAAATGAAGTACTCGTCGAGACGAACAATTTGATATGCTACACGCCCAAAACGGAGCCACGGATGCCAAGTTATGATGCGATGAACAGAGGCATAAAATTACTGAGATCTGGGGACTTAGAGAAATTTTACCCTGCGGGAAGAGTCAACGGGCGAACGAGGAGATGCGGGATGAAGAGATCCAGGCGCAGGGCGTGGCGTTTGGTTCCCGGGGTTGGTGGATCTCGTCCACCTTCCCCGGATCCGCGCGAGGGAGGAGGACGCCGGCGAGGCCGAAGGCGGCGCGCCGGCGAGGGAGACGAGAAGGCGGGCGGCGGTGCTCCGGGCCTTGCTGGAGGTCGATGGGCGGTGCACGGAGCTGCGCGCTGGCGGCGGGGAAGCGGCGGGTGAGGCGGCGGCGATGCGGTGGCTGAGCAGAACGGCGACGGGCGGCGGCGACTCTCAGGCGGCGGCGCGGAGAGACAGGCGGGGCGCGGGCGGCTCGGGCCCGGTCGTGGCTCGGGCTGGCCGGCCTCGGGCCCGGCGGCGAAGTGGGACGGCATGGCGCTGAGGTGGCGGGCGCTGGTTGGCTGTGGCGGCGGGGTGAGCGACGTGGCGCTACGCCATTGGACGGAGGGACGTGGCCGGCAGACATGTCCGGCGGCGCGAGGAGGAAGACTGCTAGGGTTCATCCGTGAATTTTGGAGGGGATCACATATATATAGGTAGAGGGAGCTCGGAGAGTCCAAATGAGGTGCTGTTTTCGGCCACGCGATCATGATCGAACGACCGAGAGGATGGAGGGGGTTTTGGGCCACTTTGGAAGGGGTGTTGGGCTGCAACACACACGAGGCCTTTACGGTTCCTCGGTTAACTGTTGGAGTATCAAACAAAGTCCAAATGGCACGAAACTTGACAGGCGGTCTACCGGTAGTAAAACAAGGCCGCTTGGCAAGTCTCGGTCCAATCCGAGAACGTTTAACACCCGCACACGAGAAGAGGTAAAAGGGGACCCCGGAGGAGATAGGAGCGCCGGAATGCAAAACGGACGACGGGGAAAATGCTCAGATGCATGAGACGAACATGTATGCAAATGCGATGCACATGATGATATGATATGAAATGCATGACACGTAAGCACATGACAAGGCAACAACAGCGAATAACTGGAAGACACCTGGCGCAACGGTCTCGGGGCATTACAACATTCTTTTGGGGTCCAACCGACGGATAGTGACTTAGAGTTCTCTTTTGAGAAAGAGATGGACAGTTATGAGCACATGTTATATGGCAATGTAACCGCCTCATCCAAACGGGTGTGTACTGGTAGAGTTGAGGTAGTCCAGGATAAGGAGGGGGTGTTATGCACGTAGCAAAGGAGATAGACGAGAGGGAGGAAGAATATACTCCGCAAGGAGTGGAGTCGGTGGGTGAAGAGAAAGATGAGAATGGCACATCGGCAGCCTCCGAGGAGGAGGACCGCTGGGCCAAATGAAAATCCTAGGATGGAACTGCCGTGCTATGCTCTCCAACACGGCAGTTCATGAGCTTCTGGAACTACAGGAGCGTACAAGGGCAGAGTTAAGTTTCCTTTCTGAAACTCATTTGAATAAGTGTAAAGCCGATGAGCTTCGTCGTGTCCTAGGTTTTGATTCTATGTTTGTAGTGGAAAGTGATGGTTGGGCCAGTGGCCTTGTTATGTTTTATCATAAGTCGAATAAAATCGAGTTGAACTATGTATCGTCTTATTTTATTGATGTTCTGTTTATGTATGAGGATGTTGTACAGTGGCGATTCACGGGCTTTTATGGTCATCCGAACTAGAACGAACGTCATTTATCTTGGGATGATATTCGTAATTTACATAGTAAGGGCGACCACCCTTGGGTGGGTTTGGGTGATTTTAATGAAATTTTATATTCCTCAGAAAAAGAGGGCGATAATGCGAGACCAAATGGAATGATGAGGGATTTCCGTGAATGCCTTATGGACTGTGGGCTGGAAGACTTAGGTTACATGGGCGATCCTTTTACTTGGAGTAGAGGTGAAATTTGAGAGCGTCTCGATCGGGCAGTTTGCAATGTAGGGTGGGCACATAAATTTCCTCGTGCAACGGTGATTAATGAAGAACATGTCCATTCTGATCATCGGCCGCTGGTCTTGGACATGGATTATTTGAATGACAATATTTTCATACGACCAAAGGGGTGCGTGAAGAAATTTGAAGCTAGGTGGTTAAAGGAAGAGACTCTCACTGAAATTGTTAAGGCTTCTTGGGAAAGAGCAAAGTTAGCAGGTATTGGCCCTTCACTAGCTGATCGAACGAGAGTCGTGCATGCCGATTTGCACACTTGGGATCATGTAACTCTCAAGGGCCCTAAGCGAAGAATTAATAAATAAATAAAAGAGTTAGAGAGACTGAGGTGTGGTCCCTTGAACACAGAATCACGGTGCCGACGGAAGGAGATTATTGTGGTAATTGAGAACCTATTGGACCAAGAGGAAAATTTCTGGCTACAAAGGGGTCGTGCAAACTGGTTGATGCATGGGGATCATAATACATCGTTCTTCCACAATGTAGCCACGGACAGGAAAAAGAGAAATAATATAAAGAAACTTTTAGATGATTCTGGGATTTGGAGAGAAGGTAAGGAGCTGAAGAATCACATTACTGATTATTTTTTAAAACTCTTCACGTTGGAAGTCCAGCATCCGAATCAAGAGGTTTTGTCCCTAGTTCGTAGAAGAGTGACGACTGAAATGAACAATGCTCTTCTTGCCCCATATACTGCTGAAGATGTTCGCAAGATGCTGTTCGAGATTGGGGAATTAAAAGCTCCAGGGCCAGATGGACTCTGAGGGAGTCCTGGATTAGGGGGTCTCCGGACAGCCGGACTATCTCCATTGGCCGGACTGTTAGACTATGAAGATACAAGATTGAAGACTTCGTCTCGTGTCCGGATGGGACTCTACTTGGCGTGGAAGGCAATCTAGGCAATACGGATATGGATATCTCCTCCTTTGTAACTGACCTTGTGTAACCCTAACCCTCTCCGGTGTCTATATAAACCGAAGGGTTTTAGTCCGTAGGACAACAATCACAACATACAATCATACCATAGGCTAGCTTCTAGGGTTTAGCCTCTCTGATCTCGTGGTAGATCTACTCTTGTACTACCCATATCATAAATATTAATCAAGCAGGACGTAGGGTTTTACCTCCATCAAGAGGGCCCGAACCTGGGTAAAACATCGTGTCCCCTACCTCCTGTTACTATCCGGACTAGACGCACAGTTCGGGACCCCCTACCCGAGATCCGTCGGTTTTGACACTGACATTGGTGCTTTCATTGAGAGTTCCTCTGTGTCGTCGCCGTTAGGCTTGATGGATCCTACTATCATCGATAGCGATGCGGTCCAGGGTGAGACTTTTCTCCCCGGACAGATCTTCGTATTCGGCGGCTTTGCACTGCGGGCTAATTCGCTTGGCCTTTTGGAGCAGATTGAAAGCTACGCCCCTGGCCGTCAGGTCAGATTTGGAAGTTTGAACTACACGGCCGACATCCGCGGAGACTTGATCTTCGACGGATTCGAGCCACAGCCGGGCGCGCCGCACTGTCACGATGGGTATGACCTAGCTCTGCCGCCGAACAGTACCCCAGAGGCCGCGCCCGCATCATCTCTGACCCTTAGCTCAGAGCCAACTGCGCCAATCGAGGACGGGTGGTTAGACACTGCCTCAGGGGCTGCAGTGTCAATGGCAATCGAGCCAAACACCTACCTAACCCTCTGCGCAGCCCGTGACTCCAAGGTGCCGGACTCTTTTCCGGACTCCGAACCATCCGTGCCCTTGCCAATCGAATCCGATTGGGCGCCGATCATGGAATTCACCGCCGCAGATATCTTTCAGCACTCGCCCTTCGGTGACATTTTGAATTTACTAAGGTCTCTCTCTTTGTTAGGAGAGCCCTGGCCGGACTTTGTAGCCACTGTCGATGATTTAACCGACATGCTCGACTTCGACTCCGAAGACATCGATGTTATGGACGACGATGTAGGAGACGAACATGAACCAGCGCCTATAGGGCACTGGAAAGCCACCTCGTCATATGACATATACGTTGGTGGATACACCCAACAAAGGCAATGGCGACGAGATAGCGGAGGATGACCCCTCCAAGAAGCAACCCAAGCGCCGACGTCAGCGGCGCCGCTCTAAGTCCCACCAAAGCAAAAGTGGTTATACCGGCACAAGAGATAATAACACTACGGATAGTGCCGAAGACAACAACAATCCCCTCCAGCAAGATTTAGAGCAGGAGGATGAAGGAGCCAGCTCTCCTGAGAGAGCGGCAGACAGAGAGGAGGAGGATGACAACTACATCCCCCCTCCGAAGACGAGGCAAGCCTCGGCGATGATGAATTCGCCGTCCTAGAGGATCCCGTCGAACAAGAGCGCTTCAAGCGCCGGCTTATGGCCATGGCAAATAGCCTAAAGAAAAAGCAGCAGCAGCTTCAAACTGACCAAGATCTGCTAGCTGACAGATGGACCGAAGTCCTCGTGACCAAGGAATATAAACTCGAGCGCCCCTCCAAGAATTACCCAAAGCGCAGGTTACTACCCCGACTGGTGGAAGAAGCATATGATACGGCTGATTGGCCACCTCGCGGCCATGATAGAGTCATTCCAGCCAAAAGCTCAGCCTCCACCCCGACGCCATTCAAATAAAAAGGCATGGGGAGATACGCCAGACCTGCGAGACATATTGGAGGACAAAGCAAATCATGCAAGATCGATCTACGGATCACGATGGCGCACCACTCTGCGAGACGATAAACGTCACACCGGATACAATAAAAGCAAATCCGGTCGGGCCGAACACAGCGGGCAAGACCCATTCGAGTTGCGTCGCGATATAGCCCAATACAGAGGCGCCGCACACCCCTTATGCTTCACAGAAGAAGTAATGGAACATCAATTCCCAGAAGGTTTCAGACCTGTAAATATTGAATCATACGACGGCACAATAGATCCCGCAGTATGGATTGAGGATTTCCTCCTCCACATCCACATGGCCCGCGGTGATGACTTACACGCTATCAAATACCTCCCACTAAAGCTCAAAGGACCAGCGCGGCATTGCCTTAACAACTTGCCACTGGACTCCATTAGCTGTTGGGAAGATCTGGAAGCCGCATTCCTCGACAACTTTCAGGGCACTTATGTGCGACCACCAGATGCCGATGACTTGAGCCACATAATTCAGTAGCCAGAAGAGTCGGCTAGGCAATTCTGGACTCGGTTCCTTACAAAGAAAAATCAAATCATCGACTGTCCGGATGCGGAGGCCTTAGCGGCTTTCAAACACAACATCCGAGACGAGTGGCTAGCCCGGCACCTTGGTCAGGAAAAACGAAAATCTATGGCAGCTCTCACGACACTCATGACCCGCTTTTGTGTGGGAGAAGACAGCTGGATGGCTCGCAGTAATAACATATCAAAGAACCATGGTACCTCAGATACCAAGGACGGCAATAGCAGGTCACGTTGCAACAAACATAAGCGCCACATTAACAGTGAAAATACTGAGGATACGACAGTCAATGCCGGATTCAAAGGCTCTAAACCCGGTCAGCGGAAAAAGCCATTCAAACGAAGTACACCGGGTCCGTCCAGCTTGGACAGTATACTCGATCGCTCGTGTCAAATACACGGCACCCCAGACAAGCCAGCCAATCACACCAATAGGGATTGTTGGGTGTTCAAGCAGGCCGGCAAGTTAATTGCCGAAAACAAGGACAAGGGGCCGCATAGCGATGACGAGGAGGAGCCCCGGCAGCCGCACACCAGAGGGCAGAATAGGTTTCCCCCGCAAGTGCGTACGGTGAACATGATATAAGCGACCCACATCCCCAAGAGGGAGCGGAAGCGTGCGCTCAAGGACATATATGTGTTGGAGCCAGTCGCCCCAAAGTTCAACCCTTGGTCCTCCTGCTTGATCACCTTCGATCGCAGGGACCACCCAACTAGTATCCATCATGGCGGATTCGCCGCACTGGTCCTAGACCCAATCATTGACGGATTTCACCTCACTCGAGTCCTTATGGATGGCGGCAGCAGCCTGAACCTGCTTTATCAGGACACAGTGTGCAAAATGGGTATAGACCCCTCAAGGATCAAACCCACAAAAACAACCTTTAAGGGCGTCATTCCAGGTGTAGAGGCCCATTGTACAGGCTCAGTTACACTGGAAGTGGTCTTCGGATCCCTAGATAATTTCTGAAGTGAAGAGTTATTCTTCGATATAGTCTCGTTCCGCAGTGGTTATCACGCGCTGCTCGGGCGAACCGCATTCGCTAGATTCAATGCGGTACCGCATTATGCATACCTCAAGCTCAAGATTCCAGGACCTCGCGGAGTTATTACAGTCAATGGAAACACAGAGCGCTCTCTCCGAACAGAGGAGCACACTGCGGCCCTCGTAGCAGAAGCGCAAAGCAACCTCTTAAGGCAATCAACCAGTTCGGCGCTTCAAAGCCCGGACACCTTCAAGCGCGCTCGGGGCAATCGGCAAATAGACCGCCTGGCGTGATCTGAGCTCGTGTAGCAATAGGGCGGCCACCCCAATCCCAGCCCAACGATGAAATTCGTGTTGCGCGTACATAATTACGCATTAAAAATACCATGGGCATAGGTGGGGAGGGGGGCACAACTGCGGCACGCCCCAAAACGCGGCCTAAACCGCACTAGGGGCTTCCCGTTTGGTTATTTTTTTCCTTTTCTTTCAGGACCTTAATCTCTGGAAACACGGTCCGGCAGCACTATTGCCAAACACATGATGCAGCAACAAAGGAGGCAGACAACTCTGTCATACCACGGAATTCCCAGGTTGATTACAGTAACGAGTGAAATATTCAATTTAATATTATTCCTCAGCTTGCCCTTGGAAAGGACATAGTCCTACTCTTTGCTTATCGCACTATCTGTATCACTCTGCTTTAACGCAATTTTTTAATAAACAATGCATGACATTACGACTATTATTGCATTCTTGTTATATATATATATAAACACTATTCTGATCACGGGATCAGAATAATATTCTGACCACAACTTGAACTGCCTGAGTAACGCGCCTGACCTTCCCTCTATACGAACCCGACCTTCGGGCTATCTTCTCAACCGTGCCTTCTACCGTGAGTTTTTCTGATCGTTCGTGTTGTTGGTGATGTAAGTGTAATGTTTACACGGTTTTTAGAATCTAAATGCTTGTTTTGATTAGGAATCTAGCTCGTTGGCAGATTTGCTCTCGGGCGGTGATGAACATGGGTCTGTCACAAGTGTTTTGCATGTACTGGATGTTCTAGGATCCCTAATAGGATGAGAATTGGGTTTAGGTACGAGTTTACTTCGTGATTTGTTGTTATTTTCGAACGAATTCGATTTGGTGTTCCGCCACCTCTGTTCTTCGTCTGCGGGATTGGTTTCGGCCGCTGTTGTAGATTTGTAGGTTTTCTGTTCAAATTGGGTGTGGATTTGTGTGCATTAGTGAGACAAAATGCTACCCATGTTGTTAATTTGAATATGCGAGCTCATACAAATCGAAATCCGGCGATTGAATCTTCTGCCTCCCGCCATGGTTTTTTGTTCGAGGGACAGTATGATGGGGATCATTTTCTTATTTATCCGCAGCATTATGACGTTCGAAATGGCGGTTGAATCCTCCCCGTTTTGTTAATTCAATTTGGCTGGCTCATTCATTCCGAAATTGCGGATTGCACTTTCTGCCTCCCGTCGCGGTTTGTTGTTCGAGCGCACTGATTGATGGCAGATCTTTTTTGGATGTTTTATCTGGAGTATGATGACGTTCGAAATGGCTTTTGACGTGTCGGAATTGACCCAAACGATTAAATCTGGGAACCAAATTTAATCGGGGTTGTTGTTTCAATCAATTTTCATTCTGTTGTACGAGCTGGACTGCTAGAACTTTCGCACCTGAACTTCTGTGCTGTAAGTAGATGCTTGACTTCAGTCGATGGTTTGTTATTTTTGACGATCCACTATCTTCAGTAGATGCTGGACTTCTTTCTAATTAATGGTTGAACTTCTGGTTTTCCACATTGCATTCCATATTTTGCAAGGCAAAGGTGCATGGTGCTATATATTTTCTTTTTTTTCATTTTTTTATAATTTTAGTTCTTGAGATGTTATTTTTAGAGTTTGTCTCGTGGTCAATCATGGGATTAGTCCAAGTATGCATGCACTTTTTCTAGATCATCTAAGGGTCGTTGTACAAGCTGGACTTCTGTACTATTCATTCTTGACTTCTGTTTTTCCTTCTTTGCAAGGTAATGGAGAAAGCCCTATGTGTTTCTTTCTTTTTATGTTATTTTCATTCTTTTGCATTGCTTTGGATTTTTTTTATAGTCCCATGAGCAACCATGTAATTGGCCTACGGATATGCGTATATTTCTTATTTTTTTCTAGTATGTTTTCGTACTTATAGTAGTTGTTCAATCTTTAGTGAATAATTATCCTGAACTTCTGTATGCTAATCGTTTTTAAAATGTTAATTTGAGGTTTTGACAAAATCTATTACTCAGTGTAGATTTGTTTTTGTTTAGCTAGAACTCGGTGTTCTTTTTGCCTTTGATGTGTTGCAGCATGTGGATCTTGAGCCTGTGCGCACTGAAAGACCAGGAGAAAAAGTTGCATATTACAAGACAGCTAGTAGGTGGTCCTGAATTGATGAGTGTTTTCTTTAGAGTTGATGATATGATCGGTTCTTGTCCTAACGATGTTTCTTAACTTAGACCACTATAAATGGGCCTTGGATGAGCTATTCATTAAGCATGATTTCCGTCGAGTAATCATTCTGGAAGGTCTGATCTCCTTGATGGTTCTTGTTCTTAGATGTTTCCGCATGCCATCTCATTTCCATGGTTGATTGGTTAACACATGACATGGAGATCGCCCCATATTTCTTTGACTACTTCGAGGCTACAGCGAAATTACTTGATACTGACAAGTATGTTACAACTGTACTCTGATTATACATGTCAAGACAATGAATAAATATCAAGTGTGTTTAATTACGTTACTGTAATTGTTGTTGTTGTGGTATTGAAGGACGATAATGGTTGTTTCTTCTTGGAATGACAATGGACAAAAGCAGTTCGTTTATGACCCAAGTTAGTTCTCTGTTCTGATAGGCCTATGTTCACCTTTATTTCCGCATTAGAAGGGAGAGTTGCTCAATTTTTCTAGATAATGCTTTGCAGAGGCTCTTTACCATTCAAAGCATCGAGGTCGGGGTCTATTTTTAAAATGCTCAAGATATTCATTGAATAACTGTCCTGAACTTCTATATCTTTTCTATTTGAACTTCTTTAATTATAATTATGTTTGTTATTTTAGGATTTAAATGGGCCTATTAACAAATGCGGTAGCGCGAGGCCGGGCAGGGGGGAGGGGGGGGGTCGGTGCAATGCGTACGGGCTTGGGATTGAGTACTTGCTGCTGGGAACTTCTGAGCTTCTTCATGCGTCTCTCGTCTTCCTGTCAAAAAAGTAAAAAAATGTTTATTAGCACACAAGTTACATCTGCCTATACCTTTCTAACTAAACTTAGCATTATTCAAAGCCTGAACTTCTCATATATATAAAGCTGATAGGCCACCTTGTGAGCAATTTGTCGGAGAGCTAGGAGAGGAACCGCATGGCAATCCATGACTTTCATAGGGCGCGAAGTTCATCTACATGAAGCAAGAAGGTCAGGCAAGGGACGATTGAAGAACAAGGCGACAAGTGGGAGGAAGTTCATGTACCACTGCTGTGATTTGAAGGCGGCTCCGATGCCGCCTTCGCCGCGGAGTTGCTCCATTGGCCGCGCCATTCGCCATATCTTGCGTCGGGGCCGTCATCTTCTCTGCCAATGCGTTGGGCGGTGAATATGGAAGGAGGATGCGGCTTTCGGAAGTCCATGGCGGCTTCGCCGCGTCCAGGCGACGCGGGATCCCTCGCGTCGGCGTCCGCCGTCGCTTGCTTGCCCGCGCCGGTGGTTGGCCAGGATCTGGGGAAGGAGGGGAAGGGCCGGATCCGGCCGGCCAGGAGCTGGAGACGGGGGGGAGGCGGCGGATCCGGCCGGCCAGGAGCTAGAGACGGGGGGGAGGCGGCGGATCCAGCGAAGATCGGCGGCGACCATGGGGGGAGGTCGGGGGATCGAGGGGAGGAGGGGGGCTGGGGCGGCTCAGGATCGGGATCAGGTGGATCCTGTCGGGGAGCCTCGAGATCCAGTGGATCCTGTCGGGCCGGCAGCAGTTCAGAAGTTCGGGAGGGCCCTGTCGGGCCCTATATAGGGGCTGCTGTGATCCAAATAACTATTCTAATCCCAGGATTAGAATAGTGCTATCCTATATATGTGTTCATTAATGACGCCTTGCAACCGTACACTCTGGTACGGCCAATACACCAGGGGCTTACGTACCCCACAATACGGTGTGAAAAGTCCGAACACTTTCACAAGTGCGGCACCCCGAACTTATAGCATTATATGCATCAGCTCTGAATCATGTCTTTGGTCAAATGTTGGGTTTGACCGGCTCCTATGTTTTGGTACCTTACGTTCCGCTCTATCGGCTAAGGTAGCGCTAGGAGAACTACTGCGATTGTGCCCCGGTTCTGCCGGGCTTAGCACCTCAGTAGAGAAAGCTAAAACTGACTGTCATGATAAGGCGAGAGACAGGTCGCTATTCGGCGAGGTTTTTCGAGTCCCTAAAGACTTATGTCGCTTAGGGCAAGGGGCCGGCCCTATCCGGCTTACAGGCGTGTATCGCGCCCCGAATTCGGCCTTCCGAATACCAGGGGCTTCGCCGAAATTTAAAATTATAGAATTCTATCGCTAAGTGAGAGTGATAAAGCATTATTAGTCTAGTTGCCTTGTTCGTTGTGCTGAGCACCTCCCTCGAAGGACCCAAATATGGGAACAAGAGTGCTCAGGTTTATCCGAACACCCCAGCACTCGTGGCATGGGGGCAGAAGCCGAGGACTAGCCATCTCTCAGATTGGATAAACGGCCAAACAGAAGGTAATATTTTAAATTCACACAAGCGTTGCATAGCGCATATGAAACAAGTTTTCATCATACAGGATCATACGAGCAAGTCTCATTCAAATATTACATCTTTTTAACACTCATCCGCGATGAGGCGGGCACCCGGCAGAACACCCTCGTAGTACATCTCGGGGTGGCGGTGCTCCTTGCCCTCCGGCGGCCCCTCCTTGATCAGCTTCACGGCGTCAATCTTGACCCACTGCAATTTCACACGGGCAAAAGCCCGGCGTGCACCTTCAATGCAGACAGATCTCTTGACGACCTCTAGCCGCGGGCAGGCATCGACAAGCCGCCTCACCAGGCCGAAGAAGATGTTCGGAAGGGCGTCGCCAGGCCACAACCGGATAATAAAGCTCTTCATGGCCCGATCGGCCGCCTTATGTAGCTCGACCATCTGCTTCAGCTGGTCGCTCATTGGCACCGGGTGTTCGGCCTCAGCATACTGAGACCAGAACAACTTCTCCGTTGAGCTTCCATCCTCAGCCTGGTAAAATTGTGCGGCATCGGACACACTGCGGGGCAGATCTGCGAATGCTCCTGGAGAGCTCCGGATTCGGGTAAGTAATCGGTAATTTACTTTTACATGCTTGCTTTGCATATAGAAAGCCTTACCCGCCGCTATCTTCTTCATCGTGTCGATCTCTTGGAGGGCCTTTTTGGCTTCGGCCTTGGCACTTTTTACACTCTCGATGGCCGCTGCAAGCTCAGACTCCCGCGTCTTTGAGTCAAGCTCCAACGCCTCGTGCTTCGCCACGAGAGCCTGGAGCTCTTGCTGCACCTCGCCCACCCGAGCCTCATGCTTCTCTCGCTCGGTGCGCTCCTTGGCCGCTCTATATCTGGCCTTGGTTAGCGCTTGCTTCAGGGTCGCCACCTCGGCCGTGGCCCCTGGCAAACATACAATGATCCCGTCATTTTGCAATTGCGTCCTTTTTTATATATACATATCTATAGACGGGGTATTACTTACCCTCGTTCTCCTCGAGCTGCCTCTTGGCAAGGTCGAGCTCTTTCCTGGACCGCTCAAGGTCCTGCTTCAGTACGGTGACCTCCGCAGTCAGTGCGGCAGACGCCAGCAGCGTAGCCTGCATATGCGTATTGACACACTTATATTAGACTCCTGCGATATTATTTGATCCTCTGTTCGGCTTTTCTTTGTGAACACCGAACAAAGCATAAGGGGCTACTGTCTATGCGGTAATATTTCTACTACATTTTAAAACACTTACCTCAAAGCCTGTTAGAAGGCTGGCACAGGCTTCAGTCAATCCGTTCTTGGCGGACTGAACCTTCTGGATCACCGCACTCATGATAGTGAGGTGTTCCTCGTCGATGGAAGCGCTGCAAAGCGCTTCTAGCAGATTGTCCAGTGCCTCTGGATGGACAGAGGTCACCGTCACAGGCGTCTTGCCCCTCTTAGAAGGAGGCCGCCTGCCCGAGCCCAGAACCGCATGAGGGTCCGGCACGGTGTTCGGCTGAGGGCCGAACTCGGAGCTCTCGGGGGCCCCGTCCCCTCAGCTCCCGGAGTCCGGAAGGTCGCCTTGAGGCGCCTCCAGGACTATCTCCCCTCGATCCGGTGCCTCTTGAGACAACACCTCGGCATCGTCGGCAGGATGGGGGGAGGTGGTGGTCGGGACTGGATCACTATCCATGTCCGACAAGCCCACAGAGCCGTCCGATGATACCTCGATATTGGCTCGTGGCGGCCTGCGTAATTATGCTCGGCGATTAGGGAAAACAGTGCGACAAAGGAATTCCATGAGCTACTCTGGCATCCGAACACTTACGATCTCCTCGGGGGCTTGGCCCTGGGCAACCACTCGTCTTCGCCTTCGTCGGCGGCGATGGAACTGTCCGGAAGGAGAGTCCTTCCCTTCTTGGACCCTCCGGCCTCCCCAGTTGGGGCGGCCTTCCTTTTCCTGTCTCCCCCAGTCGATGGGGGAGCATCTTCTTCTTCTTCCTCGTCTTCGGGGGAACAGTGCGCCGCAGAGTCATCGGATGGTGAGTCCGACGACGCCTGGCGTCGGGAACTCTTTCGGGTTCCCTTGGCCTTCTTGGTCTTCTCCGGCACCGTATAAGGGGCTGGAGTCAACATCTTCACCAGAAGAGCGTCAGCGGGGCCTTCGGGCAAAGGAGCCGGACAGTCGATCTGTCCAGCCATCTTCTGCCAGTCCTGTCAAAGGTACGGGAGTTTAGATCCCGCATAGAGTGAATCTATAAAAAAATAAGTATCCTGTGAAAGGTAAATCAGCTTACCTCACTGGCTTGGTGCTTCGTGCTGAATCCGCGATCCTCAGTAATAGGAGGGGGGACCTCGGCACTTTTGAACAGCACCCTCCAGGCATCTTCATGAGTCGTGTCAAAGAGTCTGTTCAGAGTTCGGTGCTGCGTCGGGTCGAACTCCCACAAGTTGAACTCCCGTTGTTGGCACGGGAGGATCCGGTGGATGAGCATAACTTGGACTATGTTGACAAGCTTGAGCTTCTTGTTCACCATGTTTTGAATACATGTTGGAGTCCAGTCAGCTCTTCCGAACTACCCCAGGGCAGGCCCTTCTCTTTCCAGGAGGTGAGCCGCGTGGGGATGCCAGATCGGAACTCGGGGGCCACTGCCCATACAGGGTCGCGCGGCTCGGTGATGTAGAACCACCCCGATTGCCACCCCTTTATGGTTTCCACAAAGGAGCCCTCGAGCCATGTTACATTGGGCATCTTGCCCACCATGGCGCCTCTGCACTCCTCCTGGCGGCCGCCCACCACCTTCGGCTTGACATTGAAGGTCTTTAGCCATAAGCCGAAGTGGGGCTTGATGCGGAGGAAGGCCTCGCACACGACGATAAACGCCGAGATGTTGAGGACGAAGTTCGGGGCCAGATCATGGAAATCCAGGCTGTAATAGAACATGAGCCCACGGACGAATGGATGGAGAGGGAATCCCAGTCCGCGGAGGAAATGGGTGAGGAATACTACCCTCTCATGGGGCCTGGGGGTGGGGATGAGCTGCCCCTCATCGAGGAGCAGGTACGCGATGTCGTCGGGCAGGTATCCGGCTCTCCTCAGTTTCTTGATGTCTCCCTCCGTGACGAAGGAGACCGTCCACCTGCCTCCCACTCCGGACATGGTTGGAGAAGGTTGAGGTGGGGAGAGCGGACTTGGGCGCTAGAGCTCGAGTGTGCGAAAACGGATGAGCAAAGGAGGAAGAGGGCGTGGATAGAAAGGTGAATCCTTATCCCTTTATATGGGAGGACGAAGCTAAGCGTGCCCACTTGCCTGGTAAAACTTGCTTATCCCCCAAGCGCCGCAATTGATGGCGCGGTTGGGTTACCCATGCCCGTATTGATGAGAATCCCGTAATAAGGGGACACGGTCTCTGCTTTGACAAGACGTGTCGAAAAACTGCCTCGCGTTATGTGCGGGGCTGGTTAAAGGAAACGGTTTGAATAATCACCGGGCCATGACATAACGTCATGCTGCCAAAACAAACCAGCAACTTAGATCTACGAAAATATTATTCTCTCTACCGTGGAATGTGGAACTTATTTTGCAGGGTCGGACACTATCCTCGTATTCAAATTCTTCTATGATGTATTCGGAGAAGGAACCCGCCTTGCAATGCCGAAGACAATACTGCGCGCCGGACTCGTCGTCATTGAAGCCTGGTTCAGGGGCTACTGAGGGAGTCCTGGATTAGGGGGTCTCCGGACAGCCGGACTATCTCCATTGGCCGGACTGTTAGACTATGAAGATACAAGATTGAAGACTTCGTCTCGTGTCCGGATGGGACTCTACTTGGCGTGGAAGGCAAGCTAGGCAATACGGATATGGATATCTCCTCCTTTGTAACCGACCTTGTGTAACCCTAACCCTCTCCGGTGTCTATATAAACCGAAGGGTTTTAGTCCGTAGGACAAAAATCACAACATACAATCATACCATAGGCTAGCTTCTAGGGTTTAGCCTCTCTGATCTCGTGGTAGATCTACTCTTGTACTACCCATATCATCAATATTAATCAAGCAGGACGTAGGGTTTTACCTCCATCAAGAGGGACCGAACCTGGGTAAAACATCGTGTCCCCTGCCTCCCATTACCATCCGGCCTAGACGCACAGTTCGGGACCCCCTACCCGAGATCCGCTGGTTTTGACACCGACAGACTCCATGCTATCTTCTATAAAAGATTTTGGCCTATGTTAGGGGACGATCTAGTTGAGGAGATCCTACAAGCCATCAATACATGTACTATACCAGCTGGTTGGAACGATACTGCGATTGTGATGATTCCAAAAGTTAACACACCGGAAAAGTAACCCAATTTAGGCCGACCAGCTTATGCAATGTGGTATATAAACTAATTGGAAAGATGGTGGCCCTTCGTTTGAAGGTTCTCCTGCCAGATATTATAAGCCTGACTCAGAGTGCTTTTGTGCCTGGCAGACTGATAACGGATAATATATTGGTAGCTTATGAGTGTTTTCACACAATCAAGAATAAAAGAGAAGGTAGAGAGGGCTTGTGTGCTATTAAACTTGATATGCACAAAGCTTATGACAGAGTTGAGTTGCCTTTTTTTGAAGGAGATTATGCTGAAACTGGGCTTCCGTCAAGATTGGGTGAAATTAATTATGCAATGCGTCTCAACTGTCGAATACAGAGTAAGGATTAACACTGAGGATAGTGAGAGTTTTAAGCCTACAAGGGGTTTGAGGCAGGGTGACCCATTGTCACCATACCTTTTCTTGTTGTGCATAGAGGGATTGAATGCTCTACTTATACGGGCGGAGGAAATTGGAAATATTTCAGGAGTAAAAGTTTTTAGAGATGCCCCGCCCATCACAAACCTTCTCTTTGCGGATGATTCTTTGATTCTCACAACACAATGCGGAAGCTCTGAAAATAGTGTTAGATTTATACTGTCAGGCATCGGGACAATTGGTAAGCATTGAAAAATCTAGCATTTTCTTTAGCCCAAACACGAAGGTGGAGATTAGGGAACAATTGTGTATAACGCTGAATATAATGACAGAGGCCCTCAGTGATAAATATTTGGGCTTGCCAGCAAATGTGGGTGTAGATAAAACATACCGTTTCCAATTTATGATTGAACGGATTGTCAAGAAAATTAGTGGCTGAAAGGAAAAATTATTGTCTGCCGGGGGAAAGGGGATTGTCGGTGTCAAAACCGGCGGATCTCGGGTAGGGGGTCCCGAACTGTGCGTCTAGGCCGGATGGTAACAAGAGGAAGGGGACACGATGTTTTACCCAGGTTCGAGCCCTCTTGATGGAGGTAAAACCCTATGTCCTGCTTGATTAATATTGATGATATGGGTAGTACAAGAGTAGATCTACCACGAGATTAGAGAGGCTAAACCCTAGAAGCTAGCCTATGGTATGATTGCATGTTGTGATTTTTGTCCTACGGACTAAAACCCTTCGGTTTATATAGACACCGGAGAGGGTTAGGGTTACACAAGGTCGGTTACAAAGGAGGAGATATCCATATCCGTATTGCCTAGCTTGCCTTCCACGCCAAGTAGAGTCCCATCTGGACACGAGACGAAGTCTTCAATCTTGTATCTTCATAGTCTAACAGTCCGGCCAATGGAGATAGTCTGGCTGTCCAGAGACCCCCTAATCCAGGACTCCCTCAGTAGCCCCTGAACCAGGCTTCAATGACAATGAGTCCGGCACGCAGTATTGTCTTCGGCATTGCAAGGCAGGTTCCTTCTCCGAATGCATCACAGAAGAATTTGAATACGAGGATAGTGTCCGACCCTGCAAAATAAGTTCCACATTCCGCGGTAGAGAGAATAATATTTTCGTAGATCTAAGTTGCTGGCTTGTTTTGGCAGCATGATGTTATGTCATGGCCCGGTGATTATTCAAACCGTTTCCTTTAACCAACCCCGCACATAACGCGAGGCAGTTTTTCGACACGTCTTGTCAAAGCAGAGATCGTGTCCCCTTATTACGGGATTCTCATCAATACGGGCGTGGGTAACCCAACCGCGCCATCAATTGCGGCACTTGGGGGATAAGCGAGTTTTACCAGACAAGTGGGGACACTTAGCTTCGTCCGCCCATATAAAGGGATAAGGATTCACCTTTCTATCCACGCCTTCTTCTTCCTTTGCTCATCCGTTTTCGCACACTCGAGCTCTAGCGCCCAAGTCCACACTTCCCACCTCAACCTTCTCCAACCATGTCCAGAGTGGGAGGCAGGTGGATAGTCTCCTCCGTCACGGAGGGAGACATCAAGAAACTGAGGAGAGCCGGATACTTGCCCGACGACATCGCGCACCGGCTCCCAGATGAGTGGCAGCTCATCCCCACCCCCAGGCCCCATGAGAGGGTAGTATTCCTCACCCATTTCCTCCGCGGACTGGGATTCCCTCTCCATCCATTCGTCTGGGGGCTCAGGTTCTATTACGGCCTGGATTTCCACGATCTGGCCCCGAACTTCATCCTCAACATCTCAGCGTTTATCGTCGTGTGCGAGGCCTTCCTCCGCATTAAGCCCCACTTCGGCTTATGGCTGAAGACCTTCAATGTCAAGCCGAAGGTGGTGGGCGGCCGCTAGGCGGAGTGCGGAGGCACCATGGTGGGCAAGATGCCCAACGTAACATGGCTCGAGGGCTCCTTTGTGGAAACCATAAAGGGGTGGCAATCGGGGTGGTTCTACATCACCGAGCCGCGCGACCCTGTATGGGCAGCGGCCCCCGAGTTCCGCTCTGGCATCCCCACGCAGCTCACCTCCTGGAAAGAGAAGGGCCTGTCCTGGGGTAGTTCGGAAGAGCTGACTAGACTCCAAACATGTATTCAAAACATGGTGAACAAGAAGCTCAAGCATGTCAAATAGTCCAAGTTATGCTCATCCACCGGATCCTCCCGTGCCAACAACGGGAGTTCAACTTGTGGGAGTTCGACCCGGTGCAGCACCGAACTCTAAACAGGCTCTTCAACACGACTCATGAAGATGCCTGGAGGGTGCTGTTCAAAAGTGTCGAGGTCCCCCCTCCTATTACTGAGGATCGCGGATTCAGCGCGAAGCGCCAAGCCAGTGCGGTAAGCTGCTTTACCTTTCACATGATACTTGTTTTTTATAGATTGCCTCTATGCGGGATCTAAACTCCCGTACCTTTGACAGGACTGGCAGAAGATGGCCGGAAAGATCAACTGTCCGGCTCCCTTGCCCGAAGGCCCCGCAGACGCTCTTCTGGCGAAGATGTTGACTCCGGCCCCTTATACGGTGCCGGAGAAGACCAAGAAGGCCAAGGGAACCCGAAAGAGTTCCCGACGCCAGGCGTCGTCGGACTCACCGTCCGATGACTCTGCGGCGCACTCTTCCCCCAAAGACGAGGAAGAAGAAGAATATGCTCCCCCACCGACTGGGGGAGACAGGAAAAGGAAGGCCGCCCCAACTGGGGGAGGGGGGCGAAGGGTCCAAGAAGGGAAGGACTCTCCTTCCGGACAGCTCCACCGCCGCCGACGAAGGCGAAGACGAGTGGTTGCCCAGGGCCAAGCCCCCAGGGAGATCTTAAGTATTTTGATACGAGAGTAACCCATAGGATTCCTTTGTCGCACTGCTTTCCCTAACGCCGAACACAATTATGCAAGCCGCCCCGAGCCAGTATCGATGTATCGTCGGACGGCTCCTTGGGCTTGTTGGACATGGATAGCGATCCAATCCCGACCGCCACCTCCCCTCATCCTGTCGATGACACCGAGGTGTTGTCTCAAGAGGCACCGGATCGAGGGGAGACAGTCCCGGAGGCGCCTCAAGGCGACCTTCCGGACTTTGGGAGCCGAGGGGACAGGGCCCCTGAGAGCTCCGAGTTCGGCCCTCAGCCGAACACCGCGCTGGAACCTCCAGCGGTTCCAGGCTCGGGAAGGCGGCCTCCTTCTAAAAGGGGCAAGACGCCTGTGCCGGTGACCTCTGTCCATCCAGAGGCAACGGACAATCTGCTGGAAGCACTTTGCAGCGCTTCCATCGACGAGGAGCACCGCACTATCATGAGTGCGGTGATCCAGAAGGTTCAGTCCGCCAAGAGCGGATTGACTGAAGCCTATGTCAGCCTTCTAACAGGCTTTGAGGTAAGTGTTTTAAAATGTAGTAGAAATATTACCGCATAGACAGTAGCCCCTGATGCTTTGTTCGGTGTTCACAAAGAAAAGCCAAACAGAGGATCAAATAATATCGCAGGAGTCTAATATAAGTGTGTCAGTACGCATATGCAGGCTTCGCTGCTGGCGTCTGCTGCACTGACTGCGAAGGTTGCCGTACTGAAGCAGGACCTCGAGGGGTCCAGGAAAGAGCTCGGCCTTGCCAAGAGGCAGCTCGAGGAGAGCAAGGGTAAGTAATACCCCGTCTATAGATATGTACATATAAAAAAGGACGCGATTGCAAAATGACAGGATCATTGTATGTTTGCCAGGGGCCACGACCGAGGTGGCGACCCTAAAGCAAGTGCTAACCAAGGCCGAAGATAAAGCGGCCAAGGAGCGCACCGAGCGAGAGAAGCACGAGGCTCGGGTGGGCGAGGTGCAGCAAGAGCTCCAAGCTCATGTGGCGAAGCACGAGGCGTTGGAGCTTGACTCAAATACGCGGGAGTCTGAGCTTGCTGCGGCCCTCGAGAGTGTAAAAAGTGCCAAGGCCGAAGCCCAAAAGGCCCTCCAAGAGATCGACACGATGAAGAAGATAGCGGCGGGTAAGGCTTTCTATATGCAAAGCAAGCATGTAAAAGTAAATTACTGATTACTTACCCGAATCCGGAGCTCTCCAGGAGCATTCGCAGATCTGCCCCACAGCGTGTCCGATGCCGCACAATTTTACCAGGTCGAGGATGGAAGCTCAACGGAGAAGCTGTTCTGGTCTCAGTATGCTGAGGCCGAATACCCGGTGCCAATGAGCGACCAGCTGAAGCAGATGGTCGAGCTACATAAGGCGGCCGATCGGGCCATGAAGAGCTTTATTATCTGGCTGTAGCCTGGTGACGCCCTTCCAAACAGCTTCTTCGGCCTGGTGAGGCAGCTTGTGGATGCCTGCCCGCGGCTGGAGGTCGTCAAGCGATCTGTCTATATTGAAGGTGCACGCTGGGCTTTCGCCCGTGTGAAATTGCAGTGGGTCAAGCTAGACGACGTGAAGCTGATCAAGGAGGGGCCGCCGGAGGGCAAGGAGCACCGCCACCTCGAGATGTACTACGAGGGTGTTCTGCCGGGTGCCCGTCTCATCACGGATGAGTGTTCAAAAGATGTAATATTTGAATGAGACTTGCTCGTGTGATCCTGTATAATGAAAACTTGTTTCATATGCGCTATGCAACGCTTGTGTGAATTTAAAATATTACCTTCTGTTTGGCCGTTTATCCAATCTGAGAGATGGCTAGTCCTCGGCTTCTGCCCCCATGCCACGAGTGCTGGGGTGTTCGGGATAAACCTGAGCACTCATGTTCCCATATTTGGGTCCTTCCAGGGAGGTGCTCAGCACAACGAACAAGGCAACCGGACTAATAATACTTTATCACTCTCACTTAGCCATAGAATTCTATAATTTTAAATTTTGGCGAAGCCCCTGGTATTCGGAAGGCCGAATTCGGGGCGCGATACACGCCTGTAAGCCAGACAGGTCCGGCCCCTCGCCCTAAGCGGCATAAGTCTTTAGGGACTCGAAAAACCTCGCCGAACAGCGATCAGTCTCTCGCCTTATCATGACAGTCAGTTTTAGCTTTCTCTACTGAGGTGCTAAGCCTGGCAGAACCGGGGCACAATCGCAGTAGTTCTCCTAGCGCTACCTTAGCCGATAGAGCGGAACGTAAGGTACCAAAACATAGGAGCCGGGCAAACCCAACATTTGACCAAAGACATGATTCAGAGCTGATGCATATAATGCTATAAGTTTGGGGTGCCGCACTTGTGAAAGTGTTCGGACTTTTCACACCGTATTGTGGGGTATGTAAGCCCCTGGTGTATTGGTCGTACCAGAGTGTACGGTTGCAAGGGTCATTAATGAACACACACACACACACACACACACACACACACACACACACATATATATATATATATATATATATAACAAGAATGCAATAATAGTCGTAATGTCATGCATTGTTTATTAAAAAATTGCGTTAAAGTAGAGTGATACAGATAGTGCGATAAGCAAAGAGTAGGACTATGTCCCTTCCAAGGGCAAGCTGAGGAATGATATTAAATCGAATATTTCACTGGTTACTGTAGTGGTATGACGTAGCTGTCTGCCTCCTTGGTTGCTGCATCATGTGTTTGGCAATAGTGCTGCCGGACCGTGTTTCCAGAGATTAAGGTCCTGAAAGAAAAAGGAAAAATAACCAAACGGAAAGCCCCTAGTGCGGTTTAGGCCGCGTTTTGGGGCGTGCCGCAGTTGTGCCCCCCTCCCCGCCTGTGCCCAGGGTATTTTTAATGCGTAATTATGTGCGCGCGGCACGAATTTCGTCGTTGGGCTGGGATTGGGGTGGCCGCTGTATTGCTACGCGAGCTCAGATCGCGCCAGGCGGTCTATTTGCCGATTGCCCCGAGCACGCTTGAAGGTGTCCGGGCTTTGAAGCGCCGAACTGGTTGATTGCCTTGAGAGGCTGCTTTGCGCTTCTGCTGTGAGGGCCGCGGTGTGCTCCTCTGTTCGGAGAGAGCGCTTTGTGTTTCCATTGACTGTAATAACTCTGCGAGGTCCTGGCATCTTGAGCTTGAGGTATGCATAATGCGGTACCGCATTGAATCTAGCGAATGTGGTTCGCCCGAGCAGCGCGTGATAACCACTGCGGAACGGGACTATATCGACGATTAACTCTTTGCTTCGGAAATTATCCGGGGATCCGAAGACCACTTCCAGTGTAACTGAGCATGTAGAATGGGCCTCTGCACCTGGAATGACGCCCTTAAAGGTTGTTTTTGTGGGTTTGATCCTTTAGGGGTCTATACCCATTTTGCGCATTGTGTCCTGATAAAGCAGGTTCAGGCTGTTGCCGCCATCCATAAGGACTCGAGTGAGGTGAAATCCGTCAATGATTGGGTCTAGGACCAGTGCGGTGAATCCGCCATGACGGATACTAGTGGGGTGGTCCCTGCGATCGAAGGTGATCGGGAAGGAGGACCAAGGGTTGAACTTTGCGGTGACTGGCTCCAATGCATATACGTCCCTGAGCGCATGCTTTCGCTCCCTCTTGGGGATGTGGGTCGCGTATATCATGTTCACCGTCCGCACTTGCGGGGGAAACCTCTTCTGCCCTCCGGTGTGCGGCTGCCGGGGCTCCTCCTCGTCATCGCTATGCGGCCCCTTGTCCTTGTTTTCGGCAATTAACTTGCCGGCCTGATTGAACACCCAACAATCCTTGTTGGTGTGATTGGCTGGCTTTTCTGGGGTGCCATGTATTTGACACAAGCGATCGAGTATACAGTCCAAGCTGGACGGACCCGGCGTACTTTGTTTGAATGGCTTTTTCCGCTGACCGGGTTTAGAGCCTTTGAATCCGGCATTGACTGCCGTATCCTTAGTATTTTCACTGTTAATGCGGCGCTTATGTTTGTTGCGACGTGACCTGCTATTGCCGTCCTTGGTATCTGAGGTACCATGGTTCTTTGATATGTTATTACTGCGAGCCAGCGAGCTGTCTTCTCCCGCACAAAAGCGGGTCATGAGCGTCGTGAGAGCTGCCATAGATTTCAGCTTTTCCTGACCAAGGTGCCGGGCTAGCCACTCGTCTCAGATGTTGTGTTTGAAAGCCGCTAAGGCCTCCGCATTCGGATAATCGATGATTTGATTTTTCTTTTTAAGGAACCGAGTCCAGAATTGCCTAGCCGACTCTTCTGGCTACTGAATTATGTGGCTCAAGTCATCGGCGTCTGGTGGTCGCACATAAGTGCCATGAAAGTTGTTGAGGAATGCAGCTTCCAGATCTTCCCAACAGCTAATGGAGTCCGTTGGCAAGCTGTTAAGCCAATGCCGCGCTGGTCCTTTGAGCTTTAGTGGGAGGTATTTGATAGCGTGCAAGTCATCACCGCGGGCCATGTGGATGTGGAGGAGGAAATCCTCAATCCATACTGCGGGATCTGTTGTGCCGTCGTATGATTCAATATTTACAGGTTTGAAACCTTCTGGGAATTGATGTTCCATTACTTCGTCTGTGAAGCATAAGGGGTGTGCGCCGCCTCTGTATTGGGCTATATCGCGACGCAGCTCGAATGGGTCTTGCCCGCTGTGTTCGGCCCGGCTGGATTTGCTTTTACTGTATCCGGTGTGACTTTTATCGTCTCGCAGAGTGGTGCGCCGCCGTGATCCGTAGATCGATCTTGCATGCTTTGCTTTGTCCTCCAATATGTCTCGCAGGTCTAGCGTATCTCCCCATGCCTTTTATTTGAATGGCGTCGGGGTGGAGGCTGAGCTTTTGGCTGGACTGCCTCTCTATCGCGGCCGCGAGGTGGCCAATTAGCCGTATCATATGCTTCTTCCTCCAGTCGGGGTAGTAACCTGTGCTTTGGGTAATTCTTGGAGGGGCGCTCGAGTTTATATTCCTCAGTCGCGAGGACTTTAGTCCATCTGTAAGCTAGCAGATCTTGATCAGTTTGAAGCTGCTGCTGCTTTTTCTTCAGGCTATTTGCCGTGGCCATAAGCCGGCGCTTGAAGCGCTCTTGTTCGATGGGATCCTCTGGGACGGTGAATTCATCGTCGCCGAGGCTTGCCTCGTCTTCGGAGGGGGGATGTAATTGTCATCCTCCTCTCCGTCTGCCGCTTTCTCAGGAGAGTTGGCTCCTTCATCCTCCTGCTCTAAATCTTGCTGGAGGGGATTGTTGTTGTCTTCGGCACTATCCGGAGTGTTATTATCTCCTGTGCCGGTATCACCACTTTTGCTTTGGCGGGACTTAGAGCAGCGCCGCTGACGTCGGCGCTTGGGTTGCTTCTTGGAGGGGTCATCCTGCACTATCTCGTCGCCATTGCCTTCGTTGGGTGTATCCACCATGTATATGTCATATGACGAGGTGGCCTTCCAGTGCCCTATAGGCGCTAGTTCATGTTCGTCTCCTACATCGTCGTCCATACGGTCGATGTCTTCGGAGTCGAAGTCGAGCATGTCGGTTAAATCATTGACAGTGGCTACAAAGTGGGTGGTGGGTGGGCATCGAATTTCTTCGTCGTCCGCATCCCAATCTTGTTGGCCATAGTTCGGCCAGGGCTCTCCTGACAAAGAGAGAGACCTTAGTGAATTCAGAATGTCGCCGAAGGGCGAGTGCTGAAAGATATCCGCGGCGGTGAATTCCATGATCGACGCCCAATCGGATTCGATTGGCAGGGGTGCGGATGGTTCGGAGTCCGGAAAAGAGTCCAGCACCTTGGAGTCACGGGCTGCGCAGAGGGTTAGGCAGGTGTTCGGCTCGATCGCCGTTGGGACTGCAGCCCCTGAGGCGGTGTCTAACCACCCGTCCTCGATTGACGCAGTTGGCTCCGAGCTAAGGGTCGAAGCTAATGCGGGCGTGGCCTCTGGGGTACTGTTCGGCGGCAGAGCTAGGTCATACCCATCATGACAGTGCGGCGCGCCCGGCTGTGGCTCGAATCCGTCGAAGATCAAGTCTCTGCGGATGTCGGCCGTGTAGTTCAAACTTCCAAATCTGACCTGACGGCCAGGGGCGTAGCTTTTAATCTGCTCCAGAAGGCCAAGCGAATTAGCCCGCAGTGCAAAGCCGCCGAATACGAAGATCTGACCGGGGAGAAAAGTCTCACCCTGGACCGCATCGTTATCGATGATAGTAGGAGCCATCAAGCCTAATGGCGATGACACAGAGGAACTCCCAATGAAAGCACCAATGTCGGTGTCAAAACCGGCGGATCTCGGGTAGGGGGTCCCGAACTGTGCGTCTAGGCCGGATGGTAACAGGAGGCAGGGGACACGATGTTTTACCCAGGTTCGGGACCTCTTGATGGAGGTAAAACCCTACGTCCTGCTTGATTAATATTGATGATATGGGTAGTACAAGAGTAGATCTACCACGAGATTAGAGAGGATAAACCCTAGAAGCTAGCCTACGGTATGATTGTATGTTGTGATTGTTGTCCTACGGACTAAAACCCTTTGGTTTATATAGACACCGGAGAGGTTAGGGTTACATAAGGTCGGTTACAAAGGAGGAGATATCCATATCCGTATTGCCTAGCTTGCCTTCCACGCCAAGTAGAGTCCCATCCGGACACGAGACGAAGTCTCCAATCTTGTATCTTCATAGTCTAACAGTCCGGCCAATGGAGATAGTCCGGCTGTCCGGAGACCCCCTAATCCAGGACTCCCTCAGGGATCCTGCTCAAGGCTGTGATCCAAGCCATACCCACCTATGCAATGTCGGTCTTTAAAATTCCTAAAAAAATTGTAAAGGAATCATTGACGCGATAGCGCATTTCTGGTGGGGAGACGAGGAGAACTAGAGGAAGATGCACTGGATGGCCTGGTGGAAAATGTGCGTACCTAAAAACCAAGGACGGATGTGATTTCGTGATATTCACTCTTTCAATCTAGCACTGCTCGCCATACAGGCAATGCGCTTTCTGGATAATCCTGATTCTTTGTGTGCCACAATTCTAAGGGATAAATACTATCCTGATGGCGATTTGTTAAATTCTAAGCAAAAGAAAGGCTCTTCTTCTACCTGGCAAAGTATTATGGCTGGCATAAATTCTCTGAAACGTGGCTATATTTGGCGTGTGGGGAATGGACAAAATATAAATATTTGGGAAGATGCCTGGATTCCAAATTGTGATACTAGAAAAGTTGTGACACCTAAGGGGGGACAACTGTTAACTAAGGTGGATGATTTGATTGATCTTGTTTCAAATTCTTGGGACGAAGATCTGATTACACAGACAATGTGGCCCATTGATGTTCAACGGATTCTGTCAATTCCAATCTCGCAACATGATATGCCATATTTCATTGCTTGGAGTTATACGAAAAATGGTATGTTCTCGGTTCGGTCTGCTTATTTTGTGGAGTGTAACCATCAGTATGGAAGTAGACAACGACATTCTAACGGGATGGGGTGAAGCATAGTTAATCCTATTTGGATTAAGATATGGAAGTCATCGTGTCCGGCAATAGTCAAAAAATTTATATGGCGTACATTACATGGAACGCTTCCATGTCGGGTTATGCTCGCAAATAGACATATGAAGGTCACGCCCATTTGCCCTACTTGCTCTAAGGGTTCTGAAGATACAAAGCATATGCTTTTCCTTTGTTGTAGAGCAAAGGAGGTTTGGACAAGGCTGGGGATGGATGATATCATTGATAAAGCTTGCAAGGTTGACCTTGCTGGAGAGGCGGTGCTGGAATACCCACTACTTCTGCCAGACCAAGATTTGAGGATAATGGGTCATCATAATGTACGTGAAATGATTGCTGTCTCGGCATGATATCTATGGTGGGAAAGACGAAAGTTGGTGCACAAGGAGACAACTCATAATGCACTTCAGATTTCAATGGGGATTCTAGCCCTTACGTCAAACTTCGTAAATGCATCATCCCCCAAGGCTTCTATGAAAAAGGGGGGTTGGTCATGTCCTCCTAGGGTTTTGTGAAACTTAACGTTGACGCTTCTTTTGATCACGACCTACTTAGGGGCACGATGGGGACGGTTTTGAGAGATGAAAAAGGTAGGTTTATCGCGGGAGGAAACGAGAAGATTGACTATTGCGAAGATGTGTTGATGGCGAAAGCCTCAGCTCTTAACATTGGCGCAAAGGGCGGGATGTAATCGCCTTATTATTAAGTCGGACAACCTGGAGGTGATTGATACCATGAAGAACGGAGGACATTCAGCGGGTGCGGCGGCGGCAATTTTTGACGATTGTTTTCATTATGCTTGTGACTTCATTGCTACTAGATTCGAACACCGCAATAGAGAAGCAAATAAAGTAGCTCATAAGTTTGCGAGTTTAGCTAGATTTTCGTTGATTTCTAATTGGTTTGAGGAACCTGTAAATGAAATTGTAATGACCCTCACAAACGATGTATTTGTTATCTTTAATGAATAAAATTTTCGTTTATCTCAAAAAAGATGAGGGCTTCGCACCCTGGTCGCTCCAATCGCATTTGCCCGGTCAACTGCTGACTTTTGAAAATAATAATAAAAAGAATTTTAAAACCCTGTAAATAATCAAAAGAAAATGTTCATAAATTCAAAATTGTTTCAGGATTTTGAAAAAAATCACGAATTTAGGAAAAATCATTGATTTTGAATATAGTTTATCAAATTATAAAAAAGTTCATCAAATTTGAATTAAACTAATTGAATTTGAAAAAAAGTTCATCATCAACTGGCTAAAAAGTGACACCGTGGCCGCCGGCTTCTCTGTGCCACATGTGTCCGTGTGGGCACACACACGTCTCGACCTTTTCTGATTCCTGAAACAACGCCCCAACTGCATCGTCTTCCTCCATGACCCTCCTCTTCCTCTCGCATCTCTCCTCACCTGCTGCAAATCGGGCGTAGGCAGCCGGCCACCGACACCTCTCACACTGGGTAGTCGGCCGCTTGGCCGCACACACTAGTGTTGCACGCCTCTTCCCCTTGTATCTAGAACAGGATCGGCGGCCGTGCCCGAGATCCGCGCGGCTTGGTCGTCTCTACAGCATCACACGACCTCTCTGGCACCGTTGTCAGCCCCAGGGGAGCCCTCCCTGGTGGTGCAGGGACCTGCGTGCAGGCACCACCCGCTGGTGGCATGAGAGGTGGCTCCGTGGTTTGAGCTTTGTCCATGACCATGGCGGCCGGCAGATGAATTTATTTTACAACAAGGATCTTGTTGTGCTTTTTTGAAACTACACCGGTGTTCCAAACAACAGTACTGAACGACGGTGCTCAACAGCGACAACTTAGGCGAGCAAGACCTCAATTGAAAATATTTCTGCAACAAGTCCAATGTTGCCAAAAAGAAATCTGCAACAAGAATTGCGTTGCAATAGTGGAGGGGCTGCTTGATGCGCTAGAACAGAGATTTCGCGACCCGATCGATATTTTAAAAAGATCACCCAGAGGATGCGTAGCACGCCCCAATATATTTAAATCTATCTCAATTCAAATAAGTGGGTTTGAATTTTTGCGCAGGTCAAAAGATGATATATCTTTTTGGCTCCATAAATTGCACACGGCCTTGCGTTGAGACAATCCAAAAAGTTAAAATCATTGCTCTTCGTTGACGTATAAATGTATTGCCTAGTTTTTTTCATCAGATTGGTCTTTTGGTTGCATTAGCTAGAGCATGCATTTCTACACTCTCATCAAGATGAACTAACTTAGAGCATCTCCAGCCGCGCCCCCAAGAAGCCCCCCCCCCCCAGGCCATTTTTGTTGCCCCGGCGCCGAAAGATCGCCCAGTCGCGCCCTCAGGATCTCGTTTATCGCCGGTTTAGGCCGAAATAATAGCCGGCGTACCCAAGCCGAACCCAAGCCCCCCGGGGGGGGGGGCGCCTGGGAGCGCCGACCGAAGCGAAAAGGCGCGTGGGTCCACTCTGTCGGCGAGACAAAGATCTTTTCCCGCCAATCACTCAGCTTTTCCCCCCTCCGTTTCCCTCCATCTCCCCTACTCCTGCCTTCTCCTGCCATTCTCCTCCCTCTCCCCTCTATCCGGCCGCCATGCTGCCGAAGAAGTACGTCGCCCCTCGTGCCTCCACCGATGCCAGCGCCGCCCAGCCGAAGCAGAGGGCACCACCGTCCAAGCCCCCGGGCATGTCAAACGCCGACTGGAAGGCGGAGGTTTCGCACCGGGAGGCTGTAACCACCAACCGGCGGAACAGGCTCAACGCTAAGAAGGCCCGATATAGGGCAGCTCTGGCGGTGGCGATTGCCTTGGCCGAGCAGGCGGATCGCACGGCCGAACAGGCCGAGGCATCTCGCGCGGGGATGATGAATCCGCCCGGAGGCCACGGCCCGCACGCCTGGAGCCAGCAGAGCGTCGGGTCACCGGCTAGATTCTCGACGTCTCCCTGGGGCTGGCGCCCTCGCCTGGCTACGCCGACGGCGACGCGCACGACGGGTTCAACCCCAACATCACCTTTCCCCATGGCCACCCTACCCAGCGCACGCCCTCGCCCACGTTCGCCGGCGTCCAGTACCCCCTGTACACCTACTCCCCACCGGCGTACGCATCCTTCCCGACGCCACCTTTGCGTCGTGGCAGGCTCTTCTCACAATGATCGTCGTCGCATCTCGGCAACCCTGACGCGACGGAGGCCGACATGGACGACATCATCATGACCAGCTCGGCAGCCGCCGCGGCCTCCCCCGACTTAAATGCCCAAGAAGATACAATGGACCTCAACGGCGACATGGATGATAAGCTCGACTACGGCGATGAAGAGCCGGAGGAGAAGGACGAGGAGTCGGCGCCTACCCGGGTTTGGAGAGGGGAAAAGAAGAAACGTGCGGCCAGGACCGGCGAGCCACGCGTCAAGTGGACATCCAAAAAAGACAAGTGCCTTGCCGAAGCGTGGAAGATCTTCTGCCTCGGCCAGATCACTGGCATGAACCAGAGTGATAACCCACAAGTATAGGGGATCACAATAGTTTTCGAGGGTAGAGTATTCAACCCAAATTTATTGATTCGACACAAGGGGAGCCAAAGAATATTCTCAAGTATTAGCAACTGAGTTGTCAATTCAACCACACCTAGAAACTTAATGTCCGCAGCAAGGTATTTAGTAGCAAAGTAATATGATAGTAGTGGTAACGGTGGCAACAGGTAACAGTAGAAAAAGTAATATTTGGGGGTTTTATAGTGATGGTAACAGTAGCAGCGGAAAAGTAAATAAAGCGAAGAACAATATAGGAAAAGCTCGTAGGCATTGGATTGGTGATGGAGAATTATGCCGGATGCGATCGATCATGTAACAGTCATAACATAGGGTGACACAGAACTAGCTCCAGTTCATCAATGTAATGTAGGCATGTATTCCGAATATAGTCATACGTGCTTATGGAAAGAACTTGCATGACATCTTTTGTCCTACCCTCCCGTGGCAGCGGGGTCCTATTGGAAACTAAGGGATATTAAGGCCTCCTTTTAATAGAGTACCGGATCAAAGCATTAACACATAGTGAATACATGAACTCCTCAAACTACGGTCATCACCAGGAGTGGTCCCAATTATTGTCACTTCGGGGTTATCGGATCATAACACATAGTAGGTGACTATAGACTTGCAGCATAGGATCAAGAACTCACATATATTAATGAAAACATAATAGGTTCAGATCTGAAATCATGGCACTCGGGCCCTAGTGACAAGCATTAAGCATAGCAAAGTCATAGCAACATCAATCTCAGAACATAGTGGATACTAGAGATCAAACCCTAACAAAACTAACTCAATTACATGATAAATCTTATCCAACCTATCACCGTCCAGCAAGCCTACGATGGAATTACTCACGCACGGCGGTGAGCATCATGAAATTGGTGATGGAGGATGGTTGATGATGACGATGGCGACAGATTCCCCTCTCCGGAGCCCTGAACGGACTCCAGATCAGCCCTCCCGAGAGAGTTTAGGGCTTGGCGGCGGCTCCGTATCGTAAAACGTGATGAATCATTCTCTCTGATTTTTTCTCCCCGAAAATGAATATATGGAGTCAAGGTTGCGGTCGATGGAGCGTTAGGGGGCCCACGAGGCAGGGGGGCGCGCCCCACCCTCGTGGACAGGGTGTGGGCCCCCTGACATGGATCTTTCTTCCAGTGTTTTTTTATATATTCCAAAATAATTCTCCGTTGATTTTCATATCATTCTGAGAACTTCTATTTTTGCACAAAAATAACACCATGGCAATTCTGCCGAAAACAGTGTCAGTCCGGATTAGTTCCATTCAAATCATGCAAGTTAGAGTCGAAAACAAGGGCAAAAGTTTTTGGAAAAGTATATACGACGGAGACGTATCAACTCCCCCAAGCTTAAACCCTTTCTTGTCCTCAAGCAATTCAGTTGATAAACTGAAGCGATAAAGAAGAACTTTTACGAACTCTGTTTGCTCTTGTTTTTGTAAATATGTAAAGCCAGCATTCAGGTTTTCAGCAAAGATTATGAACTAACCATATTCGCAATAACATTTGGGTCTCATGTTTACTCATATCAATGGCATAATCAACTAGCAAGCAATAATAATAAATCTCGGATGACAACACTTTGTCAAAACAATCATGGTATGATATAACATGATGGTATCTCGTTAGCCCTTTCTGAGACCGCAAAACATAAATGCAGAGCACCTTTAAAGATCAAGGACTGACTAGACATTGTAATTGATGGTAAAAGAGATCCAATCAAGTCATACTCAATGTAAACTAACAATAATGGATGCAAATGATAGCGGTGCTCTCGAACTGGTGCTTTTTAATAAGAGGATGATGACTCAACATAAAAGTAAATAGATAGGCCCTTCGCAGAGGGAAGCAGGGATTTGTAGAGGTGCCAAAACTCGATTTTGAAATACATATGAATAATATTTTGAGCGGTATACTTTCATTGTCAACATAACAACCGAGAGATCTCGATATCTTCCATGCTACACACATTATAGGCGGTTCCCAAACAGAATGGTAAAGTTTATACTCCCCCTCCACCAACAAGCATCAATCCATGGCTTGCTCGAAACAACGAGTGCCTCCAACTGACAATAATCCTGGGGGAGTTTTGTTTGCAGTTATTTTGATTTGATTTGCATAAAGCATGGGACTGGGCATCCCGGTGACCAGCCATGTTCTCGTGAGTGAGGAGCGGAGTCCACTCCTCTTGAGAATAACCCGCCTAGCATGGAAGATACATACAAACCTAGTTGATACATGAGCTATTCGAGCATACAAAACATAATGTTTATTTGAAGGTTTAGAGTTTGGCACATACAAATTTACTTGGAATGGCAGGTAGATACCGTGTATAGGTAGGTATGGTGGACTCATATGGAATAACTTTGGGGTTTATGGAGTTGGATGCACAAGCAGTATTCCCGCTTAGTACATGTGAAGGCGAGAAAAAGACTGGGAAGCGACCAGCTAGAGAGCGACAACGTCATGAACATGCATTAAAATTAATCAACACCGAATGCAAGCATGAGTAGGATATAATGCACCATGAACATAAATATCATATAGGCTATGTTGATTTTGTTTCAACTACATGCGTGAACATGTGCCAAGTCAAGCCACTCGAATCATTCAAAAGAGGATACCACCCTATCATACCACATCACAACCATTTTAATAGCATGTTGGCACGCAAGGTAAACCATTATATGTTCCTAGCTAATTAAGCATGGCATAAGCAACTACAATCTCTAATTGTCATTGCAAACATGTTTCTTTCATAATAGGCTGAATCAGGAACGATGAACTAATCATATTTACAAAAATGAGAGAGGTCGAGTTCATACCAGCTTTTCTCATCTCAATAAGTTCATCATATAATCATCATTATTGCCTTTCACTTGCACGACCGAATAGCGTGGACAATAATAATAGTGAATGTGCATTGGACTAAGCTGGAATCTGCAAGCATTCAATTCAAGAGAGAAGACAAGGTAATATGTGCTCTTTGTTAGATCAACAATAATGCATATGAGAGCCACTCAACATTTTCATTATGGTCTTCTCCTCTCGACCTCCAAAGAACAAGAAAAGAAATAAAACTATTTACATAGGAAAGCTCCCAACAAGCAAAAGAAGAATGAGAAATCTTTTTGGGTTTTCTTTTTAATTACTACTACTACAACATGGAAAGTAAACTAGCTAAAAAGCTACAACTATTTTTTTTTGTTTTTTCTTAAGGTTTATCAAACACACAAGAAAAAAGCATGAAAAGGAAAATAAACTAGCATGGATATTACAGTGAAAAAGTATGAGCACCAACAACTAGCATGAGTGTGTGAACATGAATGTAATGTCGGTGAGAGATACGTACTCCCCAAGCTTAGGTTTTTGGCCTAAGTTGGTCTATGGCCACGACTGGCCTGGCGGATATCCAAAGTTGTAGCTGGGGTCATACTGAGATGCAACGACAATTTCCTGATGAGCTGCAGCTTGGAGGCGAGCTGTCTCTGCCCTCCTCTCATACTCGGTCGCCTCCTCCCTGGTTATAACATATCTCCCCTTTGCCTGAAAGTCAAAGAAAGTAGGAGCAGGGAGAGCGACATGATAGGTGCGTCGTCTGTCAAAGATTAGTCTGTATTGGAGGAACTGATCGTTCCTCTCAACAAACTGATGACGAACCATAGCATCATAATCTAGATAAGAAGGAGGCAACTCAATATCATCTCCATGTATGGGTATCTCAAGAAAGTTAGCTATACGAGTTGCATAAATTCCACCAAAGAAATCCCCATGAATGCGATTATTATGCAACCTACGTGCAACTATAGCCCCCAAGTTGTATTGTTTATCTCCTAAAACAGCGCTCCTGAGAACGCTAAGATCAGGTACACACATGTGACATGCTTCATCTTTACCATTTATGCATCTACCTATGAAGAGAGCAAAATAATGTATAGCGGGAAAATGAATGCTCCCTATGGTGGCTTGTATAAGTTGTATTACATCTCTAGATTCCCCCACTGTAATACTAGCCAGAAAATCTCTAAATTCAGATTTGTGAGGTTCACTTACATCACCCCATTGAGGAAGTTTATAAGCAGTGTTAAAATCTTCTAAGTCCATGGTATACGATTTATCATAAAGATCAAACCAGACAGTTTGAGAATTGCGTGATGATGAGAATTTAAACCTTCTCACAAATAAATCAGTTAAACAGAGGTATTGACGGCACTTATCTGCCTCGAAGCTCTCCAGATCAGCATTACGCATATATGCATCAAATTCCTCTTTAATTCCTGCTCGGATCATGAAATCCTTTGACGGCCATTCACAAGGCCGCACTTGAGCGTCTCTTGGTGGTTCCTCGTCCATATCGCGTATTGCGGGCCTGGGTCCTTGCTTCCTTGAATAACCACCTTGGTACATTTTCCTAAACATATTTCTTCCTCTGAAAAATTTCTGAAATTTTTAGTAACTTCAAAATAAAAGTGAACCAAACTCAACAATATTGATAGCAACTACTCCTACAAGTGCCTAGAGGCAATATCATGCATCAAAACTACTTTTGACCACAAAAATTAGACATGCAAGCTCAAGAACAGGGTCATCTAGGCAGCAAAAATTTGCAACGAATAAAGCACTAGAACAAAAACTAATTGGACCATTGGAGGAGTCACATACCAAAGAACAATCCCCCAAAACAGTTTTGTGAATGGAGCTTTGAGCTAGGAGATCGAAAATGGCAGCAAGATGAGCTTGAACTCGGGTTTGAGCTGGTTGGTGATTTTTGTGGGAGGAAGAAGGAGTGTGTGGTAGCTGGAATAAGTGGAGGGGAGCCACCATGGGCCCACGAGGTAGGGGGCGCGCCCAGGGGGTAGGGCGCGCCCTCCACCCTCGTGGGCACGTGGCTGCTCCCCCTATTGTGTTTTCAGTGCTAGATATTCTCAAATATTTTAGAAAAAAATCATATTTAATTTTCAGGGCACTTGGAGAACTTTTATTTTTGGGGTATTTTTTATTGCATTGATAATTCAGAAAACAAATAGAAAAATACTATTTTTTCTTTATTTAATATAAATAACAGAAATTAAAAAGAGGGTACAAAGAGTTGTGTTTTCTAAATTCATCCATCTCATGATCATCAAAATGAATCCACTAACAAGGTTGATCAGGTATTGTTAATAAACTCATTTCGAATAACATGAAACCAGAGAATTTCCGAATAACACTAGGTTATCTCAACCGAGATATGCATGTCTCCAACAATAAGATTATCATATTTCTTCTTGACAGTAGGAAGAGGAAATTCAAAACCTCCAATAGTAATTGTTGAAATTTTTCCAATAGAATTGATACTGTGGACTTGAGGTTGTTTCCTCGGAAAGTGTACCGTATGCTCATCACCTTTAACATGAAAAGTGACATTGCCTTTGGTGCAATCAATAACAGCCCTTGCAGTATTCAAAAAGGGTCTTCCAAGAATAATAGACATACTATCGTCCTCGGGAATATCAAGAATAACAAAGTCCATTAAAATAGTAACGTTTGCAACCAGAACAGGCACATCCTCACAAATACCGACAGGTATAGCAGTTGATTTATCAGCTATTTGCAAAGATATTTCAGTAGGTTTCAACTTATTCAAATCAAGTCTACGATATAAAGAGAGAGGCATAACACTAACACCGGCTCCAAGATCACATAAAGCAGTTTTAACATAGTTTCTTTTAATGGAGCATGGTATAGTTAGTACTCTTAGATCTCCAAGTTTCTTTGGTATTCCACCCTTAAAAGTGTAATTAGCAAGCATGGTGGAAATTTCAGCTTCCGGTATCTTTCTCTTATTTGTAACAATATCTTTCATATACTTAGCATAAGGATTCATTTTAAGCATATCAGTCAAACGCATACGCAAAAAGATAGGTCTAATCATTTCAGCAAAGCGCTCAAAATCCTCATCATCCTTTTTCTTGGATGGTTTAGGAGGAAAAGACATGGGTTTCTGAACCCATGGATCTCTTTCTTTACCGTGCTTCCTAGCAACAAAGTCTCTCTTATCATAATGTTGATTCTTTGACTGTGGGTTATCAAGATCAACAGCAGGTTCAATTTCTACATCATTATCATTGCTAGGTTGAGCATCAACATGAACATCATCATTAACATTATCACTAGGTTCATGTTCATTACCAGCTTGTGTTTCAGCATCAGAAATAGAAATATCATTGGGATTCTCAGGTGTGTCAATAACAGGTTCACTAGAAGCATGCAAAGTCCTATCATTTTTCTTTTTCTTCCTTTTAGAAGGACTAGGTGCATCAATATTAATTCTCTGAGAATCTTGCTCAATTCTCTTAGGGTGGCCCTCAGGATACAAGGGTTCCTAAGTCATTTTACCACCTCTAGTCACAACTCTAGCATCACTATTATTTTTCTTACTATTTAATTCATTGAGCAAATCATTCTGAGCTTTAAGTACTTGTTCTACTTGAGTGGTAACCATAGAAGCATGTTTACTAATAAGTTTAAGTTCACCTGTAACACTAGTCATATAATCACTCAAGTGCTCAATCATATAAGCATTATGTTTCAATTGTCTACCAACATAAGCATTAAAATCTTCTTGCTTAACCATAAATTTATCAAACTCATCTAAGCACTGGCTAGCAAACTTAGTAAGAGGGGTTTTAGCTTTATCATACATATGAGAGAATTTACCTTTACTACCTGTGTCAGGTTATCAAGACCATGTGTTTCTTCAACAGGCGGTAAATTAAGACCATGTATTTCTTCAATAGGAGGTAAATTCTTAACATCTTCAGGTTTAATACCTTTTTCTTTCATAGATTTCTTTGCCTCTTGCATATCTTCAGGACTTAGAAATAGAATACCCCTTTTCTTCAGAGTTGGCTTATGAGTTGGTTCAGGAAGTGTCCAATTGTTTTCATTAGTCAACATATTATTCAATAGAATTTCAGCTTGATCAACAGTTCTTTCCCTGAAAACACAACCAGCACAACTATCCAGGTGGTCTCTGGAAGCATCGGTTAGTCCATTATAAAAGATATCAAGTATTTTATTTTTCTTGAGAGGATGATCAGGCAAAGCATTAAGTAATTGGAGAAGCCTCCCCCAAGCTTGTGGGAGACTCTCTTCTTCAATTTGCACAAAACTATATATTTCCCTTAAAGCAGCTTGTTTCTTATGAGCAGGGAAATATTTAGCAGAGAAGTAATAAATCATATCCTGGGGACTACACACACAACCAGGATCAAGAGAATCAAACCATATCTTAGTATCACCCTTTAATTAGTGATACGTCTCCAACGTATCTATAATTTTTGATTGATCCATGCTATTATATTATCTGTTTTGGATGTTAATGGGCTTTATTTTACACTTTTATATCATTTTTTGGGACTAATCTATTAACCGGAGGTCCAACCCAAATTGTTGTTTTTTTGCCTATTTCAGTGTTTCGCAGAAAAGGAATATCAAACAAAGTCCAAACGGAATAAAACCTTCGGGAACGTGACTTTCTCAACAAACGTGATCCAGGAGACTTGGAGTGGGCGTGAAGAAACAATCGATGAGGCCATGAGACAGGGAGGTGCGCCCTCCACCCTCATGGGCCCGTCGTTGCTCCACCGACCAACTTCTTTCTCCTATATAAGTCCATGAACCCCGGAAACATCCAGGAGCACGACGAAAACCTAATTCCACCGCCACAACCTTCTGTACGGACTTTTCCGGAGCTCCGCCCGAGGGGGCATTGATCACAGAGGGCCTCTACATCAAATCCATGGCCTCTCCAGCGATGTGTGAGTAGTTTACTTAAGACCTTCGGGTCCATAGCTAGTAGCTAGATGGCTTCTTCTCTCTCTTTGGATCTCAATACAAATTTCTCCTCGATTTTCTTAGAGATCTATTCGTTGTAATCTTCTGTTGCGGTGTGTTTGTCGAGATCCGATGAATTGTGGGTTTATGATCCAGATTATCTATGGACAATATTTGATTCTTCTCTGAATTATTTTATGTATGATTGGTTTATCTTTGCAAGTCTCTTCGAATTATCAGTTTGGTTTGGCCTACTAGATTGATCTTTCTTGCAATGGGAGAAGTGCTTAGCTTTGGGTTCAATCTTGCGATGCTTGATCCCAGTGATACTAGGGGAAACGACACGTATTGTATTGTTGCCATCGAGGATAAAAAGATGGGGTTTATATCATATTGCATGAGTTTATCCCTCTACATCATGTCATCTTGATTAAGGCGTTACTCTGTTCTTATGAACTTAATACTCTAGATGCATGCTGGATAGCGGTTGATGTGTGGAGTAATAGTAGTAGATCCAAGCAGGAGTCGGTCTACTTGTCACGGACGTGATGCCTATATACATGATCATGCCTAGATATTCTCATAATTATTCGCTTTTCTATCAATTGCTCAACAGTAATTTGTTCACCCACCGTAATACTTATGCTATCTTGAAAGAAGCCACTAGTGAAACCTATGGCCCCTGGATCTATTCTCCATCATACAAGTTTCCAATCTATTTTATTTTGCAATCTTTACTTTCAATCTATATCATAAAAATACCAAAAATATTTATCTTATGATTATTATCTCTATCAGATCTCACTCTTACAAGTGGTTGTGAAGGGATTGACAACCCCTTTATCGTGTTGGTTGCGAGGTTCTTATTTGTTTGTGTAGGTACGAGGTGACTCGCGCGTGGTCTCCTACTGGATTGATACCTTGGTTCTCAAAAACTAAGGGAAATACTAACGCTACTTTACTGCATCAACCTTTTCTCTTCAAGGGAAAACCAACGCAGTGCTCAAGAGGTAGCAAGAAGGATTTCTGGCGTCGTTGCCGGGGAGATCTACGCCAAGTCAAGACATACCAAGTACCCATCACAACTCTTATCCTCCGCATTACATTATTTGCCATTTGTTGCCTCTCGTTTTCCTCTCCCCCACTTCACCCTTGTCGTTTTATTCGCCCTCTTTTCCTCTCTCCCTCTCTTGCCATTCGCCTCCTTTCCGCTTTCTTCGTCGTTATGGCTAGTCCTTTATCTACTCATTTGTCTCCCGAGAATGAAGTTCTTAATTTTAAACAAAGGGAGGGAGAAAATCTAAAAGATGCTTGGTACAGAATTTGCAATGCGCAAAATAGATCTACTAGGAAGCAATCTACTTCTGTTCTTCTTCGCAATTTTTATGTAGGCATCACTCCTTGGAATAGATATATTCTTGATACCATTACCGGAGGAAATTTCTTGGGTAGCCATACTTTTCATTCTTATAATGCTATGATAGATTTGTTTGGCCCACCACCTCTTTTGGTTAATGGAACTATTTTAACTTTGGAACACGTGATGCAACGGCTTGAAATTATTGAAAATAAAGTTACCACCGTAGAGTTGATTGAAAATTTGGATAGAAAGATCCATAACCAAATTACCCAATGCGGATCTAAGGTAGGAGTTGCTCTTAAATTTTTTAAAGAAAAGGGACCTATGGTTAATAAAAAGATAGATCAAGATTCCACTAGAATTGATAAAATTGTGGATATTATTACCAACCTTGGGTCTGCCTTTTCTTCCGTGAAAAACACTCCTCCTAATGCTAAGATTTCCAAATTGATGTATGTTCCTAAAAATAAGGGTGAAATTTCTAGTAAGGAAAATGCGGACCTCAAATCCATAAGTGTTCACCCCAACTTTCTCACTATCCTTAAGGAACCTTTTGCTACAAATGATTTTCTTGATTTCATGCCTAGGAGTTTGATAATTAATAAAAAGAAAGAAACTACTAAGGGTTATAGGTGTCTTATTAAAGAATTACCTACCAAAGATGGCAATACCTAGATCTATCTTCGCTTTTATGCCTAGCTAGGGGCTTTAAAAGATAGCGCTTGTTGGGAGGCAACCCAATTTTATTTTTATTACTTGATTTTTTCTCCTGTTTAGTAATAAATAGTTTATCTAGCCTCTGTTTTGATTGTGTTTTTTGTGTTTAATTAGTGTTTGTGCCAAGTAGAGCCGTTGGGAAGACTTGGGGAAAGTCTTTTTGATCTTGCTGTAAAAAACAGAAACTTTAGTGCTCACGAGAATTGCTGCAATTTTTATTTGGAAAGTGATATTTAGTTAATTATTTTTGCAGATGATTAATAGATAAATTCCTCACGTCCAGCAATTTATTTTATAATTTTTGGGGTTCCAGAAGTTTGCATTAGCTACAGATTACTACAGACTGTTCTGTTTTTGACAGATTCTGTTTTTCTTGTGTTGTTTGCCTATTTTGATGAATCTATGGCTAGTAAAAGAGTTTATAAACCATATAGAAGTTGGAATACAGTAGGTTTAACAACAATATAAATCAAGAATGAGTTCATTACAGTACCTTGAACTGGTGTTTTGTTTTCTTTCGCTAACGGAGCTCACGAGATTTTCTATTTTGAGTTTTGTGTTGTGAAGTTTTCAAGTTTTGGGTTAAGTTTTGATGGATTATGGAACAAGGAGTGGCAAGAACCTAAGCTTGGGGATTCTGATGGCACCCCAACGTAAAATTCAGGGAAACCAAAAAGCCTAAGCTTGGGGATGCCCCGGAAGGCATCCCCTCTTTCGTCTTCGTCTATCGGTAACTTTTTTTGGAGCTATATTTTTATTCACCACATGATATGTGTTTTTCTTGGAGCGTCTTGTATGATTTGAGTCTTTGCTTTTTAGTTTACCACAATCATCCTTGATGTACACACCTTTTTGAGAGAGACTCACATGATTTGAAAATTATTAGAATACTCTATGTGCTTCACTTATATCTTTTGAGCTATATAGTTTTTGCTCTAGTGCTTCAGTTATATCTTTTAGAGCACGGCGGTGGTTTTATTTTATAGAAATAATTGATCTCTCATGCTTCACTTATATTATATTGAGAGTCTTTTAGAACAACATGGAAAGTTTCTTTTAGGAATAATATAAAAACTTTCATAGAAGTGCATTGAATACTATGAGAAGTTTGATACTTGATAACTGTTTTGAGATATGGAGATGGTGATATCAGAGTCATGCTAGTTGAGTAGTTGTGAATTTGAGAAATACTTGTGTTGAAGTTTTTGATTCTCGTAGCATGCACATATGGTTAACCGTTATGTAATGAAGTCGGAGAATGATTTATGTATTGATTGTCTTCCTTATGAGTGGCGGTCGGGGACGAGCGATGGTCTTTTCCTACCAATCTATCCCCCTAGAAGCATGCGCGTAATACTTTGTTTCGATAACTAATAGATTTTTGCAATAAGTATGTGAGTTCTTTATGACTAATGTTGAGTCCATGGATTATAGGCACTCTCACGTTCCACCATTGCTAGCCTCTCTAGTATCGCGCAACTTTCGCCGGTACCATAAACCCACCATATACCTTCCTCAAAAAAGCCACCATACCTACCTATTATGGCATTTCCATAGCCATTCCGAGATATATTGCCATGCAACTTTCCATCATTCCGTTATTATGACACGCTTCATCATTGTCATATTGCTTGCATGATCATGTAGTTGACATCGTATTTGTGGCAAAGCCACCGTTCATAATTCCATACATGTCACTCATGCATCATTGCACATCCTGGTACACCGCCGGAGGCATTCACATAGAGTCATGTTTTGTTCTAAGTATTAAGTTGTAATTCTCGAGTTGTAAGTAAATTAAAGTGTGATGATCATCATTATTAGAGCATTGTCCCAAGTGAGGAAAGCATGATAGAGACTATGATTCCCCCACAAGTCGGGATGAGACTCCGGGCGAAAAATAAAAAAAAGAAAAAAAGGAAGAAAGGCCAAAAAGAAAAAAAAGGAAGGCCAAATAAAAAAATGAGAGAAAAGAGAGAAGGGACAATGTTACTATCCTTTTTCCACACTTGTGCTTCAAAGTAGCACCTTGATCTTCATGATAGAGAGTCTCCTATGTTATCACTTTTATATACTAGTGGGAATTTTACATTATAGAACTTGGCTTGTATATTCTAATGATGGGTTTCCTCAAAATTGCCCTAGGTCTTCATGAGCAAGCAAGTTGGATGCACACCCACTTAGTTTTTTTGTTGAGCTTTCATACACTTATAGCTCTAGTGCATCCGTTGCATGGCAATCCCTACTCACTCACATTGATATCTATTGATGGGCATCTCCATAGCCCATTGATACGTCTAGTTGATGTGAGACTATCTACTCCTTTTTGTCTTCTCCACAACCACCATTCTATTCCACATATAGTGCTATATCCATGGATCACGCTCATATATTGCGTGAAGATCGAAAAAGTTTGAGAACATCAAAAGTATGAAACAATTGCTTGGCTTGTCATTGGGGTTGTGCATGATTTAAATATTTTGTGTGGTGAAGATAGAGCATAGCCAGACTATATGATTTTGTAGGGATAACTTTCTTTGGCCATGTTATTTTAAGAAGACATGATTGATTAGTTAGTATACTTGAAGTATTATTATTTTTATGTCAATATTAAAATTTTATCTTAAATCTTTCGTATCTGAACATTCATGCCTCAATAAAGAAAAAATTACATTGAGAAATATGTTAGAAAGCATTCCACATCAAAAATTCCTTTTTATCATTTACCAACTCGTGGACGAGTAGGAATTAAGCTTGGGGATGCTTGATACGTCTCCAACGTATCTATAATTTTTGATTGCTCCATGCTATTATATTATCTGTTTTGGATGTTAATGGGCTTTATTTTACATTTTTATATCATTTTAGGGACTAACCTATTAACCGGAGGCCCAGCCCAAATTGCTGTTTTTTTTGCCTATTTCAGTGTTTCACAGAAAAGGAATATCAAACGAAGTCCAAACGGAATGAAACCTTCGGGAACGTGATTTTCTCAACAAACGTGATCCAGGAGACTTGGAGTGGGCGTCAAGAAACAATCGAGGAGGCCACAAGGCAGGGGGGCACGCCCTCCACCCTCGTGGGCCCCTCGTTGCTCCACCGACCTACTTCTTTCTCCTATATAAGTCCACGTACCCCGCAAACATCCAGGAGCACCACGAAAACCTAATTCCACCGCCGCAACCTTCTGTACCCAAGAGATCACATCTTGGGGCCTTTTCCGGAGCTCCGCTGGAGGGGGCATTGATCACGGAGGGCCTCTATTTCAACTCCATGGCCTCTCTGGTGATGTGTGAGTAGTTTACTTCAGACCTTCGTGTCCATAGCTAGTAGCTAGATGGCTTCTTCTCTCTCTTTGGATCTCAATACAAAGTTCTCATCGATTCTCTTGGAGATCTATTCGATGTAATCTTTTTTGCGGCGTGTTTGTCGAGATCCGATGAATTGTGGGTTTATGATCCAGATTGTCTATGAACAATATTTGACTCTTCTCTGAATTATTTTATGTATGATTGGTTTATCTTTGCAAGTCTCTTCGAATTATTAGTTTGGTTTGACCTACTAGATTGATCTTTCTTGCAATGGGAGAAGTGCTTAGCTTTGGGTTCAATCTTGCGGTGCTCGATCCCAGTGACAGTAGGGGAAACGACACATATTGTATTGTTGCCATCGAGGATAAAAAGATGGGGTTTATATCATATTGCATGAGTTTATCCCTCTACATCATGTCATCTTACTTAAGGCGTTACTCTGTTCTTATGAACTTAATACTCTAGGTGCATGCTGGATAGCGGTCGATGTGTGGAGTAATAGTAGTAGATGCAGGCAGGAGTCGATCTACTTGTCACGGACGTGATGCCTATATACATGATCATGCCTAGATATTCTCATAATTATTCGCTTTTCTATCAATTGCTCGACAATAATTTGTTCACCCACCGTAATACTTATGCTATCTTGAGAGAAGCCACTAGTGAAACCTATGGCCCCCGGGTCTATTCTCCATCATACAAGTTTCCAATCTATTTTATTTTACAATCTTTACTTTCAATCTATATCATAAAAATACCAAAAATATTTATCTTATTATTATTATCTCTATCAGATCTCACTGTTGCAAGTGACCATGAAGGGATTGACAACCCCTTTATCGCGTTGGTTGCGAGGTTTTTATTTGTTTGTTTAGGTACGAGGTGACTCGCGCGTGGTCTCCTACTGGATGATACCTTGGTTCTCAAAAACTGAGGGAAATACTTACGCTGCTTTGCTGCATCACCCTTTCCTCTTCAAGGGAAAACCAACGCAGTGCTCAAGAGGTAGCAATGAGAAAGGAAATAACTTAAGGATATAGTAGTAGCGAGTTTTCTCATCATTACTGAACAGTGCGGCTATATCATTTAATTTAGTAAGATGTGCCACAACAGTTTCAGATTCATAGCCATAAAAAGGATCAGATTCAACCAAAGTAATTACATGATCAAGGTCGACAGAGAATTCATAATCCTTATTAGTAACAAAGATAGGTGAAGTAGCATAAGCAGGATCATATTTTATTCTAGCATTCAGAGATTTTTGTTTCAGCTTAGCTAATAGTTTCTTAAGATCACTCCTATCATTGCAACCAAGAAAGTCTCTAGTAGTTTCTTCATCCATAACATAACCTTTAGGAACAACAGGTAATTCATATCTAGGGGGAGAATCTTCATCATCACTTTCATCAATATTATCAGTTTCAATAATTTCATTTTCTCTAGCCCTAGCAAGTTGTTCATCAAGAAATTCACCTAGTGGCACAGTAGTATCAAGCATAGAAGTAGTTTCATCATAAGTATCATGCATAGCAGAAGTGGCATCATCAATAACATGCGACATGTCAGAATGAATAGCGGAAGCAGGTTTAGGTGTCGCAAGCTTACTCAAAACAGAAGGTGAATCAAGTGCAGAGCTAGATGGCAGTTCCTTACCTCCCCTCGTAGTTGAGGGAAAAATCTTGGTTCCTTGATATTTCAAGTTCTTCATAATGATAAGCAGATATAAATCCTAAGTGACTCAAAGAATAGAGATATGCTCCCCGGCAACGGCGCCAGAAAATGTTCTTGATAACCCATAAGTATAGGGGATCGCAGCCGTTTTCGAGGGTAGAGTATTCAACCCAAATTTGTCGATTCGACACAAGGGGAGCCAAAGAATATTCTCAAGTATTAGCAACTGAGTTGTCAATTCAACCACACCTGGAAACTTAATATCTGCAGCAAGGTATTTAGTAGCAAAGTAATATGATAGTAGTGGTAACGGTGGCAAAATGTAACGGTAGCAAAAGTAATATTTTTGGGTTTTATAGTGATGGTAACAGTAGCAGCGGAAAAGTAAATAAGTGAAGAACAATATAGGAAAAGCTCGTAGGCATTGGATCGGTGATGAAGAATTATGTCGGATGTGATCGATCATGTAACAGTCATAACATAGGGTGACACAGAACTAGCTCCAGTTCATCAATGTAATGTAGGCATGTATTCCGAATATAGTCATACGTGCTTATGGAAAAGAACTTGCATGACATCTTTTGTCCTACCCTCCCGTGGCAGCGGGGTCCTATTGGAAACTAAGGGATATTAAGGCCTCCTTTTAATAGAGTACCGGACCAAAGCAGTAACACATAGTGAATACATGAACTCCTCTGACTACGGTCATCACCGGAAGTGGTCTCGATTATTGTCACTTCGGTGTTGCCGGATCATAACACATAGTAGGTGACTATAGACTTGCAGGATAGGATAAAGAACTCACATATATTCATGAAAACATAATACGTTCAGATCTGAAATCATGGCACTCGGGCCCTAGTGACAAGCATTAAGCATAGCAAAGTCATAGCAACATCAATCTCAGAACATAGTGGATACTAGGGATCAAACCCTAACAAAACTAACTCGATTACATGATAAATCTCATCCAACCCATCACCGTCCAGCAAGCCTACGATGGAATTACTCACGCACGGCGGTGAGCATCATGAAATTGGTGATGGAGGATGGTTAATGATGACGACGGCGACGGATTCCCCTCTCCGGAGCCCTGAACGGACTCCAGATCAGCCCTCCCGAGAGAGTTTAGGGCTTGGCGGCGGTTCCGTATCGTAAAACGTGATGAATCATTCTCTCTGATTTTTTCTCTCCGAAAGAGAATATATGGAGTCAAGGTTGAGGTCGGTGGAGCGTTAGGGGGCCCACGAGGCAGGGGGCGCACCCCTCGCCCTCGTGGACATGGTGTGGGCCCCCTGACGCGAATCTTTCTTCCAGTATTTTTTATATATTCCAAAATAATTCTCCGTTGATTTTCAGGTCATTCCGAGAACTTTTATTTCTGCACAAAAATAACACCATGGCAATTCTGCTGAAAACAACGTCAATCCGGATTAGTTCCATTTAAATCATGCAAGTTAGAGTCCAAAATAAGGGCAAAAGTGTTTGGAAAAGTAGATACGTCAGAGACGTAACACAGAGCGCCGGCACATACTAGGAGCGCGTCAAGTCGGAGTTGGATGAACGCAAACTGGTCGACCCGTGCTTCGCCGGTGTCCACATGGAGCGCGGCTCGAAGGCTATGGCGAATCATTGGGGGCTCATCGAAACTGCATGCAAAATATAGCATGGGATCGTCGAGGAGGTCGCGGCTCGCTCGGAGAGCGAAAGCATCAAGGGTCAGGTATGCCGTCGGTCTCTCGCTCGTTTTCGCGTGTGTGCGTCGCCGACACTTATTCCTCGGTGCAGATGGTCCGCATGTTCGCCACGTTTCGGCAGGACAGCAACACCGACCAAGATTTCAAGTACCTCCACGTGTCCTCCTGGATCGAGAAGTGCGAGAAGTGGGCGGAAGTCCGACGCACCCTCGCCAAGGCCAAGGAGACCTACAAGCCGAACACCCCGACGCCGGGCGCGTCCGACGGGTGCCCCGACGGCAACAAATGGGCGAAGGCGGCGAAACACGCCGAGCCGGCTACCACGCGTATGCAAGAGTCCATCGAGCATTGCATCGCCGACGCCAACACCCGGGCCGCCCAGAGGGAAGAGAAAAACGAGGCGCGATGGTCGGCGTTGATGACGAACAACGCCGTCAAGCTCGACCTGCTCCGGACCAACGTCGTCGCGAAGAAGCGGAACACCGACCTGGCTTTCCTGGTGTGTGTGTGTGGGGGGGGGGGGGGGGGGGGTATGCTCCAGTCGACCCACGCCGACCCCAACGCCGCCAAGCCCGAGCGATGATGCCTCCACGACGCCCAGCACTGAAGCCACGCCGACGCCGACCAGCCAGCGCACGCCGACTCCTCCGACGCCGGAGGCCGACGCCGCCGTTTGATGCATTGCCTACACATCCTTTCTTTTGCACGCCGAACTTTTTATTAATCGCGGAACTGTGGCAAGGTGACCGCCGATCGTCGGGACTTTTGTGGCGTTGATCGCCAAACTTGTGGCTTTTTTGGGTAGCGGGAATGAACCAAGTTTGAATTTACGACGCCTTGGGGGTGGCACGTGGGGGCGTGGCTGGGACCTAGATCGCGCCCAGGGCCTAAAAATCGCCGGGCGCGCGCCTAAAATAGCGCCGGCCTATGCGCTGGGGGGCCGAACGAGTGGAGTTGTTCTTACATGTTGAACACTTTTAGGTTTAAAGCCATCTTAAAAACGGAATTATGCAAGCCAAAACCTGATGCCACCATTAAGAAAGAGGGCGAAGCCATAAACACTCTGTTTGCATTTTGGATCTGTAATTCAAGCTGTTAATCCCAGCAGCTTTGGCCACGCGGCGCCGCGCCACCGCGCAAGCGATGGGATCGCCGAGCTGAGAGCCCAGGTTTCCCTGCTGCTGCTGGGATGCACCGCAAGCGTGTAGCAGCAACATGAATCTAAGGAAAGAATACAGAGTACAGGAGCAGGCCAGCCGAGTAGGTAAGGGCATGGCCAATGCATAGCCCCAGGGTGATGCCTCACATGTCATGTAGAATCGGATGACAGAAAAAATAGATTCGGATGGGGAAGCGAGATCCTCTACAGGAGATGGGTACTTGGAGAGAAAAAGTGTGATCCAGTGCGTAAAATTGAAAATGTTAAGGCGAAGAGTAGGGATGCACGTGTAGTGAGAGTCACTTTCTATTCTTTGATGATGCCCATTAATAATAGCTTGCATTGGGGAGAAAAAATTATCATAGATACCTCAAATTACCTTTTGTCATGAGGCATTTGTATCCATATGCCATGATTGTATATGGCCTAAAGGAGACCTGGGAACCGAAGAAAGGAATGAGCCCTGCTCAGTGATGACAGCGCCACTTTTCTCAATCTCAAGCTAAAAGTTTCTGAAGATTTTCACCCAAGACCAGAGGAAGATAGGCACCTGCTAGCTAGCTCGCCCGCTAGGCCCTCCATGGATCCCTATCCCCGCCGGCGAAGCAACCCAGCGAGGGTGCCGTGCCCGTCCTCCGCCACCTCCATCTTCCTCCCCCCTCACGTATTCGTGTTCCTTTCTTCCTCCCCTACCGTACTTCCCCTCCGTTCTTTATTTCTTCAAAACTGGCCGGCATCGCTGGAGGCGCCCCGCCGGTCGACGCTTCCCGCCATATTTATACCCCCCCGCGCGCAAAACGGCCATACCCGTACGAGCTTCGAAGTCCTCTTCTCGTTTCGCTTGGAGTCGCCATGGGTTCCCCGTCCAGAGCCGCCCTGGTGCTCGCGCTGCCTCTCCTTTGCCTCCTGTCAGGTACGCATTTCACGTCTGGTTCCATCGATCGGCGCTCACTGTCGAGCTTGCTTCGTGCCGGAATTTTGAGACGTACGTTTGCGTCCACGCATGCAGGGGCGACGATGCGTGCGGAGGCGGCCAGGATGTTCACGATCATCAACAAGTGCGAGACGACGGTGTGGCCGGCGGTGACGCCGGGGGACAGCTTCGGCGGGGGCGGGTTCGAGCTCAAGACGGGGCAGTCGGCCGTCTTCACGGCGCCGCCGGCGTGGTCGGGCCGCATCTGGGGCCGCACGGACTGCGCCTTCGACCAGGCCGGCACCGGCAAGTGCGGCACGGGCGCCTGCGGCGCGGCCCTCAAGTGCGGCGCGTCGGGCGACCCGCCGGCGAGCCTGGCCGAGTTCACGCTCGCCACCACGGACTTCTACGACGTGAGCCTCGTGGACGGCTTCAACCTGCCCATCACGGTGACCCCCGTGAGCGGGCGCGGCAACTGCTCCGTGGCCGGCTGCGACGGCGACCTCCGGGACACCTGCCCCGCCGAGCTCTCCGTGAAGGGCTCCAACGGGAAGACGGCGGCGTGCCGGAGCGCCTGCGACGTGTTCAACACCGACCAGTACTGCTGCCGCGGCAAGTTCGGGGGGCCGTCCACCTGCCCGCCCACGCCATACTCCAAGAAGTTCAAGGAGGCCTGCCCGTCGGCGTACAGCTACGCCTACGACGATCCCAGCAGCCTCTTCCAGTGCTCCGGCGCCGACTACGTCATCACCTTCTGCGCAAACAGGTGACGCCATTAATAAAATTCCTGTGATCTTTACACTTTTGGATTGCGAGCTTCCATTTTTGGGTACCAATGCGTAGATTCTTGTGTTTCTACCAGGAAGCAATCGGTGTGCACGCACCACAACAACAAGCTCGAGTGCGATGCCTCAAGCCGACACCTGCCGATCATGTCCGCCATGATGCTGCTGGTGCTGCTCGTCAGCTTTGTGGCACTGTAGTTTCCCATGTGATTCAGGAGAACAGAATTTAAGGTGGAGGATCTCGGTATTTCTTTGGAGTTTGGAGAGGGGACGTTAGCGATCTTCTTTTTTTTACCTGTGTTTTCGATCGTCTGTCCGGGTGTGAATGGAGGCGTGGCCACCGCATGCAGTGAACATGGTTCGTGTGAACTTTGGACCGCCTCTTGCCAAATGTAAATAGTGCGCAAATGTAAGTGTGCCTTGCTCACTCAAAATGTTCTTCCATGGAAATAAACAGTTTGATCACACAAGGCGGCCACTGATTTGTTTTTGTTTCGAGAAATTTGGCTAGGTAAGAAAATCCTTTGATTTGATTTGGTTGGAGTGCGCCAGGCCTAGGCAATAGTGCAACACCTAGGCGACACGTGAGAGCCCCTGCAGCAAGCTACTATGGTGGGCCCTCCCTCATAAAAAATAAATTTAATATCGTTGTGGGCGTGTAGCCCACATATCAGATATTAAACTGATAAGAACATATACTACACTTGATCTTAGCCAAAAGGCCGAGAAAGGTATGCTTTGAAACGTTGCCCTGAGTCTCCTTTTATTGCTTCCTCGACCGGCTATGACACTTGTACAGGCGAGGTGGGACTAAACGTAAATCAGAGTTGAGAGTGTGCAGTATGCTTTGGCAGCCTTTTTTTTGAGTCTAAACACACTCGCTTTATTGATCAATAATGTTCATGGGGATACAATTCAGGTCTGGGGGGGGGGGGGGGGGGGGTTAAGAGCCACACATGGCGCCCCGGGTCCAAACCAAAAGTGTGCTTAGCAAGGCTATAGGCCTCTTGATTCGATACTCTGCCTTCAAAGATGAAGACACAACTATGAAATTGAGTAGCAGTCACTCTAATCTCCTTCACAATGCTCGCATTCATTCCTCCAATGCCAAGGTTTATGTCCTGAACAGCGTTTTTGCAGTCAGAAGCAATCTCCACATGAGTTAATGAGAGGTCCAAAGCCAGAGCCATTGCTTCTCGACACGCCAGAGTCTCTAAAGTTGTTGGATCGGCGATCCCAACACTCCTGATGGCTGATGATCCCATGTACATCCCGCTCCCGTCTCTGCATATAGCGATGTAGGACAACCCCTCATCGTTTGCTTTGTTGACCGCACCATCGACCCTTATTTTTGCAAAACCATCAGGAGGCCGGATCCATCTTATCCGGTTTCTGGGAACAGCTACCGGGCGGGTCGTCTCCTTTGGTTTACAATCAGCCAGCTCTCTGAGGTATTTAGTGACAAACATATGTGTGACCATTGGACTCTGGAAAATATTTTCATGGAGTGCTTGCCGTCTCGCAAACCAGATGGCCCAGAGTGTGACCAAAACCTGAGTGAACACCTCAGAGGGGAGAGCCTCAATTAGAGCAAAAATCCACCTCTTGGCATCCGGTTCCGTGGTCTCATTCAAGACTTGGAACGTCTCCATAGGTTGAAGCGCCCAAACGGCCCTGGCAGCATTGCAGTAGAGCAGCGAGTGCTGCCATGAGTCAGTGGCTCCGCAGATACCACAAGTGTCCACCATTGACATGTTCCGATGATGGAGGAGATCGGCTATAGGGATGGACTGTTGTGCCAATCGCCATAGATAGATTTTAACCTTCGAGGGGACTGCAATCTTCCAGAGCTGTGTCCATTGTTTCTGCTCAGCCTCCGAGTTGGATGTATCTGCTCTACCTTCCAACCATGCTTCACGGCTGTGTTTCGTAGTGACCAGCATTCTGTACGCCGAGTGAACAGAGAAAATCCCGTTCTTCTCATGTATCCATGACCAAAATCCCTCTATATGTCTCGTGCACAACGGTATGGAGAGGATGGTCATATCATCAACTGGTAAGAACACTTCCTGGATAGTAGCCCGATCCCAGCTAGCATCCGATATGATCAACTCCCCTACTAGATGTGGGGGGTTTGGGATTCTGCTTGTGATCGGGCGCATGTTGTGAGGTCGAGGGAGCCAATTGTGTTGCCAAATTTGTGTCATTTGGCCATCACCAATGCGGTGAACCAGGCCCTGTGTCATGGTGTCATGCCCTTCGAGGATAGCTCTCCACACCTGCGAGGGTGCCGATCCAAGTACAGCATGCAAAAAGTCACTCGAAGGGAAGTATTTGGCTCGTAGGATTCGTGCACTGAGAGAAGTAGAGTCTGTCAGAATTCTCCAAGCTTGCCTGGCAAGTAAGGCTAGGTTGAAGAGCTCAATGTCGCGAAAACTTAGTCCTCCGCAAGCCTTGGTCTGGTCATGGTGCTCCAAGACACCCAGCTAGGCTTTCTTTTTCCTTCCTTACATGCCCACCAAAACTTGCAAATCAATGAGTTTAGGTGCTCGCACAGGCCACGAGTAAGCTTGAAACAAGACATGGAGAACACTGGAACTACATCCGAGGGCAATCCCAGGTACCGCTCTGATAAGGATTCATTGGTGATGTTCAAGGCGCCCTTCACCTCCTGCTTCAAATTGTTAGGACACCCTTTGCTAAAAAAACATTAAGGATTTAGACAAGTTCACACGTTGCCCCGACGCCATGCAGTAGCGATCAAGCAAGGATGACAACTCATTTGCTGCATCAACATTGGCCTTAACAAATAGCAGGCTATCATCTGCAAAAAGCAAGTGGCTTACCGGCGGAGCCGTCGGAGCTACTTGTATTCCTTTGAGGTGCAATGATTCATGTGTAGTTTTTAAGAGGCACGAAAGGCCCTCCGCTGCTATCAAGAACAAATATGGAGAAATGGGGTCCCCCTGACGGATCCCTCTTGAAGGCATGAATTCCTAAAGCTTTGTACCATTAGAAAGGATAGAAAATTTTACAGAGCTCACCATTCTCATGACCAGAGATACCCAAGTTGGTGCAAACCCCAGCTTGAGCATTATAGCCTCCAGATATTCCCACTCGACTCTGTCATAAGCTTTCATCATGTCAAGCTTAACTGTGCAGAATCTATTCCTTTGAGCTTTGTTTCTCTTCATGAAATGCAAACATTCATAAGCAGTAATAATATTATCTGTTATCAGCCTTCCCGGGACAAAGGCTGACTGCTCCTCGGATATGATTTCTGGCAAAATAACTTTGAGCCTGTTGGACAGAACCTTGGAGGCGATCTTGTAAAGGACGTTACAGCGGCTAATTGGCCTGAATTGAGTAAGCTGGGTTGGGTCCTTTACCTTAGGTATGAGGACAAGTATGGTTTCATTAATCACCTCCGGGCTTCCTCACCCCGTAATATGCGCAACACCACATCCGTTACTTCGGCACCACACAGAGCCCAATGCCTTTGGAAAAAGTGTGCAGGGTATCCATCAGGGCCTAGAGCTTTAGTGGGGTACATTTGGAATAATGCAGTTTTCACGTCCTCGGTCGTGTACGGTGCTAGCAGACCCTCATTCATCTCTAGAGTCACCTTGGACGGGACCGACTGAAGTACTTCTTCAAGCCCCAATGTGTCTTCCGTCGTAAACAGACTCTTGTAAAAGGAGTTCGTCAGGATCACCATCTCAGAGGGATCGTGCGTCGTTGAGCCATCTTCCCTCGTCAGATTTTTGATTTGGTTCTTCTGGCGTCTCATGCTTGCTCTGCGCTGGAAGTACTTGGTGTTTTTGTCCCCGTCCATGAGCCAGTCAACTCTCGACCTCTATCGGTGTAAAATTTCCACCATGTGATACAACTCCACAAGCTTCTCTAAAATTTTGACCTCTGCATGTGATGGCGCCACTCCATGGGGGTCATTCTGCAAATTTTCCAATTCTCTTCGCAACTTTTTGATTTCCTTAGTGACTTGTCCTATCGTCGCCCCAATCCACTGTGTCAAGGAGACCGACAAGTTCTGCAGTTTCTTATTTAAATCAGCGACCGTACCAGCACCCGGCTCTCCTGTCCACAAATGATCAAGAGCCTCCTTGTACTCTGCATGCTCTTCCCAATACAACTCATACCTGAATATTTTCTTCTTATTTTGCATGGTGATCCGTGAAGGAAATATGCCCTAGAGGCAATAATAAAGTTATTATTAATTTCCTTATATCATGATAAATGTTTATTATTCATGCTAGAATTGTATTAACCGGAAACTTAGTACATGTGTGAATACATAGACAAACTAAGTGTCACTACTATGCCTCTACTTGACTAGCTCGTTGAATCAAAGATGGTTAAGTTTCCTAGCCATAGACATAAGTTGTCATTTGATTAACGGGATCACATCATTAGAGAATGATGTGATTGACTGGATCCATCCGTTAGCTTAGCACGATGATCGTTTTAGTTTACTGCTATTGCTTTTTTCATGACTTATACATGTTCCTATGACTATGAGATTATGCAACTCCCGAATACCGGAGGAACACTTTGTGTGCTACCAAACGTCACAACGTAACTGGGTGATAATAAAGGTGCTCTATAGGTGTCTCCGATGGTGTTCGTGGTGTTGGCATAGATCAAGTATAGGATTTGTCACTCCGATTGTCGGAGAGGTATCTCTGGGCCCTCTCAGTAATGCACATCACTATAAGTTGAAGGAAATATGCCCTGGAGGCAATAATAAAGTTATTATTTATTTCCTTATATCATGATAAATGTTTATTATTCATGCTAGAATTGTATTAACCGGAAACATGATACATGTGTGAGTACATACACAAACAGAGTGTCACTAGTATGCCTCTACTTGACTAGCTCGTTGATCAAAGATGGTTATGTTTCCTAGCCATAGACAAAGAGTTGTCATTTGATTAACGGGATCACATCATTAGGAGAATGATGTGATTGACTTGACCCATTTTGTTAGCTTAGCACTTGATCATTTAGTTTGTTGCTATTGCTTTCTTCATGACTTATACATGTTCCTGTGACTATGAGATTATGCAACTCCCGTTTATCGGAGGAACACTTTGTGTGCTACCAAACGTCACAACATAACTGGGTGATTATAAATGTGCTCTATAGGTGTCTCCAAAGGTACTTGTTGGGTTGGCATATTTCAAGATTAGGATTTGTCACTCCGATTGTCGGAGAGGTATCTCTGGGCGCACTCGATAATACACATCACTTAAGCCTTGCAAGCATTGCAACTAATGAGTTAGTTGCGGGATGATGTATTACAGAACGAGTAAAGAGACTTGCCGGTAACGAGATTGAACTAGGTATTGAGATACCGACGATCGAATCTCGGGCAAGTAACATACCGATGACAAAGGGAACAACGTATGTTGTTATGCGGTTTGACCGATAAAGATCTTTGTAGAATATGTAGGAGCCAATCTGAGCATCCAGGTTCCGCTATTGGTTATTGACCGGAGACGTGTCTCAGTCATGTCTACATAGTTCTCGAACCCGTAGGGTCCGCACGCTTAAAGTTCGATGACGGTTATATTATGAGTTTATGTGTTTTGATGTACCGAAGGTAGTTTGGAGTCCCGGATGTGATCACGGACATGACGAGGAGTCTCGAAATGGTTGAGACATAAAGATTGATATATTGGACGACTATATTCGGACACTGGAATGGTTTCGGGGGTTATCAGATATATACCGGGGTACCGGGGGGTTACCAGAATCCCCCTCAGAGGTTATTGGGCCTCATGGGCCCAATTGGTCGAAGAGGAGAGGCGGCCAAGGGGCAGCCGCGCGCCCCTCCCCTCCCAAGTCCGAATTGGACAAGGAAGGGGGGTGGCGCCCCCTTTCCTTTCTTCCTCTTTCTCCTTCCCTCTCCTCTCCTACTCCAACATGGAAGGGGGGAGTCCTACTCCTGATGGGAGTAGGACTCCTCATGGGGCGTGCCAAGGGTGGCTGGCCCCTCCTCCTCCTCCACTCCTTTATATACGGGAAGGGAGGCACCCCGTAGAGACACAACAATTGATCCCTTGGATCTCGTAGCCGTGTGCGGTGCCCCCCTCTACCATAATCCACCTCGGTCATATCGTAGCAGTGCTTAGGCGAAGCCCTGCGTCGGTAGAACATCATCATCGTCACCACGCCGTCATGCTGACGGAACTCTCCCTCAAAGCTTGGCTGGATCGGAGTTCGAGGGACGTCATCGAGTTGAACGTGTGCAGAACTCGGAGGTGTCGTGTGTTCGGTATTTGATCGGTCGGATCGTGAAGACGTACGACTACATCAACCACGTTGTGCTAACGCTTCTGCTTTCGGTCTACGAGGGTACGTGGACACACTCTTCCCTCTCGTTGCTATGCATCACCATGATCTTGCGTGTGCTTAGGAATTTTTTTGAAATTACTACGTTCCCCAACAGTGGTATCAGAGCCAGGTTTTATGCGTTGATGTTATATGCATGAGTAGATCACAAGTGAGTTGTGGGAGATACAAGTCATACTGCTTACCAGCATGTCATACTTTGGTTCGGTGGTATTGTTGGATGAAGCGGCCCGGACCGGCATTACGGTACGCTTACGCGAGACTGGTTCTACCGACATTCTTTGCACACAGGTGGCTGGCGGGTGTCAGTTTCTCCAACTTTAGTTGAACCGAGTGTGGCTACGCCCGGTCGTTGAGAAGGTTAAAACAACACTAACTTGACGAACTATATATCATTGTGGTTTTGATTCGTAGGTAAGAATAGTTCTTGCTCAGCCCGTAGCAGCCACGTAAAACTTGCAACAACAAAGTAGAGGACGTCTAACTTGTTTTTGCAGGGCATGTTGTGATGTGATATGGTCAAGACATGATGCTATATTTTATTGTATGAGATGATCATGTTTTCTAACCGAGTTATCGGCAACTGGCAGGAGCCATATGGCTGTCGCTTTATTGTATGCAATGCAATCACCCTGTAATTGCTTTACTTTATCACTAAGCGGTAGCGATACTCGTAGAAGCAATAGTTGGCGAGATGACAACGATGCTACGATGGAGATCAAGGTGTCGCACCGGTGACGATGGTGATCATGACGGTGCTTCGGAGATGGAGATCACAAGCACAAGATGATGATGGGCATATCATATCACTTATATTGATTGCATGTGATGCTTATCTTTTATGCATCTTATTTTGCTTTGATTGACGGTAGCATTATAAGATGATCTCTCACTAAATTTCAAGATAAAAGTGTTCTCCCTGAGTATGCACCGTTGCCAAAGTTCGTCGTGCCCAGACACCACGTGATGATCGGGTGTGATAAGCTCTACGTCCATCTACAACGGGTGCAAGCCAGTTTTGCACACGCAGAATACTCAGGTTAAACTTCACGAGCCTATCATATGCAGATATGGCCTCGGAACACTGAGACCGAAAGGTCGAGCGTGAATCATATAGTAGATATGATCAACATAGTGATGTTCACCATTGAAAACTACTCCATTTCACGTGATGATCGGTTATGGTTTAGTTGATTTGGATCACGTGATCACTTAGATGATTAGAGGGATGTCTATCTAAGTGGGAGTTCTTAAGTAATATGATTAATTGAACTTAAATTTATCATGAACTTAGTACCTGATAGTATTTTGCATGTCTATGTTTGTTGTAGATAGATGGCTCGTGTTGTTGTTCCGTTGAATTTTAATGCATCCCTTGAGAAAGCAAAGTTGAAAGATGATGGTAGCAATTACACGGACTGGGTTCGTAACTTGAGGATTATCCTCATTGCTACATAGAAGAATTACGTCCTCGAAGCACCGCTAAGTGCCAAACCTGCTTTAGGAGCAACACCAGATGTTATGAACACCTGGCAGAGCAAAGTTGATGACTACTTGATAGTTCAGTGTGCCATGCTTTAGGCTTAGAACCGGGACTTCAACGACGTTCTGAATTTCATGGACCATATGAGATGTTCCAGGAGTTGAAGTTAATATTTCAAGCAAATGCCCAGATTGAGAGATATGAAGTCTCCAATAAGCTCTATAGCTGCAAGATGGAGGAGAATAGTTCTGTCAGTGAGCATATACTCAAAATGTCTGGGTATCATAAGCACTTGACTCAACTAGGAGTTAATCTTCCTGTTGATAGTGTCATTGGCAGAGTTCTTCAATCACTGCCACCAAGCTACAAGAGCTTCGTGATGAACTATAATATGTAAGGGATGGATAAGACGATTCCCGAGCTCTTCGCAATGCTAAAGGCTGCGGAGGTAGAAATCAAGAAGGAGCATCAAGTGTTGATGGTTAATAAGACCACCAGTTTCAAGAAAAAGGGCAAGGGGAAGAAGAAGGGGAACTTCAAAAAGAACAGCAAACAAGTTGTTGCTCAAGAGAAGAAACCCAAGTCTGGACCTAAGCCCGAGACTGAGTGCTTCTACTGCAAACAGACTGGTCACTGGAAGCGGAACTGCCCCAAGTATTTGGCGGTCAAGAAGGATGGCAAGGTGAACAAAGGTATATGTGATATACTCCCTCCGTCCCATAATGTAAGACGTTTTTTGACACTAGTGTAGTGTCAAAAAACGTCTTACATTATGGGACAGAGGGAGTACATGTTATTGATGTGTACCTTACCAGAGCTCGCAGTAGCACCTGGGTATTTGATACTGGTTCTGTTGCTAACATTTGCAACTCAAAACAGGGACTACGGATTAAGCGAACACTAGCTAAGGACAAGGTGACAATGCGCGTGGGAAATGGTTCCAAAGTCGATGTGATCGTCGTCGGCACGCTACCTCTACATCTACCTTCGGGATTAGTTTTAGACCTAAATAAATGTTATTTGGTGCCAGCGTTGAGCATGAACATTATATCTGGATCTTGTTTAATGTGAGACGGTTATTCATTTAAATCTGAGAATAATGGTTGTTCTATTTATATGAGTAATATCTTTTATGGTCATGCACCCTTAAAGAGTGGTCTATTTTTGATGAATCTCGATAGTAGTGATACACATATTCATAATGTTGAAGATAAAAGATGCAGAGTTGATAATGATAATGCAACTTATTTGTGGCACTGCCGTTTGGGTCATATTGGTATAAAGCGCATGAAGAAACTCCATACTGATGGACTTTTGGAATCACTTGGTACTTGCGAACCATGCCTCATGGGCAAGATGACTAAAACGCCATTCTCCGGAACTATGGAGCGAGCAACTGATTTGTTAGAGATCATACATACTGGTGTATGTGCTCCAATGAATGTTGTGGCTCGCGGCGGGTATCGTTATTTTCTCACCTTCACAGATGATTTAAGTAGATATGGGTATATCTACTTAATGAAACATAAGTCTAAAACATTTGAAAAGTTCAAAGAATTTTAGAGTGAAGTTGAAAATCATCGTAACAAGAAACTAAAGTTTCTACGACCTGATCGTGGAGGAGAATATTTGAGTTACGAGTTTGGTCTACATTTGAAACAATGTGGAATAGTTTCGCAACTCACGCCACCCGGAACACCACAGCGTAATGGTGTGTCCGAACGTCGTAATCGTACTTTACTAGATATGGTGCGATCTAATGTGTCTTACTTATTTACCGCTATCGTTTTGGGGTTATGCTTTAGAGACGGCCGCATTCACATTAAATAGGGCACCATCAAAATCCGTTGAGACGACACCTTGTGAACTATGCTTTGGCAAGAAACCAAAGTTGTCGTTTCCTAAAGTTTGGGGCTGCGATGCTTATGTGAAAAAGCTTCAACCTGATAAGCTCGAACCCAAATCGGAGAAATGTGTCTTCTTAGGATACCCAAAGGAAACTGTAGGGTACACCTTCTATCACAGATCCGAAGGCAAGACATTCGTTGCTAAGAATGGATCCTTTCTAGAGAAGGAGTTTCTCTCGAAAGAAGTGAGTAGGAGGAAAGTAGAACTTGATGAGGTAACAGTACCTGCTCCCTTATTGGAAAGTAGTTCATCACAGAAACCGGTTCCTGTGACGTCTACACCAATTAGTGAGGAAGTTAGTGATGATGATCATGAAACTTCAGATCAAGTTATTACTGAACCTTGTAGGTCAACCAGAGTAGATCCGCACCAGAGTGGTACGGTAATCCTGTTCTGGAGGTTATGTTGCTAGACCATGATGAACCTACAAACTATGAAGAAGCGATGGTGAGCCTAGATTTTGCAAAATGGCTTGAAGGCATGAAATCTGAGATGGGATCCATGTATGAGAACAAAGTGTGGACTTTGGTTGACTTGCCCGTTGATCGGCAATCCATCGAGAATAAATGGATCTTCAAGAAGAAGAGTGACGCTGATGGTAATGTTACTGTCTATAAAGCTCGACTTGTTGCAAAAGGTTTTCGAGAAGTTCAAGGGATTGACTACGATGAGACCTTCTTACCCGTAGCGATGCTTAAGTCTGTCTGAATCATGTTAGCAATTTCTGCATTTTATGATTATGAAATTTGGCAAATGGATGTCAAAACTGCATTCCTAAATGGATTTCTGGAAGAAGAGTTGTATATGATGCAACCGGAAGGGTTTGCCGATCCAAAAGGAGCTAACAAAGTGTGCAAGCTCCAGCGATCAATTTATGGACTGGTGCAAGCCTCTCGGAGTTGGAATAAACATTTTGATAGTGTGATCAAAGCATATGGTTTTATACAGACTTTTGGAGAAGCATGTATTTACAAGAAAGTGAGTGGGAGCTCCGTAGCATTTCTGATATTATATGTGGATGACATATTGTTGATTGGAAATGATATAGAATTTCTGGATAGCATAAAAGGATATTTGAATAAGAGTTTTTCAATGAAAGACCTCGGTGAAGCTGCTTATATATTGGGCATCAAGATCTATAGAGATAGATCGAGACGCTTAATTGGACTTTCACAAAGCACATACCTTGACAAAGTTTTGAAGAAGTTCAAAATGGATTAAGCAAAGGAAGGGTTCTTGCCTATGTTACAAGGTGTGAGATTGAGTAAGACTCAATGCCCGACCACTGCAGAAGATAGAGAGAAAATGAAAGATGTTCCCTATGCTTCAGCCATAGACTCTATCATGTATACAATGTTGTGTACCAGACCTGATGTGTGCCTTGCTATTAGTTTAGCATGGAGGTACCAAAGTAATCCAGGAGCGGATCACTGGACAGCGGTCAAGAATATCCTGAAATACCTGAAAAGGACAAAGGATATGTTTCTCGTTTATGGAGGTGACAAAGAGCTCGTCGTTAATGGTTACGTCGATGCAAGCTTTGACACAGATCCGGACGATTCTAAATCGCAAACCGGATACGTGTTTTTATTAAACGGTGGAGCTGTCAGTTGGTGCAGATGTAAACAAAGCGTCGTAGCAGGATCTACATGTGAAGCGGAGTACATAGCTGCTTCGGAAGCAGCAAATGAAGGAGTCTGGATGAAGGAGTTCATATCCGATCTAGGTGTCATACCTAGTGCATCGGGTCCAATGAAAATCTTTTGTGACAATAATGGTGCAATTGCTTTGGCAAAGGAATCCAAATTTCACAAGAGAACAAAGCACATCAAGAGACGCTTCAACTCCATCCGGGATCAAGTCCAAGTGGGAGACATAGAGATTTGCAAGACACATACGGATCTGAATCTTGCAGACCCGTTGACTAAGCCTCTTTCACGAGCAAAACATGATCAGCACCAAGGCTCCATGGGTGTTAGAATCATTACTGTGTAATCTAGATTATTGACTCTAGTGCAAGTGGGAGACTGAATGAAATATGCCCTAGAGGCAATAATAAAGTTATTATTTATTTCCTTATATCATGATAAATGTTTATTATTCATGCTAGAATTGTATTAACCGGAAACATGATACATGTGTGAATACATAGACAAACAGAGCGTCACTAGTATGCCTCTACTTGACTAGCTCGTTGATCAAAGATGGTTATGTTTCCTAGTCATAGACAAAGAGTTGTCATTTGATTAACGAGATCACATCATTAGGAGAATGATTTGATTGACTTGACCCATTTCGTTAGCTTAGCACTTGATCGTTTAGTTTGTTGCTATTGCTTTCTTCATGACTTATACATATTCCTGTGACTATGAGATTATGCAACTCCCGTTTACCAGAGGAGCACTTTGTGTGCTACTGATAACCCACAAGTATAGGGGATCGCAACAGTTTTCGATAAGTAAAAGTGTCGAACCCAACGAGGAGCTAAAGGTAGGACAAATATTCCCTCAAGTTCTTGAAGGAAATATGCCCTAGAGGCAATAATAAAGTTATTATTTATTTCCTTATTTCATGATAAATGTTTATTATTCATGCTAAAATTGTATTAACCGGAAACATAATACATGTGTGAATACATAGACAAACAAAGTGTCACTAGTATGCCTCTACTTGACTAGCTCGTTAATCAAAGATGGTTATGTTTCCTAACCATAGACATGTGTTGTCATTTGATTAACGGGATCACATCATTAGGAGAATGATGTGATTGACATGACCCATTCCATTAGCTTAGCACCCGATCGTTTAGTATGTTGCTATTGCTTTCTTCATGACTTATACATGTTCCTATGACTATGAGATTATGCAACTCCCGTTTGCCGGAGGAACACTCTGTGTGCTACCAAACGTCACAACGTAACTGGGTGATTATAAAGGAGCTCTACAGGTGTCTCCAAAGGTACATGTTGGGTTGGCGTATTTCGAGATTAGGATTTGTCACTCCGATTGTTGGAGAGGTATCTCTGGGCCCTCTCGGTAATGCACGTCACATAAGCCTTGCAAGCATTGCAACTAATGAGTTAGTTGCGAGATGATGTATTACGAAACGAGTAAAGAGACTTGCCGGTAACGAGATTGAACTAGGTATTGAGATATCGACGATCGAATCTCGGGCAAGTAACATACCGATGACAAAGGGAACAACGTATGTTGTTATGCGGTCTGACCGATAAAGATCTTCGTAGAATATGTGGGAGCCAATATGAGGATCCAGGTTCTGCTATTGGTTATTGACCAGAGACGTGTCTCTGTCATGTCTACATTATTCTCGAACCCGTAGGGTCCGCACGCTTAAGGTTTCGATGACAGTTATATTACGAGTTTATGAGTTTTGATGTGCCGAAGGAGTTCGGTGTCCCGGATGAGGTCGGGGACATGACGAGGAGTCTCGAAATGGTCAAGACGTAAAGATCGATATATTGGACGACCATATTCGGACATCGGAAAGGTTCCGAGTGATTCGGGTATTTTCGGAGGTACCAGGGAGTTACGAGAATACGAGGAAGAAGCAATGGGCCTTAATGGGCCTTAGTGGGAAGGACCAGGAGGTGGCGCCGCCCCTCCCAAGCCCAGTCCGAATTGGACAAGGGGTTTGGGGTGCGGCCCCTCTCTCCCTTCCTTCCCCTCTTCCCCCCTTTCCCCCCTTCTCCTAGTTGGACTAGGAAAGGTGGAAACCTACTCCAACTAGGAGTAGGAATCCTACTCCTCCTTGGCGCGCCCACAAGGGCCGGCCGGCCTCCCCCTTGCTCCTTTATATACGGGGGCAGGGGGCACCCCATAGACACACAAGTTGATCCACGTGATCATATTCTTAGCCGTGTGCGGTGCCCCCTTCCACCATAATCCTTGATAATATTGTAGCGGTGCTTAGGCGAAGCCCTGCGACGGTAGTACATCAAGATCGTCACCACGCCATCGTGCTGACGGAACTCTTCCCCGACACTTTGCTAGATCGGAGTCCGGGGATCGTCATCGAGCTGAACGTGTGCTAGAACTCGGAGGTGCCGTAGTTTCGGTGCTTGATCGGTCGGGCCGTGAAGAGGTACGACTACATCAACCGCGTTGTCATAACACTTCCGCTGTCGGTCTACAAGGGTACGTAGATCACGCTCTCCCCTCGTTGCTATGCATCACCATGATCTTGCGTGTGCATAGGAATTTTTTTGAAATTACTACGTTCCCCAACAGTCGTATCCGAGCCTAGGTTTTATGTGTTGATGTTATATGCACGAGTAGAACATAAGTGAGTTGTGGGCGATATAAGTCATACTGCTTAGCAGCATGTCATACTTTGGTTCGGCGGTATTGTTGGACGAAGCGGCCCGGACCGACATTACGCGTACGCTTACGCGAGACCGGTTCTCCCGACGTGCTTTGCACAAAGGTGGCTAGCGGGTGATAGTTTCTCCAACTTTAGTTGAACCAAGTGTGGCTACGCCCGGTCCTTGCGAATGTTAAAACAGCACCAACTTGACAAACTATCGTTGTGATTTTGATGCGTAGGTAAGATTGGTTCTTGCTTAAGCCCGTAGCAGCCACGTAAAACTTGCAACAACAAAGTAGAGGACGTCTAACTTGTTTTTGCAGGGCATGTTGTGATGTGATATGGTCAAGACATAATGCTAAATTTTATTGTATGAGATGATCATGTTTTGTAACCAAGTTATCGGCAACTAGCAGGAGCCATATGGTTGTCGCTTTATTGTATGCAATGCAATTGCGCTGTAATGCTTTACTTTATCACTAAGCGGTAGCGATAGTCGTGTAAGCATAAGATTGGCGAGACAACAACGATGCTACGATGATGATCAAGGTGTCGCGCCGGTGACGATGGTGATCACGACAGTGCTTCGAAGATGGAGATCACAAGCACAAGATGATGATGGCCATATCATATCCCTTATATTGATTGCATGTGATGTTTATCTTTTATGCATCTTATTTTGCTTAGTTTGACGGTAGCATTTTAAGATTATCTCTCACTAATTATCAAGAAGTGTTCTCCCTGAGTATGCACCGTTGCGAAAGTTCTTCGTGCTGAGACACCACGTGATGATCGGGTGTGATAGGCTCTATGTTCAAATACAACGGGTGCAAAACAGTTGCACACGCGGAATACTCAGGTTATACTTGACGAGCCAAGCATATACAGATATGGCCTTGGAACACGGAGACCGAAAGGTCGAGCATGAATCATATAGTAGATATGATCAACATAGTGATGTTCACCATTGAAACTACTCCATCTCACGTGATGATCGGACATGTTTTAGTTGATTTGGATCACGTGATCACTTAGAGGATTAGAGGGATGTCTATCTAAGTGGGAGTTCTTAAGTAATATGATTAATTGAACTTTAATTTATCATGAACTTAGTCCTGGTAGTATTAGCATATCATGTTGTAGATCAATAACTCGCGTTGTTGCTTTCATATGTTTATTTTGATATGTTCCTAGAGAAAATTGTGTTGAAAGATGTTAGTAGAAATGATGCGGATTGGATCCGTAATCTAAGGTTTATCCTCATTGTTGCACGGAAGAATTATATCCTTGATGAACCGCTAGGTGACAGACCTATTGCAGGAGCAGATGCACACGTTATGAACGTCTGACTAGCTCAATATGATGACTACTTGATAGTTTAGTGCACCATGCTTAACGGCTTAGAATCGGGACTTCAAAGACGTTTTCAACGTCATGGACCATATGAGATGTTCCAGGAGTTGAAGTTAATATTTCAAGCAAATACCTGAGTTGAGAGATATGAAGTCTCTAACAAGTTCTATAGCTAAAACATGGAGGAGAATCGCTCAACTAGTGAGCATGTGCTCAGATTGTCTGGGTACTACAATCGCTTGAATCAAGTGGGAGTTAATCTTCCAGATAAGATAGTGATTGACAGAATTCTCTAGTGACCATCACCAAGTTAGTAGAACTTCGTGATGAACTATAGTATGCAAGGGATGACGAAAACGACTCCCGAGCTTTTCATGATGATGAAATCGATGAAGGTAGAAATCAAGAAAGAGCATCAAGTGTTGATGGTTGACAAGATCACTAGTTTCAAGAAAAGGGCAAAGAAAAAAAAGAACAACAAGCAAGTTGCTACTCAAGTGAAGAAGCCCAAGTCTGGTCCTAAGCCTGAGACTAAGTGCTTCTACTGCAAAGGGACTGGTAACTGGAAGCGGAATTACCCGAAATGATTGGCGGATAAGAAGGATGGCAAAGTGAACATAAGTATATTTGATATACATGTTATTGATGTGTACTTTATTAGTGTTTATAGCAACCCCTCAGTATTTGATACTAGTTCAGTTGCTAAGATTAGTAACTCGAAACGGGAGTTGCAGAATAAACAGAGACTAGTTAAGGGTGAAGTGACGATGTGTGTTGGAAGTGGGTCCAAGATTGATATGATCATCATCGCACACTCCCTATACTTTCGGGATTAGTGTTGAACCTAAATAAGTGTTATTTGGTGTTTGCGTTGAGCATGAATATGATTTGATCGTGTTTATTGTAATACGGTTATTCATTTAAGTAAGAGAATAAATTGTTGTTCTGTTTACATGAATAAAACCTTATATGGTTACACACCCAATGAAAATAGTTCGTTGGATCTCGATCGTAGTGATACACATATCCATAATATTGAAACCAAAAGATGCAAAGTTAATAATGATAGTGCAACTTATTTGTGGCACTGCCATTTAGGTCATATTGGTGTAAAGCGCATGAAGAAACTCCATGATGATGGGCTTTTGGAATCACTTGATTATGAATCAGTTGATGCTTGCGAACCATGCCTCATGGGCAAGATGACTAAGACTCCGTTCTCCGGAACAATGGAGCGAGCAACAGATTTGTTGGAAATCATACATACTGATGTATGTGGTCCGATGAATATTGAGGCTCGCGACAGGTATCATTATTTTCTGATCTTCACAGATGATTTGAGCAGATATGAGTATATCTACTTGATGAAACATAAGTATGAAACATTTGAAAAGTTCAAAGAATTTCAGAGTCAAGTGAAAAATCATCGTAACAAGAAAATAAAGTTTCTACGATCTGATCGTAAAGAAGAGTATTTGAGTTACGAGTTTGGCCTTCAGTTAACAACAATGTGAAATAGTTTCACTACTCACGCCACCTGGAACACCACAATGTCCGAACGTCATAACCGTACTTTATTAGATATGGTGCGATCTATGATGTCTCTTACCGATCTACCACTATCATTTTGGGGTTATGCATTAGAGACAGCTGCATTCACGTTAAATAGGGCACCATCTAAATCCGTTGAGACGACACCGTATGAACTATGGTTTGGCAAGAAACCTAAGCTGTCATTTCTTAAAGTTTGAGGTTGCAATGCTTATGTGAAAAAGTTTCAACCTGATAAGCTCAAACCCAAATCGGAGAAATATGTCTTCATAGGATACCCAAAGGAGACTGTTGGGTACACCTTCTATCATAGATCCGAAGGCAAGACATTCGTTGCTAAGAATGGATCCTTTCTAGAGAAGGAGTTTCTCTTGAAAGAAGTGAGTGGGAGGAAAGTAGAACTTGATAAGGTAATTGTACCTTCTACCTTATTGGAAAGTAGTTCATCACAGAAATCTGTTCCTGTGACTACTACACCAATTAGTGAGGAAGCTAATGATGATGATCATGTAACTTCAGATCAAGTTACTACCGAATCTCGTAGGTAAACCAGAGTGAGATCTGCACTAGAGTGGTACGCTAATCCTGTTCTGGAAGTCATGTTACTAGACCATGACGAACTTGCGAACTATGAGGATGCGATGATGAGCCCAGATTCCGCGAAATGGTTTGATGCCATGAAATCTGAGATATGATCCATGTATGAGAATAAAGTATGGACTTTGATGGATTTGCCCGATGATCGGCAAGCCATAGAAAATAAATGGATCTTCAAGAGGAAGACGGACGCTGATAGTAGTGTTACTATCTACAAAGCTAGAATTGTCGCAAAAAGGTTTTCGACAAGTTCAAGATGTTGACTACGATGAGAGTTTCTCACTCGTATCTATGCTTAAGTCTGTCCGAATCATGTTAGCAATTGCTGCATTTTATGAAATCTGGCAAATGGATAAACAAAGCTGCACTCCTTAATGGATTTCTTAAAGAAGAGTTGTATATGATGCAACCACAAGGTTTTGTCAATCCTAAAAGTGTTAACAAAATATGCAAGCTCCAGCGATCCATCTGTGGACTGGTGCAAGCATCTCAGAGTTGGAATATGCGTTTTGATAAGTTGATCAAAGCATATAGTTTTATATAGACTTGCGGTGAAGCCTGTATTTACAAGAAAGTGAGTGGGAGCACTACAGCATTTCTGATAAGTATATGTGAATGACATATTGTTGATCGGAAATAATGTAGAATTATTCTGCAAAGCATAAAGGAGTGTTTTAAAAAAAAGTTTTTCAAAGAAAGACCTCGGTGAAGCTTCTTACATATTGAGCATCAAGATCTATAGAGATAGATCAAGACGCTTGATAAGTTTTTTCAATAAGTACATACCTTGACAAGATTTTGAAGTAGTTCAAAATGGAACAGTCAAAGAAAGAGTTCTTGCCTGTGTAACAAGGTGTGAAATTGAGTAAAACTCAAAGCCCGACCACGGCAGAAGATAGAAAGAGAATGAAAGTCATTCTCTATGCCTCAATCATAGGTTCTATAAAGTATGCCATGCTGTGTACCTATTGTATACCCTACACTGATGTTGGCAAGGGAGTACAATAGTGATCTAGGAGTAGATCACTGGACAGCGGTCAAAATTATCCTTACTAGAATAAGGATATGTTTCTCGATTATGGAGGTGACAAGAGGTTCGTCGTAAAGGGTTACGTCGATACAAACTTTGACATTGATCCAGATGATTCTAAGTCTCAATCTGGATGCATATTGAAAGTTGGGAGCAATTAGCTAGAGTAGCTCCGTGCAGAGCATTGTTGACATAGAAATTTGCAGAATACATACGGATCTGAATATGGTAGACTCGTTGACTAAACTTCTCTCACAGGAAAAACATGATCACACCTTAGTACTCTTTGGGTGTTAATCACATAGCAATGTGAACTAGATTATTGACTCTAGTAAACCCTTTGGGTGTTGGTCACATGACGATGTGAACTATGGGTGTTAATCACATGGTGATGTGAATTATTGATGTTAAAACACATGTCGATGTGAACTAGATTATTGACTCTAGTGCAAGTGGGAGACTGAAGGAAATATGCCCTAGAGGCAATAATAAAGTTATTATTTATTTCCTTATTTCATGATAAATATTTATTATTCATGCTAAAATTGTATTAATCGGAAACATAATACATCTGTGAATACATAGACAAACAAAGTGTCACTAGTATGCCTCTACTTGACTAGCTCGTTAATCAAAGATGGTTATGTTTCCTAACCATAGACATGTGTTGTCATTTGATTAACGGGATCACATCATTAGGAGAATGATGTGATTGACATGACCCATTCCATTAGCTTAGCACCCGATCGTTTAGTATGTTGCTATTGCTTTCTTCATGACTTATACATGTTCCTATGACTATGAGATTATGCAACTCCCGTTTGCCGGAGGAACACTTTGTGTGCTACCAAACGTCACAATGTGACTGGGTGATTATAAAGGAGCTCTACAGGTGTCTCCAAAGGTACATGTTGGGTTGGCGTATTTCGAGATTAGGATTTGTCACTCCGATTGTCGGAGAGGTATCTCTGGGCCCTCACGGTAATGCACATCACATAAACCTTATAAGCATTGCAACTAATGAGTTAGTTGCGAGATGATGTATTATGAAACGATTAAAGAGACTTGCCGGTAATGAGATTGAACTAGGTACTGAGATACCGACGATCGAATCTCGGGCAAGTAACATACCGATGACAAAGGGAACAACGTATGTTGTTATGCGGTCTGACCGATAAAGATCTTCGTAGAATATGTGGGAGCCAATATGAGCATCCAGGTTCCGCTATTCGTTATTGACCGGAGATGTGTCTCGGTCATGTCTACATTGTTCTCGAACCCGTAGGGTCCGCGCGCTTAAGGTTTCGATGACAGTTATATTATGAGTTTATGAGTTTTGATGTACCGAAGGAGTTCGGAGTCTCGGATGAGATCGGGGACATGACGAGGAGTCTCGAAATGGTCGAGACGTAAAAATCGATATATTGGACGACTATATTCGGACATCGGAAAGGTTCCGAGTGATTCGGGTATTTTCAGAGGTACCGGGGAGTTACGGGAATACGAGGAAGAAGTAATGGGCCTTAATGGGCCTTAGTGGGAAGGACCAGGAGGTGGCGCGCGCCCCTCCCAAGCCCAGTCCGAATTGGACAAGGGGTTTGGGGCGCGGCCCCTCTCTCCCTTCCTTCCCCTCTTCCCCCCTTTCCCCCCTTCTCCTAGTTGGACTAGGAAAGGTGGAAACCTACTCCAACTAGGAGTAGGAATCCTACTCCTCCTTGGCGTGCCCACAAGGGCCGGCCGGTCTCCCCCTTGCTCCTTTATATACGGGGGCAGGGGGCACCCCATATACACACAAGTTGATCCACGTGATCATATTCTTAGCCGTGTGCGGTGCCCCCTTCCACCATAATACTCGATAATATTGTAGCGGTGCTTAGGCGAAGCCCTGCGACGGTAGTACATCAAGATCGTCACCACGCCGTCGTGCTGACGGAACTCTTCCCCGACACTTTGCTGGATCGGAGTCCGGGGATCGTCATTGAGCTGACCGTGTGCTAGAACTCGGAGGTGTCGTAGTTTCGGTGCTTGATCGGTCGGGCCGTGAAGACGTACGACTACATCAACCGCGTTGTCATAACGCTTCCGCTGTCGGTCTAGAAGGGTACGTAGATCACACTCTCCCCTCGTTTCTATGCATCACCATGATCTTGCGTGTGCATAGGAATTTTTTTGAAATTACTACGTTCCCCAACAGTTCTATCGACCACCGATACAACTCTACGCACGCTTGACGTTCGCTTTACCTAGAACAAGTATGAAACTAGAAGTACTTTGTAGGTGTTGTTGGATAGGTTTGCAAGATAATAAAGAGTACATAAATAAAAAGTAGGGGCTGTTTAGATAAAGAAACAATAAAGTAAATATAGCGAGTGTGGAAAAGTGGTGGTAGGAGTTGCGAAATTGCCCCTAAGCCATTGACTACTTTACTAGACCGATAACAAGTATTATGTGGGAGAGGCCACTGCTAGCATGTCATCCCTTACTTGGAATTCTATTCACTTATGATTGGAACTATTAGCAAGCATCCGCAACTTCTAATGTTCATTAAGGTAAAACCCAACCATAGCATTAAGATATATTGGTCCCTCTTCAATCCCGTATGCATCAATTTCTATGCTAGGTTGAAGCTTCTGTCACTCTTGCCCTCCAATACGTAGTCCTATCAACATACAACTAACCCTATAGTGTGATCCACGCGCGCAATCATATGATGGGCACCAAAGGACAGCAACATAACCACAAGCAAATTAAATCAATCATAGCAATTCATCAACCACCAATAGGACAACGAAAATCTACTCAGACATCATAGGATGGCAACACATCATTGGATAATAATATGAAGCATAAAGCACCATGTTTAAGTAGAGGGTACAACAGGTTGTGGGAGAGTGGACCGCTGTAGATAGAGGGGGGAAGGTGATGGAGATGTTGGTGAAGATGGCAGAGGTGTTGGTGTAGATCGCGGTGATGATGATGGCCCCCAGCGGCGTTCCGGCGCCACCGGAAGCGAGGGGGAGAGAGCCCCCCTCCTTCTTCTTCCTTGACCTTCTCCCTAGATGGGAGAAGGGTTTCCCCTCTGGTCCATGGCCTCCATGGCGTGGGAGGCGCGAGAGCCCCTCCGAGATTGGATCTGTCTCTCTGTCTCTCTCTGTTTCTGCGTTTCCAGATTCTTTCCTTTCACCGTCTCTTATATTCCCGGAGATCCGTAACTCCGATTGGGCTGAAATTTTGACACAATCTCTATCCGGAAATTAGCTTTCTTGCGGAGAAAGAAGGGCACCAACCGCCTTACGGGGTGGCCACGAGGGTCAGGGGCGTGCCTGACACCCTGGGGGGCGCCGCCCTACCTCGTGGGCCCCTCGAGCATCGTCTCGCGTGGATTCTTCTTCCCAAAACTCATATATATTCTAAAAAAAATCTCTGTCAGTTTTTATTCCGTTTGGACTCCGTTTGATATGGATATTCTGCGAAACAAGAAACATGCAACAAACAGGAACTGGCACTGGGCACTGGGTCAATATGTTAGTCCCAAAAATAGTATAAAAAGTTGCCAAAAGTATATGAAAGTTGAATAATATTGGCATGGAACAATCAAAAATTATAGATACGACAGAGACATATCAGCACCCCCAAGCTTAATTCCTGCTCATCCTCGAGTAGGTAAATGATAAAAAAGATAATTTTTGATGTGGAATGCTACGTAGCATAATCTTGATCATATGTCTAATCATGGCATGAATATTAAGATACGAGTGATTTAAAGCAATAGTCTATCACTTGACATAAAAATAATAATACTTCAAGCATACCAACCAAGCAATTATGTCTTATTGAAATAACATAGCCAAATAAAGCTCATCCCTACAAAATCATATAGTCTGGCTATGCTCCATCTTCACCACACAAAGCATTCACATCATGCACAACCCCGATGACAAGCCAAGCAATTGTTTCATACTTTGATGTTTCTGAAACCTTTTCAACTTTCACGCAATACATGAGCGTGAGCCATGGACATAGCACTATAGGTGGAATAGAATATGATGGTGGGGGTTATGTGGAGAAGACAAAAAAAGAGAAAGTCTCACATCAACTAGGCGTATCAACGGGCTATGGATATCCCCATTAATAGATATCAATGTGAGGAGTAGGGATTGCCATGCAACGGATGCACTAGAGCTATAAGTATATGAACGCTCAAACTGAAACTAAGTGGGTGTGCATCCAACTTGCTTGCTCATGAAGACCTAGGGCATTTGAGGAAGCCCATCGTTGGAATATACAAGCCAAGTTGTATAATGAAAATTCCCACTAGTATATGAATGTGATAACTCAAGAGACTCTCTATATGAAGAACATGGTGCTACTTTGAAGCACAAGTGTGGTAAAAGGATAGTAACATTGCCCCTTTTTTGCGGGCTTCTTTGGCCCCCCTTTTTTTATTTAGGCTTCTTTGGCCTCTTTTTTTTGTTTTTTTGGGCAATGCTCTAATAATGATGATCATCACACTTTTATTTACTTACAGCTCAATATTACAACTCGATACTAGAACAAAGAAATGACTCTATATGAATGCCTCCGGCGGTGTACTGGGATGTGCAATGATCTAGCGTAGCAATGACATCAAAAAACGGACAAGCCATGAAAACATCATGCTAGCTATCTTACGGTCATGCAAAGCAATATGACAATGAATGCTCAAGTCATGTATATGATGATGATGGAAGTTTCATGGCAATATATCTCGGAATGGCTATGGAAATGCCATAATAGGTAGGTATGGTGGCTGTTTTGAGGAAGGTATATGGTGGGTTTATGGTACCGGCGAAAGTTGCGCGGTACTAGAGAGGCTAGCAATTATGGAAGGGTGAGAGTGCGTATAATCCATGGACTCAACATTAGTCATAAAGAACTCACATACTTATTGCAAAAATCTATTAGTCATCGAAACAAAGTACTACACACATGCTCCTAGGGGGATAGATTGGTAGGAAAAGACCATCGCTCGTCCCCGACCGCCACTCATAAGGAAGACATAAACACCTCATGCTCCGACTTCGTTACATAACGGTTCACCATACGTGCATGCTACGGGACTTGCAAACCTCAACACAAGTATTTCTCAATTTCACAATTACTCATCTAGAACGACTCTAATATCAGCATCTTTATATCGCAAAACTATTGCAAGGAATCAAACATATCATATTCAGCGATCTACAAGTTTTATGTAGGATTTTATGACTAACCATGTGAATGACCAATTCCTGTCATCTCTCTAAACAGATATAAGTGAAGTAAGAGAGTTCAATTCTTTCTACAAAAGATATGCCCACGCTCTAACAAATATAAGTGAAGCAAAAGAGCACTCTACAAATGGCGGTTTTCTATGTAAAGAGAAACAAGCAATCCACTTCAAATGATATAAGTGAAGCACATGAAGCATTCTATAAGGCCCATACTCAAAAGATATAAGTGAAGTGCATAGAGAATTCTATAAATCAACCAAGGACTATCTCATACCAGCATGGTGCATAAAATAAAAATGAAAACTAAATGCAAAAGACGCTCCAAGATTGCACAAATCGCATGAACGAAACGAATCCGAAAACATATTGATACTTGTTGAAGAAAGAGGGGATGCCTTCCCAGCATCCCCAAGGTTAGACGCTTGAGTCTCCTTGAATATTTACTTGGGGTGCCTCGGGTATCCCCAAGCTTGAGCTCTTTCCTCTCTTCCTTCTTCTCAGATCGAGACCTTCTCAATCATCGAACACTTCATCCACACAAAACTTCAATAGAAAACTCGGTAAGATCCGTTAGTATAATAAAGCAAATCACCACTATAAGTACTGTTGCAAACCAATTCATATTTTGTTTTTGCATTGTGTCTACTGTAGTATAACTTTTTCATGGCTTAATCCACTGATATAAATTGATAGTTTCATCAAAACAAGCAAACTATGCATCAAAAACAGAATCTGTCTAAAACAGAACAGTCTGTAATAATCTGAACATTCACCATACTTAGGATACTTGAAAAATTCTACCAAAATTAGGAAAAATAAACAATTTTTACAGCAAGACAGTTCAAAAATAATCAGAATCATTTGACGTTCCAGCTAAAAATGTAAAATCTCGCACTACAGCCAAAGTTTCTGTCCTGCACCGTACAAACCATCAAGCAAATGTAAACATCCTAAAGGAAAACCTTGGCACATTATTTTTATAATATAATGGAATTGTACAATGGGATAATTATTTTTGTTGAGAAGTTTCTGTAATCAAGATTCACAAAGTTCCCATGTGCATGAACAAAGTTCAAGGACGTCCCCCACTTTCACAATGCTCGTCTCTCTCACTTTCACTTTTCTTTTAGAAAAAGTTTTGGGTTCCCCTCTTTATTTTTGTTGTTTTTAAACTATATATGAAAGCACTCAACAGAAATAAATGACTCTCTAAAACTTCCGGGTTGTCTCCCTGGCAGCGCTTTCTTTAAAGCCATTAAGCTAGGCATATAGTGCTCAAGTAATGGATCCACCCGGATCCCAAGGTATATCAAAGCCAATTTTAATTAACAATGATTTGTAATTTAGTAGTGAGCACAAAGTAACATATATCATGCAATGACGAAGTCTAACTCTCTTCCTATGCATCGGCATGTCATAAAAGAACAATTCATGCACACATAGTAAAGGCCAATGCATAGTATAAATAGTTTCTTGCAATTTTATTGTATTGGAAACATAGAGAGGTGGAGATATAGTTCCTCTCTCATAATAATTGCAAGTAGGAGCAGCAAACACATGCATATTATATTCATCAAAATCATCATGTGCAACGGTAAAAGGCAACCCATAAATATAATCCTTAATAAGGGCAAACTTCTCCGATATAGTGTAGTCGAGAGAATTCAAAAAGATAATAGGACTATCATGCGTGGGTGAAATAGCAACAATTTCATGTTTAACATAAGGAACTATAGCAAGTTCATCTCCATCAGCATAATTCATATTGGCATCTTGGCCACAAGCATAGCAAGCATCATCAAAAAGGGATATTTCAAAAGAATCAACGGGATCATAACAATCATCATAGCAATCATCCTCCGGTAAGCACGAAGGGAAATTAAACAATGTATGAGTTGGAGGGTTACTCTCATTAGAAGGTGGGCACGGGTAGCTAATCCGCTCTTTCTCCTTTTGTTCTTCGCTCTCCTCATCATCTTTTTCATCCAATGAGCTCACAGTTTCATCAATTTCTTCTTCCATAGACTCCTGCAAAATATTACTTTCTTCTTGGACAGCAGAGTTGTACTCAATATATGGTTCAACATAGGCATTAGATGCATAATTATCATAGCAATATTTAAATATGGCAAAATTTTCAGATTTGTAAAGAGTAGCATCATAATTTTCAGTCAAAGAAGCAAATTCGTAAGCACCCTTAAAAGCAACAAATTCTTCAATTTGTTGAACATCATAGTAACTATAAACACCCTTAGCATAAGACGATATGATTCCATTATCACTAAACAAACATTGGTAGGGGAGGTGTTTCTTAGGATCTTCAGAACAACAAGTATAATCATATATTTCACATAAATTCCAAGCATAGCATTGCAAACGATGAATTTGATCCAGTAAAGTTTTCCCTTTTTCAGATATTCAGTGTAGCACATAACAAGCATGCTCATCTAAAGATTTGCCCTCAACTAAGCTAGTTGGGGGTTTCAACACGAGCGCATAGGGATCGAAGATGATCCAAGTAATAAGCTTCAGCAGTGTGATAGATTTTGAGTGGTTCTTCAACCATTGGTTCAGTAGGTACAACTAATTTTTATTGGTATTTTGCGTTTTCTACCCATAACTAAATATAGAAAACAATTAAGAACAACAAATAAAAATTACTTAGTGGTAAAGCAAACAAGCACACATGATAATATTCACCCCATGCTATTGCTCCCAGGCAACGGCGCCAGAAAAAGGTCTTGATAACCCACAAGTATAGGGGATCGTAACAGTTTTTGATAAGTAAAAGTGTCGAACCCAACGAGGAGCTAAAGGTAGAACAAGTATTCCCTCAAGTCCTATCGACCACCGATACAACTCTACGCACGCTTGACGTTCGCTTTACCTAGAACAAGTATGAAACTAGAAGTACTTTGTAGGTGTTGTTGGATAGGTTTGCAAGATAATAAAGAGTACGTAAATAAAAAGTAGGGGCTGTTTAGATAAAGAAACAATAAAGTAAATATAGCGAGTGTGGAAAAGTGGTGGTAGGAGTTGCGAAATTGCCCCTAAGCAATTGACTACTTTACTAGACCGATAGCAAGTATTATGTGGGAGAGGCCACTGCTAGCATGTCATCCCTTACTTGTAATTCTATGCACTTATGATTGGAACTATTAGCAAGCATCCACAACTACTAATGTTCATTAAGGTAAAACCCAACCATAGCATTAAGATATATTGGTCCCTCTTCAATCCCGTATGCATCAATTTCTATGCTAGGTTGAAGCTTCTGTCACTCTTGCCCTCCAATACATAGTCCTATCAACATACAACTAACCCTATGGTGTGATCCACGTGCGCAATTATATGATGGGAACCAAAGGAAAGCAACATAACCACAAGCAAATTAAATCAATCATAGCACTTCATCAACCACCAATAGGACAACGAAAATCTACTCAGACATCATAGGATGGCAACACATCATAGGATAACAACATGAAGCATAAAGCACCATGTTCAAGTAGAGGGTATAGCGGGTTGCAGGAGAGTGGACCGCTGTAGATAGAGGGGGGAAGGTGATGGAGATGTAGGTGAAGATGGCAGAGGTGTTGGTGTAGATCGCGGTGATGATGATGGCCCCCGGCGGTGTTCCGGCGCCACCGGAAGCGAGGGGGAGAGAGCCCCCCTCCTCCTTCTTCTTCTTCTTCTTCTTCTTCTTCCTTGACCTTCTTCCTAGATGGGAGAAGGGTTTCCCCTCTGGTCCATGGCCTCCATGGCGTGGGAGGGGCGAGAGCCCCTCCAAGATTGGATCTGTCTCTCTGTCTCTCTCTGTTTCTGCGTTTCCAGATTCTTCCCTTTCACCATTTCTTATATTCCCGGAGATTCGTAACTCCGATTGGGATGAAATTTTGACACGATCTCTATCCGGAAATTAGCTTTCTTGCGGCGAAAGAAGGGCACCAACCGCCTTACGGGGTGGCCACGAGGGTCAGAGGCGCGCCTGACACCCTGGGGCGTGCCCCCCTACCTCGTGGGCCCCTCGAGCATCGTCTCGCATGGATTCTTCTTCCCAAAAATCATATATATTCCAAAAAAATCTCCATCAGTTTTTATTCCGTTTGGACTCCGTTTGATATGGATATTCTGCGAAACAAAAAACATGCAACAAACAGGAACTGGCACTGGGCACTGGATCAATATGTTAGTCCCAAAAATAGTATAAAAAGTTGCCAAAAGTATATGAAAGTTGAATAATATTGGCATGGAACAATCAAAAATTATAGATACGACGGAGACGTATCAGCTACCAAACGTCACAACGTAACTGGGTGATTATAAAGGTGCTCTATAGGTGTCTCCAAAGGTACTTGTTGGGTTGGCGTATTTCAAGATTAGGATTTGTCACTCCGATTGTCGGAGAGGTAGCTCTGCGCCCACTCGGTAATACACATCACTTAAGCCTTGCAAGCATTGCAACTAATGAGTTAGTTGCGAGATGATGTATTACGGAACGAGTAAAGAGACTTGCCGGTAATGAGATTGAACTAGGTATTGAGATACCGACGATCGAATCTTGGGCAAGTAATATACCGATGACAAAGGGAACAACGTATGTTGTTATGTGATTTGACCGATAAAGATCTTCATAGAATATGTAGTAGCCAATATGAGCATCCATGTTCCGCTATTGGTTATTGACCGGAGACGTGTCTCGATCATGTCTACATAGTTCTCGAACCCGTAGGGTCCGCACGCTTAAAGTTCGATGACGGTTATATTATCAGTTTATGTGTTTTGATGTACCGAAGGTACTTTGGAGTCTCGGATGTGATCACGGACATGATGAGGAGTCTCGAAATGGTCGAGACATAAAGATCGATATATTGGACAACTATATTCGGACACCGGAATGGTTCCGGGGGTTATCGGATATATACCGGAGTACCGGGGGGTTACCGGACCCCCCCCCCCCCCGGAGGTTATTGGGCCTCATGGGCCCAATTGGTGGAAGAGGAGAGGTGGCCAAGGGGCAGCCGCGTGCCCCTCCCCTCCAAAGTTCGAATTGGACAAGGAAGGGGGGCGGCGCCCCCCTTTCCTTTCTTCCTCTTTCTCCTTCCCTCTCCTCTCCTACTCCAACATGGAAGGGGGGAGTCCTACTCCCTATGGGAGTAGGACTCCTCATGGGGCGCGCCAAGGGTGGCCGCCCCCTCCCCCTCCTCCACTCCTTTATATACGGGGAGGGAGGCACCCCCTAGAGACACAACAATTGATCCCTTGGATCTCTTAGCCGTGTGCGGTGCCCCCCTCCACCATAATCCAGCTCGGTCATATCGTAGCAGTGCTTAAGCGAAGCCCTGCGTCAGCAGAACATCATCATCGTCACCACGCCGTCGTGCTGACGGAACTCTCCCTCAAAGCTCGGCTGGATCAGAGTTTGAGGGACGTCATCGAGTTGAACATGTGCAGAACTCGGAGGTGCCATGTGTTCGGTACTTGATCGGTCGGATGGTGAAGACGTACGACTACATCAACCGCGTTGTGCTAACGCTTCCACTTTCGGTCTACGAGGGTACGTGGACACACTCTCCCCTCTCGTTGCTATGCATCACCATGGTCTTGCGTGTGCGTAGGAATTTTTTTGAAATTACTACGTTCCCCAACATAAGCCATGCAAGCAATGTGACTAATGAGTTAGTTGTGGGATGTTGCATTACGGAACGAGTAAAGAGACTTTCCGGTAACGAGATTGAACTAGGTATTGAGATACCGACAATCGAATCTCGGGCAAGTAACATACCGATGACAAAGGGAACAACGTATGTTGTTATGCGGTTTGACAGATAAAGATCTTCGTAGAATATGTAGGGACCAATATGAGCATCCAGGTTCCGCTATTGGTTATTGACCGGAGACATGTCTCGATAATGTCTACATAGTTCTCGAACCTGTAGGGTCCGCACGCTTAAAGTTCTATGACGATCGGTATTATGAGTTTTTGTGTTTTTATGTACCGAAGGTAGTTCGGCGTCCTGGATATGATCACGGACATGACGAGGAGTCTCGAAATGGTCGAGACGTAAAGATCGATATATTGGATGACTATGTTCGGACACCGGAAGGGTTCTGGGAGGTTTTGAGCATATACCGGAGTACCGGGGGTTACCGGACCCCCCGAGGGAAGCTATTGTGCCTTATAGGCCTTAGTGGAGAAGAGAGAGGGCAGCCGGGAGGTGGCGTGCGGCCGCCCTTGCCCAATTCCGAATTGGATAAGGGAAGGGGCGGCAGCCCCCCTCTCCTTCCTTTTCTCCACCTCCTCCTTCCCCCTTCTCCTTCTTAGAATAGGAAAGGGAGGGGGCAAACCTACTTGGAGTAGGATTGCCCCCCCTTGGGCGCGCCTCTCCCCTGGCCGGCCCTCTCCTCCTCCCCCCTTTATATAGGGGGGTAGGGGAACCCCAAAGACACAACAATTGATATGTTGATCTCTTAGCCGTGTGCGGTGCCCCCCTCCACCATAATCCACCTCGGTTATATCGTAGTGGTGCTTAGGTGAAGCCCTGCGTCGGTAGCTTCATCAACATCGTCATCACGCCGTCGTGCTGATGAAACTCTCCTTCGAGCTCTACTGGATCGTGAGTTCGCGGGACGTCACCGAGCTAAACCTGTGCTGAACGCGGAGGTGTCGTACGTTCGGTACTGAGGATTGATCGATCGTGAAGACATACGACTACATCAACCGCGTTGTCATAACGCTTCCACTTAACGGTTTACGAGGGTATGTGGACAACACTCTCCCCTCTCGTTGCTATGCATCACCATGATCTTGCGTGTGCATAGGAAAATTTTGAAATTACTACGTTCCCCATCAATGGCATCCGGGCCGGTTTTATGCGTAGATGTTATATGCACGAGTAGAACACAAGTGAGTTGTGGACGATACAAGTCATACTGCTTACCAGCATGTCATGTTGGGGAACGTGGTAATTTCAAAAAAAATCCTACGCACACACAGGATCATGGTGATGCATAGCAACGAGAGGAGAGAGTGTGTCCACGTACCCTCATAGACCGACTGCGGAAGCATTGGCACAACGCGGTTGATGTAGTCGTACGTCTTCATGATCCAACCGATCCAAGTACCAAACGCACGACACCTCCTAGTTCTGCACACGTTCAACTCGATGACGTCCCGCGAGCTCCGATCTAGCAAAGCTTCACAAGAGAGTTTCGTCAGCACGACGACGTGGTGATGATGATGATGATGATGCTGACGCAGGGCTTCGCCTAAGAACTGCTATGATATGATCGAGGTGGATTATGGTGGAGGGGGGCACTGCACACGGCTAAGAGATCAATGATTAATTGTTGTGTCTATGGGGTGCCCCCTGCCCCGTATATAAAGGAGCAAGGGGAGGAGGCGGCCGGCCAGGGAGAGGCGCACCAAGGGGGAGCCCTACTACCACTAGGAGTAGGACTCCTCCTATTCCTAGTAGGAGTAGGAGAGGGGGAAGGAAAGGGAGAGGAGGAGAAGGAAAGAGGGGCCCGACCCCCCTTGCCCTAAACCAATTCGGTTTGGGCCTTGGGGGGGCGCCCCACACTTCCCTTGCTGCGCTCTATTTCCACTAAGGCCCATGTAGGCCTATTAAGCCCCCCGTGGGGTTCCGCTAACCTCCCCGGTACTCCGGTATATGTCTGAAACCTTTCGAAACCTTTTCGGTGTCCGAACATAGTCATCCAATATATCGATCTTTACATCTCGACCATTTCGAGACTCCTCGTCATGTCCGTCATCATATCCGGGACTCCGAACTACCTTCGGTACATCAAAACACAAAAAACTCAAAATACCGATCGTCACCGAACTTTAAGCGTGCGGACCCTACGGGTTTGAGAACTATGTAGACATGAGCGAGAAACGTCTCCGGTCAATAACCAATAGCGGAACCTGGATGCTCATATTGGCTTCCACATATTCTACGAAGATCTTTATCGGTCAAACCACATAACAACATACGTTGTTCCCTTTGTCATCGGTATGTTACTTGCCCGAGATTCGATCGTCGGCATCTCAATACCTAGTACAATATCGTTACTGGAAAGTCTCTTTACTCGTTCCATAATACATCATCCGGCAACTAAATTATTAGTTACAATGCTTGCAAGGCTTATAGTGATGTGCATTACCGAGAGGGCCCAGAGATACCTCTCCGACAATTGGAGTGACAAATCCTAATATCGAAATATGCCAACTCAACAAGTACCTTCGGAGACACCTGTAGAGCACCTTTATAATCACCTAGTTATGTTGTGATGTTTGGTAGCACACAAAGTGTTCCTCCGGTAAACGGGAGTTGCATAATCTCATAGTCATAGGAACATGTATAAGTCATGAAGAAAGCAATAGCAACATACTAAACGATCAAGTGCTAAGCTAACAGAATAGGTTAAGTCAATCACATCATTCTCCTAATGATGTGATCCCGTTAATCAAATGACAACTCATGTCTATGGCTAGGAAACATAACCATCTTTGATCAACGAGCTAGTCAAGTAGAGGCATACTAGTGACACTCTGTTTGTCTATGTATTCACACATGTATCATCTTTCCGGTTAATACAATTCTAGCATGAATAATAAACATTTATCATGATATAAGGAAATAAATAATAACTTTATTATTGCCTCTAGGGCATATTTCCTTCATGTCATACTTTGGTTCGCGGTATTGTTGGATGAAGCGGCCCAGACCGACATTACGCGTACACTTACGCGAGACTGGTTCTACCGACGTGCTTTGCACACAGATGGCTGGCGGGTGTCAGTTTCTCCAACTTTAGCTGAACCGAGTGTGACTACGCCTGCTAACCCACAAGTATAGGGGATCGCAATAGTTTTCAATAAGTAAGAGTGTCGAACCCAACAAGGAGCTAAAGGTAGAAAAAATACTCCCTCAAGTTCTATCGACCACCGATACAACTCTACGCAAGCTTGATATTCGCTTTACCTAGGACAAGTATCAAACTAGAAGTACTTTGTAGGTGTTGTTGGATAGGTTTGCAAGATAATAAAGAGTACGCAAATAAAAAGTAGGGGCTGTTTAGATAAAGAAACAATAAAGTAAATATAGCGAGTGGAAAAATGGTGGTAGAAGTTGCGAAATTGTCCCTAAGCAATTGACTACTTTACTAGACCGGTAGCAAGTATTATGTGGGAGAGGCCACTGCTAGCATGTCATCCCTGACTTGGAATTCTATGCACTTATGATTGGAACTATTAGCAAGCATCCGTAACTACTAATTTTCATTAAGGTAAAACCCAACCATAGCATTAAGGTATATTGGTCCCCCTTCAATCTCGTATGCATCAATTTTTCTATGCTAGGTTGAAGCTTCTGTCACTCTTTCCCTCCAATACATAGTCCTATCAACATACAACTAACCCTAGGGTGTGATCCACGCGCGCAATCATATGATGGGCACCAAAGGACAGCAACATAACCACAAGCAAATTAAATAAATCATAGCAATTCATCAACCACCGATAGGACAACGAAAATCTACTCAGACATCATAGGATGGCAACACATCATTGGATAATAATATGAAGCATAAAGCACCATGTTCAAGTAGAGGGTACAACGGGCTGCGGGAGAGTGGACCGCTGTAGATAGATGGGGGAAGGTGATGGATATGTTGGTGAAGATGGCGGAGGTGTTGGTGTAGATCGCGGTGATGATGATGATGACCACGGCAGCGTTCCGGCGCCACCGGAAGAGAAGGGGAGAGGGGGGCCCTTCGTCTTCTTCTTCCTTGACCTCCTCCCTAGATGGGAGAAGGGTTTGCCCTCTGGTCCTTGGCCTCCATGGCATGGGAGGGGCGAGAGCCCCTCCGAGATTGGATCTGTCTCTCTGTCTCTCTCTGTTTCTGTGTTCCCAGATTCTTCCCTTTCACCGTTTCTTATATTCCCGGAGATCCGTAACTCCGATTGGGCTGAAATTTTGATACTATCTCTATCCGGATATTAGCTTTCTTGCAGCGACAGAAGGGCATCAACCGCCTTACGGGTGGCCCAGAGGGTCAGGGGCGCGCCTGGGGGGGCGGGCGCGCCCTCCTACCTCGTGGCCACCTCAGGCACCGTCTCGCATGGATTTTTCTTCCCAAAAATCATATATATTCCAAAAAAAATCTCCGTCAGTTTTTATTCCGTTTGGACTCTATTTGATATGGATATTCTATGAAACAAATAACATGCAACAAACTGGAACTGGCACTGGGCAATGGATCAATATGTTAGTCCCAAAAATAGTATAAGAAGTTGCCAAAAGTATATGAAAGTTGTAGAATATTGGCATGGAACAATCAAAAATTATAGATACGACGGAGACGTATCAACGCCCGGTCCTTGTTGAAGGTTAAAACAACACTAACTTGACGAACTATCGTTGTGGTTTTGATGCGTAGGTAAGAACGGTTCTTGCTCAGTCCGTAGCAGCCACGTAAAACTTGCAACAACAAAATAGAGGACGTCTAACTTGTTTTTGCAGGGCATGTTGTGATGTGATATGGTCAAGACGTGATGAGATATAAGTTGTTGTATGGGATGATCATGTTTTTTTTTGAAGTTATCGGCAACTGGCAGAAGCCTTATGGTTGTCTCTTTATTACATAAGATGCGAGCGCGATACAATTGCTTTACTTTATCACTATGCGATAGCAATAGTTGCAAGAGCAATAGTTGGCGAGATGACCATATGATGACACATTGATAGAGATCAAGATGATGGAGATCATGGTGTCATGACGGCGATGATAGAGATCATGACGGTACTTTGGAGATGGATATCAAAGGCGCAAGATGATCATGGCCATATCATGTCATATATTTTTGATTGCATGTGATGTTTATCTTTTATACATCTTATTTTGCTTAGTTAGGCAGTAGCTTTATAAGATAATCTCTCACTAAATTTCAAGGTAAAAGTGTTCTCCCTGAGTATGCATCGTTGCCAAAGTTTGTCGTGCCGAGACACCACGTGATGATCGGGTGTGATAAGCTCGACGTTCATCTACAACAGGTGTAAGACAGTTTTGCACACGCAGAAATACTCAGGTTAAACTTGACGAGCCTAGCATATACAAATATGGCCTTGGAACACTGGAGACCGAAAGGTCGAGCGTGAATCATATAGTAGATATGATCAACATAATGATGTTCACCATTGAAAACTGCTCCATCTCACGTGATGATTGGACATGGTTTAGTTGATTTGGATCACGTGATCATTTAGATGACTAGAGGGATGTCTATTGATACGTCTCCAACGTGTCTATAATTTTTGAGTGTTCCATGCTGATCATGTTTTGCTCATGGAAGAGGCTTAGTCAACGGGTCTGCAACATTCAGATCCGTATGTTTCTTGCAAATTTCTATGCCTCCCACCTGGACTTGATCCCGGATGGAGTTGAAGCGTCTCTTGATGTGCTTGGTTCTCTTGTGAAATCTGGATTCCTTTGCCAAGGCAATTGCACCAGTATTGTCACAAAAGATTTTCATTGGACCCGATGCACTAGGTATGACACCCAGATCGGATATGAACTCCTTCATCCAAACTCCTTCATCCACTACTTCCGAAGTAGCAATGTACTCCGCTTCACATGTAGATCCCGCCGCGACGCTCTGTTTAGAACTGCTCCAACTAACAGCTCCACCGTTCAATATAAACACGTATCTAGTTTGCGATTTAGAATCGTTCGGATCAGTGTCAAAGCTTGCATCAATGTAACCATTTACAATGAGCTCTTTGTCACCTCCATAAACGAGAAACATATCCTTAGTCCTTCTCAGGTATTTCAGGATGTTCTTGACCGCTGTCCAGTGATCCACTCCTGGATTACTTTGGTACCTCCCTGCTAAACTAATATCAAGGCACACATCAGGTCTGGTACACAGCATTGCATACATGATAGAGCCTATGGCTGAAGCATAGGGAACATCTTTCATTTTCTCTCTATCTTCTGCAGTGGTCGGGCATTGAGTCTTACTCAACTTCACACCTTGTAATACAGTCAAGAACCCTTTCTTTGCTTGATCCATTTTGAACTTCTTCAAAACTTTGTCAAGGTATGTGCTTTGTGAAAGTCCAATTAAGCGTCTTGATCTATCTCTATAGATCTTGATGCCCAATATGTAAGTAGCTTCACCGAGGTCCTTCATTAAAAAACTCTTATTCAAGTATCCCTTTATGTTATCCAGAAATTCTATATCATTACCAATCAACAATATGTCATCCACATATAATATTAGAAATGCTACAGAGCTCCCACTCACTTTCTTGTAAATACAAGCTTCTCCAAAAGTCTGTATAAAACCATATGCTTTGATCACACTATCAAAGCGTTTATTCCAACAACGAGAAGCTTGAACCACTCCATAAATGGATCGCTCGAGCTTGCATACTTTGTTAGTATCTTTTGGATCGATAAAACCTTCAGGTTGCATCATATACAACTCCTCTTCCAGAAATCCATTCAGGAATGCAGTCTTTACATCCATTTGCCAAATTTCATAATAATAAACTACGGCAATAGCTAACATGATTCGGACGGACTTAAGCATCGCTACGGGTGAGAAGGTATCATCGTAGTCAACTCCTTGAACTTGCCGAAAACCTTTCGCAACAAGTCGAGCTTTGTAGACAGTAACATTACCATCATCGTCTGTCTTCTTCTTGAAGATCCATTTACTCTCGATGGCTTGCCGATCATTGGGCAAGTCAACCAAAGTCCACACTATGTTCTCATACATTGATCCCATCTCAGATTTCATGGCCTCAAGCCATTTTGCGGAATCTGGGCTCATCATCGCTTTCTCATAGTTCGTAGGTTCGTCATGGTCTAGCAACATGACCTCCAGAATAGGATTACCGTACCACTCTGGTGCGGATCTTACTCTGCTTGACCTACGAGGTTCAGTAGTAATTAGCTTCCTCACTAATTGGTGTAGGTGTCACAGGAACCGGTTTATGTGATGAACTACTTTCCAATAAGGGAGCAGGTATAGTTACCTCATCAAGTTCTACTTTCCTCCCACTCACTTCTTTCGAGAGAAACTCCTTCTCTAGAAAGGATCCATTCTTAGCAACAAAAGTCTTGCCTTCAGATCTGTGATAGAAGGTGTACCCAACAGTTTCCTTTGGGTACTCTATGAAGACACATTTCTCCGATTTGGGTTCGAGCTTATTAGGTTGAAGCTTTTTCACATAAGCATCGCAGCCCCAAACTTTAATAAATGACAACTTTGGTTTCTTGCCAAACCATAGTTCATAAGGCATCATCTCAATGGATTTTGATGGTGCCCTATTGATACGTCTCCAACGTATCTATAATTTTTTATTGTTCCATGCTATATTATATTCTGTTTTCGATGTTTAATGGGCTTTATTATACACTTTTATATTATTTTTGGGACTAACCTATTAACCGGAGGCCCAACCCAAATTGTTGTTTTTTGCCTATTTCAGTGTTTCGAAGGAAAACGATATCAAACGGAGTCCAAACGGAATGAAACCATCGGAACGTGATTTTCGGAACAAACGTGATCCAGAGGACTTGGAGTCTACGTAAATCAATCAACGAGGAAGGCACGAGGCAGGGGGGCGCGCCCACCACCCCCAGGCACGCCCTCCACCCTCATGGGCCCCTCGTTGCCCCACCGATGTACTTCTTCCTCCTATATATACCCATATACCCTAGAAACACCAGATAGGGAGCCAAAACCCTAGTTCCACCACTGCAACCTTCTGTACCCGTGAGATCCCATCTTGGGGCCTTTTCTAACGCTCCGCCGGAGGGGGCATTGATCACGGAGGGATTATACATCAACACCATAGCCTCTCCGATGATGTGTGAGTAGTTTGCTTCAGACCTTCGGGTCCATAGTTATTAGCTAGATGTCTTCTTCTCTCTCTTTGGATCTCAATACAAAGTTCTCCTCGATCTTCCTGGAGATCTACTCGATGTAATCTTCTTTTGCGGTGTGTTTGTCGAGATCCGATGAATTGTGAGTTTATGATCAAGTTTATCTATGAACAATATTTGAATCTTCTCTGAATTCTTTTATGTATGATTGGTTATCTTTGCAAGTCTCTTTGAATTATCAGTTTGGTTTGGCCTACTAGATTGATCTTTCTTGCAATGGGAGAAGTGCTTAGCTTTGGGTTCAATCTTGCGGTGTCCTTTCCCAATGACAGCAGGGGCAGCAAGGCACGTATTGTATTGTTGCCATCGAGGATAAAAAGATGGGGTTTATATCATATTGCATGAGTTTATCCCTCTACATCATGTCATCTTACTTAAGGCATTACTCTGTTCTTATGAACTTAATACTCTAGATGCAAGCTGGATAGCGGTCGATGTGTGGAGTAATAGTAGTAGATGTAGAATTGTTTCGGTCTACTTGTCGCGGACGTGATGCCTATATACATGATCATACCTAGATATTCTCATAACTATGCTCAATTCTATCAATTGCTCGACAGTAATTCATTTACCCACCGTAATACTTATGCTCTTTAGAGAAGCCACTAGTGAAACCTATGGCCCCCGGGTCTATCTTCCATCATATTAATCTTCCAACACTTAGCTATTTTTATTGCTGTTTATTTTACGTTGCATCTTTATTTCTCTTTATCACAAAAATACCAAAAATATTATCTTATCATATCTATCAGATCTCACTCTCGTAAGTGACCGTGAAGGTATTGACAACCTCTTTATCGCGTTGGTTGCGAGGTTCTTATTTTTTTGTGTAGGTGCGTGGGACTTGAGCGTGATCTCCTACTGGATTGATTCCTTGGTTCTCAAAAACTGAGGGAAATACTTATGCTACTTTACTGCATCACCCTTTCCTCTTCAAGGGAAAACCAAAGCAGTGCTCAAGAGGTAGCAAGAAGGATTTCTGGCGCCGTTGCCGGGGAGATTCGCGCCAAGTCAAGTCAAGATTTGACTCCCTAAAATGAGCCATTTCTGGCGCCGTTGACGGGAGTCTACGGACAAGTCAAGACATCCCAAGTACCTATCACAAACTCTTACCCCTTGCATTACATTATTTTCCATTTGCCTCTCGTTTTCCTCTCCCCCACTTCACCCTTCCCATTTTATTCGCCCTCTCTTTTCCGTTCGTCGCTTTCGTGCTTGCCTTGTCGTTATGGCTAGTCCTCTATCTTCTCCGTTGTCTCCCAAGAATGAAGTTCTTAATTTTAAGCAAAGGGAGGGACAAAATCTAAAATACGCTTGGTATAGAATTTGCAATGCTCAAAATAGATCTACCAGGAAGCAATCTACTTCCATTCTTCTCTACAATTTTTATGTAGGCACTACTCCTTGGTACAGATATATTCTTGATACCATTACCGGAGGAAATTTCTTGGGTAGCCATACTTTTGATTCTTATAATGCTATGATAGATTTGTTTGGCTCACCACCTCTTCTGGTTAATGGAACTATGTTAACTTTGGAACATGTGATGCAAAGGCTTGAAATTATGGAGAATAAAGTTGCTACTGTAGAGTTGATTGAGAATTTGGATAAAAATATCCACAACCAAATTACCCAATATGGATCTAAGGTGGGAGTTACTCTGAAAAGATATAAGGAAAAAGAACGCATAGTTAATGAAAGAATAGATCAAGATTCTACTAGAATCGATAAACTTGAGGGAATTATCACCAACTTGGGGTCCGCTTTTTCTCCCGTTAAAAATACTCCAAATCCTCCTACCAAAATGAATCCTCTAGTAAGGAAACTGCGGATTTAAAATCAATAAGTGTTCATCCCAATCCTTTTGCTATCATTAAGGAAACGTTTGCTACAAATGATTTTCTTGATTTTGTGCCTAGGAGTTTGATAATTAATAAATAGAAAGAAACTCCTAGGGGTTATAGGTGTCTTATTGAAGAATTGCCACCAAAGATGGCAATACCTAGATCTATCCATGTTTTTATGCCTAGCTAGGGGCGTCAAACGATAGCGCTTGTTGGGAGGCAACCCAATTTTATTTTTATTCCTTGATTTTTTTCTCCTGTTTAGTAATAAATAATTTATCTAGCCTCTGTTTTGGTTGTGTTTTTTGTGTTTAATTAGTGTTTGTGCCTACTAGAACCGTTGGGAAGACTTGGGGAAAGTCTTGTTGATCTTGCTGTAAAAAACAGAAACTTTAGCGCTCACGAGAATTGCTGCCATTTTTATTTGGAGAGTGATATTTAGTTAATTCTTTTTTAATATGATTAATACATAAATTCCTCACGTCCATAAATTTATTTTAGAATTTTTGGGGTTCCAGAAGTTTGCGTTAGCTACAGATTACTACAGACTGTTCTGTTTTTAACAGATTCTGTTTTTTCGTGTGTTGCTTGCTTATTTTGATGAATCTATGGCTAGTAAAAGAGTTTATAAACCATAGAGAAGTTGGAATACAGTAGGTTTAAAACAAATATAAATAAAGAATGAGTTAAATACAGTACCTTGAAGTGGTGTTTTGTTTTCTTTCGCTAACGGAGCTCATGAGATTTTTCTATTTTGAGTTTTGTGTTGTGAAGTTTTCAAGTTTTGGGTAAAGTTTTGATGGATTATGGAACAAGGAGTGGAAAGAGCCTAAGATTGGGGATGCCCATGGCACCCCAAGGTAAAATAAAAGGACACCAAAAAGCCTAAGCTTGGGTTTGCCCCGGAAGGCATCCCCTCTTTCGTCTTTGTCCATCGGTAACTTTACTTGGAGCTATATTTTTATTCACCACATGATATGTGTTTTGCTTGGAGCGTATTGTATGATTTGAGTCTTTGCTTTTTAGTTTACCACAATCATCCTTGCTGTAGACACCTTTTGAGATAGACACACATGAGTCAGAATTTATTAGAGTACTCTATGTGCTTCACTTATATCTTTTGATTTATATAGTTTTTGCTCTAGTGCTTCACTTATATCTTTTAGAGCACGGTGGTGGATTTGTTTTATAGAAAATATTGTTCTCTCATGCTTCACTTATATTATTTTGAGAGTTCTAAAAAACAGCATGTAATTTTCTTAATCCTAAAAATTAGTCCTAAAGTGATAGGCATCCAAGATTAGTAAATTTTTTTCTTATGAGTGTGTTGAATACTATGAGAAGTTTGATACTTGATAATTGTTTTGAGATATGGAGATGGTGATATTAGAGTCATGCTAGTTGAGTGATTGTGAATTTGAGAAATACTTGTATTGAAGTTTGTGATTCCCGTAGCATGCACGTATGGTGAACCGTTATGTGATGAAGTCGGAGCATGATTTATTTATTTATTGTCTTCCTTATGAGTGGTGGTCGGGGACGAGCGATGGTCCTTTGCTGTCAATCTATCCCCCTAGGAGCATGCGTGTAATACTTTGTTTCGATAACTAATAGATTTTTGCAACAAGTATATGAGTTCTTTATGACTAATGTTGAGTCCATGGATTATACGCACTCTCACCCTTCCACCATTCCTAGCCTCTCTAATACCGCGCACTTTTCGCCGATATCATACACCCACCATATACCTTCCTCAAAACAGCAACAATACCTACCTATTATGGCATTTCCATAGCCATTCTGAGATATATTGCCATGCAACTTTCCACCGTTCCGTTTGTTATGACACGCTTCATCATTGTCATATTGCTTGCATGATCATGTAGTTGACATCGTATTTGTGGCAAAGCCACCGTTCATAATTCTTTCATACATGTCACCATGAATCATTGCACATACCGGTACACCGCCGGAGGCATTCACATAGAGTCATATTTTGTTCTAAGTATCGAGTTGTAATTCTTGAGTTGTAAATAAAAGTGTGATGATCATCATTATTAGAGCATTGTCCCAAGTGAGGAAAGGATGATGGAGACTATGATTCCCCCACAAGTCGGGATGAGACTCCTGACGAAAAAAAGAAAGGCCATAAAAAAGAGAAGGCCCAAAAAAATGAGAGAAAAAGAGAGAAGGGACAATGATACTATCCTTTTTCACACTTGTGCTTCAAAGTAGCACCATGATCTTCATGATACAGAGTCTCCTATGATATCACTTTCATATACTAGTGGGAATTTTTCATTATAGAACTTGGCTTGTATATTCCAATGATGGGCTTCCTAAAAATGCCCTAGGTCTTCTTGAGCAAGCAAGTTGGATGCACACCCACTTAGTTTCTTTTGTTGAGCTTTCATACACTTATAGCTCTAGTGCATCCGTTGCATGGCAATCCCTACTCACTCACATTGATATCTATTGATGGGCATCTCCATAGCTCGTTGATATCCCTAGTTGATGTGAGACTATCTTCTCCTTTTTGTCTTCTCCACCATCATATTCTATTCCACCTATAGTGCTATGTCCATGGCTCACGCTCATGTATTGCGTGAAAGTTGAAAAGGTTTGAGAACGTCAAAAGTATGAAACAATTGTTGGCTTGTCATCGGGGTTGTGCATGATGTGAATATTTTGTGTGGTGAAGATGGAGCATAGTCAGGTTATATGATTTTGTAGGGATAACTTTCTTTGGCCATGTTATTTTGAGAAGACATAATTGCTTAGTTAGTATGCTTGAAGTATTATTATTTTTATGTCAATATTAAAATATTGTCTTGAATCTTTCGGATCTGAATATTCATACCACAAATAAGAGAATTACATAGAAAATTATGCTGAGTAGCATTCCACATCAAAAATTTTGTTTTTATCATTTAACTACTCGAGGACGAGCAGGAATTAAGCTTGGGGATGCTTGATACATCTCCAACGTATCTATAATTTTTATTGTTCCATGCTATATTATATTCTGTTTTGGATGTTTAATGGGCTTTACTATACACTTTTATATTATTTTTGGGACTAGCCTATTAACTAGAGCCCCAGCCCAGATTGCTGTTTTTTTTGCCTATTTCAGTGTTTTGAAGGAAAAGGATATCAAATGGAGTCCAAACAGAATGAAACCTTTGGGAATGTGATTTTCAGAACAAACGTGATCCAGAGGACTTGGAGTCTACGTAAAGCAATCAACAAGGAAGGCACGAGGCAGGGGGGCACGCCCACCTCCCCCAAGCGTGCCCTCCACCCTCGTGGGCCCCTCGTTGCTCCACCCACATACCCTGGAAACACCAGATACGGAGCCAAAACCCTATTTCCACCACCGCAACCTTCTGTACCCGTGAGATCCCATCTTGGGGCCTTTTCTGGCGCTCCGCCGGAGGGGCATTGATCATGGTGGGCTTCTACATCAACACCATAGCATCTCCGATGATGTGTGAGTAGTTTACTTCAGACCTTCGGGTCCATAGTTATTAGCTAGATGGCTTCTTCTCTCTCTTTGGATCTCAATACAAAGTTCTCCTCGATCTTCTTGTAGATCTATTCGATGTAATCTTCTTTTGTTGTGTGTTTGTCGATATCCGATGAATTGTGGGTTTATGATCAAGTTTATCTATGAACGATATTTGAATCTCCTCTGAAGTCTTTTGTGTATGATTGGTTATCTTTGCAAGTCTCTTCGAATTATCAGTTTGGTTTGGCCTACTAGATTGATCTTTCTTGCAATGGGAGAAGTGCTTAGCTTTGGGTTCAATCTTGTGGTGTCCTTTCCCAGTGACAGCAGGGGCAGCAAGGCACGTATTGTATTGTTGCCATCGAGGATAAAAAGATGGGGTTTATATCATATTGCATGAGTTTATCCCTCTACATCATGTCATCTTACTTAAAGCATTACTCTGTTCTTATGAACTTATACTCTAGATGCATGGTGGATAGCGGTCGATGTGTGGAGTAATAGTAGTAGATGCAGAATCATTTCGGTCTACTTGTCACGGACGTGATGCCTATATACATAATCATACCTAGATATTCTCATAACTATGCTCAATTCTATCAATTGCTCGACAGTAATTCGTTTACCCACCGTAATACTTATGCTCTTGAGAGAAGCCACTAGTGAAACCTATGGCCCCGGGTCTATCTTCCATCATATTAATCTTCCAACACTTAGCTATTTTTATTGTCGTTTATTTTACTTTGCATCTTTATTTCTCTTTATCATAAAAATACCAAAAATATTATCTTATCATATCTATCAGATCTCACTCTCGTAAGTGACCGTGAAGGGATTGACAACCTCTTTATCGCGTTGGTTGCGAGGTTCTTATTTGTTTGTGTAGCTGCGTGGGACTCGAGCATGATCTCCTACTGGATAGATACTTTGGTTCTCAAAAACTGAGGGAAATACTTACGCTACTTTACTGCATCACCATTTCCTCTTTAAGGGAAAACCAACGCAGTGCTCAAGAGGTAGCATCTATCTAAGTGGGAGTTCTTAAGTAATATGATTAATTGAACTTAAATTTAACATGAACTTAGTCCTGATAGTATTTGCATATCTATGTTGTATATCAATAGCTCGCACATAGATTCCCCGTTTATTTTTGATATGTTCCTAGAGAAAAATAAATTGAAAGATGTTAGTAGCAATGATGCAGATTAGATCTGTGATCTGAGGATTATCCTCATTGCTACACAGAAGAATTATGTCCTTGATGCACAGCTAGGTGATGGACCTATTGCAGGAGCATATGTAGACATTATGAACATTTGGCAAAGCTCGGTATGATGACTACTTGAAAGTTTAGTGCACCATGCTTTACGGCTTAGAACCGAGACTTCAAAAATGTTTTGAATGCCATGAAGCATATAAGATGTTCCAAGAGTTGAAATTAGTATTTGATACTCATGCCCGTGTCGAGAGGTAGTAGACCTCTGACAGTACTTTGCCTACAAAGATGGAGTAGAATAGCTCAACCAGTGAGCATGTGCTCGGATTGTCTGGGTACAACAATTACTTGAATCAAGTGGGAGTTAATCTTCCAGATAAGATAGTAATTGACAAAGTTCTCTAGTCACTATCACCAAGTTACTAGAACTTAGTGATGAACTATAATATGCAAGGGATAAAGGAAACTATTCCCAAGCTCTTCATGATGCAGAAATCAACGAAGGGAGAAATCAAAAAAAGCATCAAGTGTTGATGGTTGACAAAACCACTGGTTTCAAGAAAAGGGCAAAGGGAAGAAGGGTAACTTCAAGAAGAACGGCAAGCAAGTCGCTGCTCAAGTGAAGAAGCCCAAGTCTAGACCTAACCTGAGACTAAGTGCTTCTACTGCAAAGGGACTAGTCACTGGAAGCAGAACTGCCCCAAGTATTTGGCGGATAAGAAGGATGGCAAAGTGAACAAAGGTATATTTGATATACATGTTATTGATGTGTACTTTATTAGTGTTTATAGCAACCGCTCAGTATTTGATACTAGTTCAGTTGCTATGATTAGTAACTCGAAACGAGAGTTGCAGAATGAACAGAGAATAGTTAAGGGTTAAGTGACGATGTGCGTTGGAAATGGTTCCAAAATTGATATGATCATCATCGCACACTCCCTATACTTTCGGGATTAGTGTTGAACCTAAATAAATGTTATTTGGTGTTTGCGTTAAGCATGAATATGATTTGATCATGTTTATTGCAATACGGTTATTCATTTAAAGTTAGAGAATAATTGTTGTTCTGTCTGCATGAATAAAACCTTCAATGGTCATACACCCAAGGTGAATGGTTTATTGAATCTCGATCATAGTGATACACATATTCATAATATTGAAACCCAAAGATGCAAAGTTAATAATGATGATGCAACTTATTTGTGGCACTGCCATTTAGGTCATATTGTTGTAAAGCGCATGAAGAAAATCCATGCTGATGGGCTTTTGGAATCACTTGATTATGAATCAGTTGATGCTTGCGAACCATGCCTCATAGGCAAGATGATAAGACTCCGTTCTCCGGAACAATGGAGCGAGCAACTGACTTACTGGAAATAATACATACTGATGTATGCGGTCTGATGAGTGTTGAGAGTCACGGCGGGTATTGTTATTTTCTGACCTTCACAGATGATTTGAGTAAGATATGGGTATATCTACTTGATGAAACATAAGTCTGAAACATTTGAAAAGTTCAAAGAATTTTAGAGTGAAGTGGAAAATCATCATAACAAGAAAATAAAGTTTCTATGATCTGATCGTGGAGGAGAATATTTGAGTTATGACTTTGGTCTTCATTTGAAACAATGCGGAATAGTTTCGCAACTCACGCCACCTGGAACACCACAGCGTAATGGTGTGTCCGAATGTTGTAATCGCACTTTACTAGATATGGTGCGATCTATGACGTCTCTTACTGATTTACCGCTATCGTTTTGGGACTATGCATTAGAGACAGCTGCATTCACGTTAAATAGGGCACCATCTAAATCCGTTGAGATGACACCGTATGAACTATGGTTTGGCAAGAAACAAAAGCTGTCATTTCTTAAAGTTTGGGGTTACAATGCTTATATGAAAAGGTTTCATTCTGATAAGCTCAAACCCAAATCGGAGAAGTGCGTCATCATAGGATACCCAAAATTAACTATTGGGTACACCTTCTATCATAGATCCGAAGGCAAGATATTTGTTGCTAAGAATGGGTCCTTTCTAGAGAAGGTGTTTGTCTCGAAAGAAGTGAGTGGGAGGAAAGTAGAACTTGATGAGGTAACTGTACCTGCTCCCTTATTGGAAGGTAGTTCATCACAGAAATCTGTTCCTGTGACTCCTAGACCAATTAGTGAGCAAGCTAATGATGATGATCATGTAACTTCAGATCAAGTTACTGCTGAACCTCGTAGGTCAACCAGACTGAGATCCGCACCAGAGTGGTATGGTAATCCCGTTTTGGATGTCATGTTACTTGACCATGACGAACCTACGAACTATGAGGAAGCGATGATGAGCCCAGATTCCGCAAAATGGTTTGAGACCATGAAATCTACTTTACTAGCTCGTTGAATCAAAGATGGTTAAGATTCATAGCCATAGACATGAGTTGCCATTTGATTAATGGGATCACTTCATTAATGAATGATGTGATTGACTTGACCCATCTGTTAGCTTAGCACGATGATCGTTTTAGTTTACTACTATCGCTTTCTTCATGACTTATACATGTTCCTATGACTATGAGATTATGCAACTCCCGAATACTGGAGGAACACTTTGTGTGCTACCAAACGTCACAACGTAACTGGGTGATTATAAAGGTGCTCTACAGGTGTCTCCGATGGTGTTCGTGGTGTTGGCATAGATCAAGAATAGGATTTGTCACTCCGATTGTCGGAGAGGTATCTCTGGGCCCTCTCAGTAATGCACATCACTATAAGCCTTGCAGGCAATGTGACTAATGAGTTAGTTGCGGGATGTTGCATTACGGAACGAGTAAAGAGACTTGCCGGTAACAAGATTGAACTATGTATTGAGATACCGACGATCGAATCTCGGGCAAGTAACATACCGATGACAAAGGGAACAACGTATGTTGTTATGCGGTTTAACCGATAAAGATCTTTGTAGAATATGTAGGAACCAATATGAGCATCCAGGTTCCGCTATTGGTTATTGACCGGAGACATGTCTCGGTCATGTCTACATAGTTCTCGAACCCGTTGGATCCGCACGCTTAAAGTTCTGTGACAATCGGTATTATGAGTTTATGTGTTTTGATCTACCAAAGGTAGTTCAGATTCCCGGATATGATCACGGACATGACGAGGAGTCTCGAAATGGTTGAGACGTAAAGATCAATATATAGGATGACTATGTTCTGACACCGGAAGGGTTCTGGGAGGTTTCGGGCATATACCGGAGTACCGAGGGTTACCGGACCCCCCCCCCAGGGAAGCTATTGGGCCTTATGGGCCTTAGTGGATGATACGTCTCCAACGTATCTATAATTTTTGATTGCTCCATGCTATATTATCTTCTGTTTTAGACATTATTGGGTTTTATTATTCACTTTTATATTATTTTTGGGACTAACCTATTCACTGGAGGCCCAGCCCAGAAATGCTGTTTTTTAGCTATTTCAGAGTTTCGCAGAAAAAGAATATCAAACGGAGTCCAAACGGAATGAAACCTTCGGGAACGTGATTTTCAGAATGAACATGATCCAGGAGACTTGGACCCTACGTCAAGCAACCAACAGGAAAGCCACGAGGTAGGGGGGAGCGCCTATCCCCCCCCCCCAGGCGCGCTCTCCACCCTCGTGGGCCCCCTGTTGCTCCACCGACGTACTCCTTCCTCCTATATATACCTACATACCCCAAACGATCAGGGACGGAGCCAAAACCCTAATTCCACCGCCGTAACTTTCTGTATCCACGAGATCCCATCTTGGGGCCTGTTCCGGAGCTCCACCGGAGGGGGCATCGATCACGGAGGGCTTCTACATCAACACCATAGCCTCTCCGATGATGTGTGAGTAGTTTACCTCATACCTTCGGGTCCATAGTTATTAGCTAGATGGCTTCTTCTCTCTTTTTGGATCTCAATACAATGTTCTCCCCCTCTCTCGTAGAGATCTATTTGATGTAATCTTCTTTAGCGGTGTGTTTGCTGAGACCAATGAATTGTGGGTTTATGATCAAGTTTATCTATGAACAATATTTGGATCTTCGGAATTCTTTTATGTATGATTGGTTATCTTTGCAAGTCTCTTCAAATTATCGGTTTGGTTTGGCCTACTAGATTGATCTTTCTTGCAATGGGAGAAGTGCTTAGCTTTGGGTTCAATCTTGCGATGTCCTTTCCCAGTGACAGTAGGGGCAGCAAGGCGGTATTGTATTGTTGCCATTGAGGATAACAAGATGGTTTTTTTTATCATTTTGCATGAATTTATCCCTCTACATCATGTCATCTTGCTTAAAGCATTACTCTGTTCTTATGAACTTAATACTCTGGATGCATGCTGGATAGCGGTCGATGTGTGGAGTAATAGTAGTAGATGCAGGAAGGAGTCGGTCTACTTGTCTCAGATGTGATGCATATATACATGATCATACCTAGATATTCTCATAACTATGCTCAATTTTGTCAATTGCTCAATTGTAATTTGTTCACCCACCGTAAAATATTTATGCTCTTGAGAGAAGCCACTAGTGAAACCTATGGCCCCCGGGTCTATCTTCCATCATATTAATCTTCCAACACTTAGTTATTTTCATTGCCTTTTATTTTACTTTGCATCTTTATCATAAAAATACCAAAAATAGTATCTTATCATATCTATCAGATCTCACTCTCGTAAGTGACCGTGTAGGGATTGACAACCCCTTATCGCGTTGGTTGTGAGGATTTATTTGTTTTGTGTAGGTGCGAGGGACTCGCGCGTAGCCTCCTACTGAATTGATACCTTGGTTCTCAAAAACCAAGGGAAATACTTACGCTACTTTGCTGCATCACCCTTTCCTCTTCAAGGGAAAACCAATGCAGTGCTCAAGAGGTAGCAAGAAGGATTTCTGGCGCCGTTGCCGGGGAGGTCTACGCAAAAGTCAACATACCAAGTACCCATCACAAACCCTTATCCCCCGCATTACATTATTTTCCATTTGCCTCTTGTTTTCCTCTCCCCCACTTCACCCTTGCTGATTTATTCGCCCTCTCTCTCTATCCTCCCTCTCTTTCTCTATTTGCCTATTTTTTGCCCATTCCTCATTTTCTTGTGTGTTGGATTGCTTGCTTGTCACGATGGCTCAAGATAACACTAAATTGTGTGACTTTACCAATACCAACAACAATGATTTTATTAGCACTCCGATTGCTCCTCTTACCGATGTTGAATCTTGTGAAATTAATGTTGCCTTGCTGAATCTTGTCATGAAAGATCCGTTTTCCGGCCTTCCTAGTGAAGATGCCGCTACCCATCTAAAGAGCTTCGTTGATTTGTGTGATATGCAAAAGAAGAAAGATGTGGACAATCATATTGTTAAATTGAAGCTATTTCCTTTTTCGCTTAGAGATCATGCTAAATCTTGGTTTTCTTCTTTGCCTAAAAATAGTATTGATTCTTGGAATAAGTGCAAAGATGCTTTTATCTCTAAGTATTTTCCTCCCGCTAAGATCATCTCTCTTAGAAACGATACTATGAATTTTAAGCAACTTGATCATGAACATGTTGCACAAACTTGGGAGAGGATGAAATTAATGATATGTAATTGCCCAACACATGGTTTGAATTTGTGGATGATTATACATAATTTTATGCTGGATTGAATTTTGCTTCTAGAAATCTTTTAGATTTGGCCGCGGGAGGCACTTTTATGGAAATCACTTTAGTATAAGGTACTAAACCCCTAGATAATATTATGGTTAATTATTCTCAATGCCACACTGAAAGATCTACTAATAAAAAAGTGCATGCGATAGAAGAAATTAATGTTTTGAGTGGAAAGTTGGATGAACTTATGAAATTATTTACTACTAAGAGTGTTTCTTCTGATCCTAATGATATGCCTTTGTCTACTTTGATTGAGAATAATAATGAATCTATGGATGTGAATTTTGTTGGTAGGGATAATTTTGGTAACAACGCGTATAGAGGAAACTTTAATCCTAGGCCTTATCCTAGTAATTCCTCTAATAATTATGTTAATTCCTACAACAATTCTTATGGAAATTTTAATAAGATACCCTCTGAATTTGATACTAGTGTTAAGGAATTTATGAATTCACAAAAGAATTTCAATGCTTTGCTTGAAGAGAAATTGCTTAAAGTTGATGATTTGGCTAGGAACGTTGATAGAATTTCTCTTGATGTTGATTCTTTAAAACTTAGATCTATTCCTCCTAAGCATGATATCAATGAGTCTCTCAAAGCCATGAGAATTTCCACTGATGAGTGCAAAGAAAGAACCGCTAGGATGCGTGCTAAGAAAGATTTCTTTATACGAGTGTGTTCTTCTAGTTTCCATGATAATAAAGATGAAGATCTAAAAGTTATTGATGTGTCCCCTATTAAATATTTGTTTTGCAATATGAATCTTGATAATGATGGGACTGAATATGATCCACCTTTACCTAGAAGGCGTTCGAAAAATTCGGAGTTTTTAGATCTTGATGCTAAATTTGATAAAAGTGGGATTGAAGAGATCAAAACTCTAGATGTTAATGAACCTACTATTTTGGATTTCAAGGAATTTAATTATGATAGCTACTCTTTGATAGATTTTATTTCCTTGTTGCAATCCGTGCAAAATTCTCCCCATGCTTATAGTCAAAATAAAGCTTTTACCAAACATATCGTTGATGCTTTGATGCAATCTTATGATGCCTAGCTAGGGGCGTTAAACGATAGCGCTTGTTGGGAGGCAACCCAATTTTATTTTTATTCCTTACTTTTTGCTACTGTTTAGTAATAAATAATTTATCTAGCCTCTGTTTTGGTTGTGTTTTTTGTGTTTAATTAGTGTTTGTGCCAAGTAGAACTGTTGGGAAGACTTGGGGAAAGCCTTGTTAATCTTTCTGTAAAAACAGAAACTTTAGCACTCACAAGAACTGCTGCCATTTTTATTTAGAAAGTGATATTTAGTTAATTCTTTTTTCAGATGATTAATACATAAATTCCGCACGTCCAGCAATTTATTTTAGAATTTTTGGGGTTCCAGATCTTGCTCTAGCTACAGATTAATACAGACTATTCTGTTTTTGACAGATTCTATTTTTCGTGTGTTGTTTGCTTATTTTGATGAATCTATGGCTAGTGAAATATTTTATAAACCATAGAGAAGTTGGAATACAGTAGGTTTAACACCAATATAAATAAAGAATGAGTTAATTACAGTACCTTGAAGTGGTGTTTTGATTTCTTTCGCTAACGGAGCTCACGAGATTTTCTACTTTAAGTTTTGTGTTGTGAAGTTTTCAAGTTTTGGGTAAGGATTTGATGGATTATGGAACAAGGAGTGGCAAGAGCCTAAGCTTGGGGATGCCCATGGTACCCACAAGATAATCTAAGGACACCAAAAAGCCAAAGCTTGGGGATACCCCGGAAGGCATCCCCTCTTTCGTCTACTTCCATCGGTAACTTTACTTGGAGCTATATTTTTATTCACCACATGACATTTGTTTTGCTTGGAGCGTCTTGTATGATTTTAGTATTTTCTTTTTAGTTTACCACAATTATCTTTGCTGTACACACCTTTTGATAGAGCCACACATGATTCGGAAATTATTAGAATACTCTATGTGCTTCACTTATACCTTTTGAGTTATATAGTTTTGCTCTAGTACTTCACTTATATCTTTTAGAGCACGGTGGTGGATTTGTTTTATATAAACTATTGATCTCTCATGCTTCACTTAGATTATTTTGAGAGTCTTAAATAGCATGGTTATTTGCTTAAATAATCCTAATATGCTAGGTATTCAAGATTAGTAAAAACTTTCTTATGAGTGTTTTGAATACTAAAAGAAGTTTGATGCTTGATGATTGTTTTGAGATATGGAGGTAGTGATATTAAAGTTGTGCTAGTTGAGTACTTGTGAATTTGAGAAATACTTGTGTTGAAGTTTGCAAGTCCCGTAGCATGCACGTATGGTAAATGTTATGTAACAAATTTGAAACATGAGGTGTTCTTTGATTGTCCTCCTTATGAGTGGCGGTCGGGGACGAGCGATGGTCTTTTCCTACCAATCTATCCCCCTAGGAGAATGCGCATAGTGCTTGGTTTTTGATGACTTGTAGATTTTTGCAATAAGTATGTGAGTTCTTTATGACTAATGTTGAGTTCATGGATTATACGCACTCTCACCTTTCCATCATTGCTAGCCTCTTCGGTACCGTGCATTGCCCTTTCTCACATTGAGAGTTGGTGCAAACTTTGCCGGTGCATCCAAACCCCGTGATATGATACGCTCTTTCACACATAAACCTCCTTATATCTTCTTCAAAACAACCACCATACATACCTATTATAGCATTTCCATAGCCATTCTGAGATATATTGCCATGCAACTTTCCACCATCCCGTTTATCATGATACGTTCATCATTGTCATATTGTTTAGCATGATCATGTAGTTGACATAGTATTTGTGGCAAAGCCACCATTCATAATTATTTCATACATGTCACTCTTGGTTCATTGCATATCCCGGTACACCGCCGGAGGCATTCATATAGAGTCATACCTTGTTCTAGTATCGAGTTGTAATCATTGAGTGGTAAATAAATAGAAGTGTGATGATCAACATTTAATAGAGCATTGTCCCAATAAAAAAAGAGAAAGGCCAAAAAAGAAGGCCCAAAAAAAGAAATGAAAAGGGACAATGCTACTATCCTTTTTTTCCACACTTGTGCTTCAAAGTAGCACCATGATCTTCATGATAGAGAGTCTCTTGTTTTGTCACTTTCATATACTAGTGGGAATTTTTCATTATAGAACTTGGCTTGTATATTCCAACAATGGGCCTCCTCAAGTACCCTAGGTCTTCGTGAGCAAGCAAGTTGGATGCACACCCACTAGTTTCTTTTGTTGAGCTTTCATACATTTATAGCTCTATGCATCCGTTGCATGGCAATCCCTACTCCTTGCATTAACATCAATCTATGGGCATCTCCATAGCTCATTGATTAGCCTCGTTGATGTGAGACTTTCTCCTTTTTTGTCTTCTCCACATAAACCCCATCATCATACTCTATTCCACCCATAGTGCTATATCCATGGCTCACGCTCATGTATTGCGTGAAGGTTTATAAAGTTTGAGATTACTAACGTATGAAACAATTTCTTGGCTTGTCATCGGGGTTGTGCATGATGAGAGCATTCTTGTGTGACGAAAATGGAGCATGACTAAACTATATGATTTTTTAGGGATGAACTTTCTTTGGCCATGTTATTTTGAGAAGACATAATTGCTTAGTTAGTATGGTTGAAGTATTATTATTTCTATGTCAATATTAAATGTTTATCTTGAATCTTTCGAATCTGAATATTCATGCCACAATTAAGAAGAATAACATTGAAATTATGCCTAGTAGCATTCCACATCAAAAATTCTATTTTTATCATTTACCTACTCGAGGACGAGCAGGAATTAAGCTTGGGGATGCTTGATACGTCTCCAACGTATCTATAATTTTTGATTGCTCCATGCTATATTATCTTCTGTTTTGGACATTATTGGGCTTTATTATTCACTTTTATATTATTTTTGGGACTAACCTATTAACCGGAGGCCCAGCCCAGAATTGTTGTTTTTTGCCTATTTCAGAGTTTCGCAGAAAAAGAATATCAAACAGGGTCCAAACGGAATGAAACCTTTGGGAACATGATTTTTGGAACGAACATGATCCAGGAGACTTGGACCCTACATCAAGCAACCAACAGGGAAGCCATGAGGTAGGGGGCGCGCCTACCCCCCCCCTCCCCAGGCGCGCCCTCCACCCTCCTGAGCCCCCTATTGCTCCACCGACGTACTCCTTCCTCCTATATATACCAACGTACCCCCAAACGATCAGGGACGGAGCCAAAACCCTAATTCCACCACCGTAACTTTCTGTATCCATGAGATCCCATCTTGGGGCCTGTTCTGGAGCTCCAACGGAGGGGGCATCGATCACGGAGGGCTTATACATCAACACCATAGCCTCTCCGATGATGTGTGAGTAGTTTACCTCAGACTTTCGGGTCCATAGTTATTAGCTAGATGGCTTCTTCTCTCTTTTTGGATCTCAATACAATGTTCTTCCCCTCTCTCATGGAGATCTATTTGATGTAATCTTCTTTTGCGGTGTGTTTGTTGAGACCGATGAATTGTAGGTTTATGATCAAGTTTATCTATGAATAATATTTGGATCTTCCGAATTCTTTTATGTATGATTGGTTATCTTTGCAAGTCTCTTCGAATTACCAGTTTGCTTTGGCCTACTAGATTGATCTTTCTTGCAATGGGAGAAGTGCTTAGCTTTGGGTTCAATCTTGCGGTGTCCTTTCCTAGTGACAGTAGGGGCAGCAAGGCACGTATTGTATTGTTGCCATCGAGGATAACAAGATGGGTTTTTTATCATATTGCATGAATTTATCCCTCTACATCATGTCATCTTGCCTAAAGCGTTACTCTGTTCTTATGAACTTAATACTCCAGATGCATGCTGGATAGCGGTCGATGTGTGGAGTAATAGTAGGAGATGCAGGCAGGAGTCGGTCTACTTGTGTTGGACGTGATGCCTATATACATGATCATACCTAGATATTCTCATAACTATGCTCAATTCTGTCAATTGCTCAACAGTAATTTGTTCACCCACCGTAAAATACTTATGCTCTTGAGAGAAGTTGTTGGGGAACGTAGTAATTTCAAAAAAAATCCTAGGCACACGCAAGATCAGGGTGATGCATAGCAACGAGAGGGGAGAGTGTTGTCTACGTACCCTCGTAGACCGGCAACGGAAGTGTTGACACAACGTAGAGGAAGTAGTCGTACGTCTTCCTGATCCGACCGATCCAAGTACCGGACGTACAACACCTCCGACATGCACACGTTCAACTCGGTGACGTCCCTCGAGCTCCGATCCAACCGAGTGTTGAGGGAGAGTTTCCTCAGCATGATAGCGTGATGACGGTGATGATGTTCTACCGACGCAGGGCTTCACCTAAGCACTACTACGATATGACCGAGGTGGAATATGGTGGAAGGGGGCACCGCACACGGCTAAGGAATGATCACGAAGATCAACTTGTGTGTCATGGGGTGCCCCCTTGCCTCCGTATATAAAGGAGGGAGAGGGGGAGGTGCGGCCGGCCCTATGGGTGACCCTGGAGGAGTCCTACTCCCGGCCTGGAGGAGTCCTACTCCCACCGGGAGTAGGACTCCCCCCTCTTACCTTGTTGGAGAAGGAAAGGGGAAGGGGAAAGAGGAAAGGGGGGCGCCGCCCCCCCCCCCCCTTCCTTGTCCTATTCGGACTAGGGGGAGGGGGCGCGCGGACTGCCATGGCCGGCCCTCCTCTTCTCCCTTAGGGCCCATGTAGGCCCATTAACCCCGGGGGGGTTCCGGTAACCCCCCGGTACTCCGGTAAAATCCCGATTTCACCCGGAACGTTTCCGATATCCAAATATAGGCTTCCAATATATTAATCTTTATGTATCGACCATTTCGAGACTCCTCATCATGTCCGTGATCACATCCGGGACTCCGAACAACCTTCGGTACATCAAAACACAAAAACCCTAATTACGATCGTCACCGAACTTTAAGCGTGTGGACCCTACGGGTTCGAGAACTATGTAGACATGACCGAGACACGTCTTCGGTCAATAACCAATAGCGGAACCTGGATGCTCATATTGGCCCCTACATATTCTATGAAGATCTTTATCGGTCAGACCGCATAACAACATACGTTGTTCCCTTTGTCATCGGTATGTTACATGCCCGAGATTAGATCGTCGGTATTCCAATACCTAGTTCAATCTCGTTACCGGCAAGTCTCTTTACTCGTTCCGTAATACATCATCTCGCAACTAACTTATTAGTTGCAATGCTTGCAAGGCTTGAGTGATGTGCATTACCGAGAGGGCCCAGAGATACCTCTCCGATAATCGGAGTGACAAATCCTAATCTCGAAATACGCCAACCCAACAAGTACCTTTGGAGACACCTGTAGAGCACCTTTATAATCACCCAGTTACGTTGTGACATTTGGTAGCACACAAAGTGTTCCTCCGGTAAACGGGAGTTGCATAATCTCATAGTCATAGGAACATGTATAAGTTATGAAGAAAGCAATAGCAACAAACTAAACGATCAAGTGCTGAGCTAACGGAATGGGTCAAGTCAATCACATCATTCTCCTAATGATGTGATCCCGTTAATCAAATGATAATTCATGTCTATGGTTAGGAAACATAACCATCTTTGATCAACGAGCTAGTCAAGTAGAGGCATACTAGTGACACTCTGTTTGTCTATGTATTCACACATGTATTATGTTTCCGGTTAATACAATTCTAGCATGAATAATAAACATTTATCATGATATAAGGAAATAAATAATAAATTTTATTATTGCCTCTAGGGCATATTTCCTTTAGTCTCCCACTTGCACTAGAGTCAATAATCTAGATTACACAGTAATGATTCTAACACCCATGGAGCCTTGGTGTTGATCATGTTTTGCTCGTGGAAGAGGCTTAGTCAGCGGGTCTGCAACATTCAGATCCGTATGTATCTTACAAATTTCTATCTCTCCCACTTGGACTAAATCTCGAATGGAATTGAAGCGTCTCTTGATGTGCTTGGTTCTCTTGTGAAATCTGGATTCCTTTGCCAAGGCAATTGCACCAGTATTTTCACAAAGGATTTTCATTGGACCTGATGCACTAGGTATGACACCTAGATCGGATATGAACTCCTTCATCCAGACTCCTTCATTTGCTGCTTCTGAAGCAGCTATGTACTCCGCTTCACATGTAGATCCCGCCATGACGCTTTGTTTAGAACTGCACCAACTGACAGCTCCACCGTTCAATATAAATACGTATCCGGTTTGCGATTTAGAATCATCCGAATCAGTGTCAAAGCTTGCATCTATGTAACCATTTAAGATGAGCTCTTTATCACCTCCATATACGAGAAACATATGCTTAGTCCTTTTCAGGTACTTCAGGATGTTCTTGACCGCTGTCTAGTGATCCACTCATGGATTACTTTGGTACCTCCCTGCTAGACTTATAACAAGGCACACATCAGGTCTGGTACACAACATTGCATACATGATAGAGCCTATGGCTGAAGCATAGGGAACATCTTTCATTTTCTCTCTATCTTTTGCGGTGGTCGGACATTGAGTCTTACTCAACTTCACACCTTGTAACACAGGCAAGAACCCTTTCTTTGCTTGATCAATTTTGAACTTCTTCAAAATTTTGTCAAGGTATGTGTAACGCCCTCGATGCGCCTATATCTCCCACGTGTCGAAGCACGACTTAGAGGCATAACCGCATTGAAAGCAATGTCGCAAGTGAGGTAATCTTCGCAAACAACCCATGTAATACAATAAGGGAAAAGATACATAGTTGGCTTATAATCGCCACTTCACACAAATACATGAATAAAGCATTACATCATCCAAATACAGTCAAGGTCCGACTACGGAACCAAAATAAAAGAAGAACCCCAAATGCAACAAGGTCCCCGGTCGACCCCAACTGGGCTCCACTACTGATCAACTAGAACGAAACATCACAAAGGACAAGATCTTCATCGAGCTCCTCCTTGAGCTTGGTTGCGTCATCTGCTCGGTTCAACGGCACCTGCAAGCTGGTTTTGGAAGTATCTGTGAGTCACGAGGACTCAGCAATCTCACACCCTCGCGATCAAGACTATTTAAGCTTATAGGAAGGGTAAAAGGTATGAGGTGGAGCTGCAGCAAGCGACTAGAATATATGGTGGCTAACATACAAAAATGAGAGCGAGAAGAGAAGGCAAAGCACGGTCGATAAAAGTATGATCAAGAAGTGATCCTAGAACAACCTACGTCAAGCATAACTCCAACACTGTGTTCACTTCCCGGACTCCACCGGAAAGAGACCATCACGGTTACACACGCGGTTGATGGATTTTAATTAAGGCCAACTTCAGGTTTTCTACAACCGGACGTTAACAAATTCCCATCTGCCCATAACAGCGGGCACGGCTTTCGAAAGTTCAAATCCCTGCAGGGGTGTCCCAAGTTAGCCCATCACAAGCTCTCATGTCTACATTGTTCTCGAACCCGTAGGGTCCGCACGCTTAAGGTTACGATGACAGTTATATTATGAGTTTATACATTTTGATATACCGAAGGTTGTTCGGAGTCCCGGATGTGATCACGGACATGACGAGGAGTCTCGAAATGGTCGAGACATAAAGATTGATATATTGGAAGCCTATGTTTGGATATCAGAAGTGTTCCGGGTGAAATCGGGATTTTACCGGAGTACCGGGAGGTTACCGGAACCCCCCGGGAGCTATATGGGCCTTAGTGGGCTTTAGTGGAAAGGAGAAAGGGGCAGCCCAAGGTGGCTGTGCACCTCCCCCCTTCCCCTAGTCCTATTAGGACTAGGAGAGGTGACCGGCCCCCTCTCTCTCTTTCCCCCCTCAAGGAGTCCTATTCCAACTAGGATTGGGGGGGGATCCTACTCCCAGAGGGAGTAGGACTCTCCTGGCGCGCCACACTTGGCCGGCCAGCCTCCCCCCTCTAGTCCTTTATATACAGAGGCAGGGGCACCCCAGAAACACACAAGTTGATCCACGTGATCTATTCCTTAGCCGTGTGCGGTGCCCCCAGCCACCATAGTCCTCGATAATACTGTAGCGGAGTTTAGGCGAAGCCCTGCTATTGTAGTACATCAAGATCGTCACCACGCCATCGTGCTGACGGAACTCTTCCCCGACACTTTGCTGGATCGGAGTCCGGGGATCGTCATCGAGCTGAACGTGTGCTCGAACTCGGAGGTGTCGTAGTTTCGGTGCTTGATCGGTTGGATCGTGAAGACATACGACTACTTCCTCTACGTCGTGTCAACGCTTCCGCAGTCGGTCTGCGTGGGTACGTAGACAACACTCTCCCCTCTCGTTGCTATGCATCACATGATCTTGCGTGTGCGTAGGAAATTTTTTGAAATTACTACGAAACCCAACATTTAGATCCATGAGAACGAAGAGATTACGAGCTGATTAAAGAATACTAAATGATGCACCGGTGAGATTTGGGGAACGAGAGCTGAAAGCTGAGAATGAATAAATTTCAAAAGATGGCCCTTCGGAGGAAAGAAATGGAAACAACTCATGAAATGCTCCGGATGGTTGAAAAGAATATCTCCCAATCGAATACAATTATGAGAGGATGGCATGAAGCTAGAACCATGAATCTTGAAGAGAATGGAGCAAGATTAAAGAGAAACTCTTCTTCGGTCTTCAAAATACGATAATGTCGATAAGAACACCACCATGAATATTGATGAGAGACCCCGGGAGAATGAAAGCGAAGAGGTTGAGGCAACAATGAAAAGAGTTTGAAAGATCTTGGGAAAAGACATTTGACTGATGATGATTCATTCTTACGTCAAACTTCGAAAAGAATTTGAGAGTAACATCGGGAAAAATAAGAAGAGTCAGGTAAGATCCTGGGAAAAGGCCTGTGGGTTAGGGCCCACTCAAAAGATACACCGTTGAATGATTTAAAAGAGACAAAGCACTGGTTGAATTAAATGGCTTGAATGAGATAACATCCATGAAAAAAGCTTGAACGAAAGCAGAGTGAACACATGAATCTTCGAGATATCTTGAGCACTCCAGAACAATAGAATAGCGAGAAGTGAATGATTAAGAATTGCACCGGCATGAGAAAGCCTTGAAATGAGGAAAAGGGTAAAGAAAAACCAAAAACTTGAATTCGATCCACCAGAGAAGAAAAAGAACGAAGAATGATGAACTTAAAGCTCCGTTAGAATCTTCATGAGAAACACTAGGTAAGAACATTGGCGGAACAGAATGGAGGGACTTCACATCAATAAGATGAATACTCGATAAAGAAATCTTAGTCCTTGAAGAAAAAGGGTGGGTGGGCGGGAAAAACAAAGGCAACTTGGAGACGGATGAAACAAACACCATTGAGAAGAAGTGATAATTGATCTTGCGGAAGTTGAAATGATCGGATCCACTTGAAGAGAACACACACCGGTTGAAAAGGATTGCCATGACAATCTCGATGATCAAGAGGGATTAGTATTCACATCGGAGTATGAGAACACCATTTAGATGGAATCAACATTTGACTTCGAAGCAACTCGAATACCACATCTCAAAACAAAACAAGGATTGGCTTGCAGAATAAGTTGGAACAAACATATGATAGAGATTTCGTCTGAAGTTTTCGTGGTGGGGCCTACACGGGCTCGATCGTACAACACCATCATGTACAAGGCAGTGGACATGACATATGAAGCGTCCCCGAGTCGACATAGCCAAGGACTCTTTAAGACACAACGAGACCATTGTAAAACCAACCGTGAATAGCCGGACCACTAGACGTCGAACCCCAATTTCAAATCATACATCTGTCGGAAAGATATCCTAAGAGCTACTTGAATTCCCACTTATAAACTCCCAAAATTTTCCGATTATGCAATCAGGTGTTGGGGATACAGGGGAAGCATAATATCTCGCCCAAAGCTAGCAAATCCTACATCCAGCTATATCAATTCTTCAACACATAACCAAGAAACCTTCGGAAATCGTCTACCTCAACCTTCGAAAAGCATCCGTTATACGAGTTATGGCAATACTCCCAAACTCCCACCCCAGTACTGGGTGGCGTTGAGGTTATCTCACCAACAACTGCATAAAAGAGATTTTCGATGTCGGCGAAACTAATCTCAGGTATTCCAGAACTGCAACGATAAAATTGTGACGACAACACCTCGGAGCTCAACTCCCCGGGACACTGCCACAACCCCTAAATGACAGGAGGCACAAAGAACAATGTTCTCGTCACAAAACCATCGGAATGATTCCAAGATACCCGCGTGATCCTAAAAAAAATTTAGTTAAATTTTAGAAGAGAAGAGTCAAAACTCTACGTCAGGATGCCTCACCAGAGCGACGAAGGGACTGAGGAGTAAAAAGAATTCCTAAGCTCTCCGATATATAATTCCTAAATGACTCAAAACATTTTTCTAGACTCAACAACGGCAGCTAATTCGATCAAGCAGTGGGGGCTCCTAAGGTCGGGGAAGGCTCTGATACCAACTTGTAACACCCTGGATGCGGCTATATCTCCCATGTTTCGAAGCACGACTTAGAGGCATAACCGCATTGAAAGCAATGTCGCAAGTGGGGTAATCTTCGCAAACAACCCATGTAATACAATAAGGGAAAAGATACATAGTTGGCTTACAATCGCCACTTCACACAAATACATGAATAAAGCATTACATCATCCAAATACAGTCAAGGTCCGACTATGGAACCAAAATAAAAGAAGAACCCCAAATGCAACAAGGTCCCCGGTCGACCCCAACTGGGCTCCACTACTGATCAACTAGAACGAAACATCACAAAGGACAAGATCTTCATCGAGCTCCTCCTTGAGCTTGGTTGCGTCATCTGCTCGGTTCAACGGCACCTGCAAGCTGGTTTTGGAAGTATCTGTGAGTCACGAGGACTCAGCAATCTCACACCCTCGCGATCAAGACTATTTAAGCTTATAGGAAGGGTAAAAGGTATGAGGTGGAGCTGCAGCAAGCGACTAGAATATATGGTGGCTAACGTACGCAAATGAGAGCGAGAAGAGAAGGCAAAGCACGGTCAATAAAAGTATGATCAAGAAGTGATCCTAGAACAACCTACGTCAAGCATAACTCCAACACCGTGTTCACTTCCCGGACTCCACCGGAAAGAGACCATCACGGTTACACACGCGGTTGATGGATTTTAATTAAGGCCAACTTCAGGTTTTCTACCATCGGACGTTAACAAATTCCCATCTGCCCATAACCGCGGGCACGGCTTTTGAAAGTTCAAATCCCTGCAGGGGTGTCCCAAGTTAGCCCATCACAAGCTCTCACGGTCAACGAAGGATATTCCTTCTAGCGGAAAGACCCGATCAGGCTCGGAATCCCGGTTACAAGACATTTCGACAATGGTAAAACTAAACCAGCAACACCGCGCAAATGTGCCGACAAATCCTGATAGGAGCTGCACATATCTTGTTCTCAGGGCACACCGGATTGTCCAAGGTACGGGTAGGCCAGCCCAGAGTTGCCCCTGGTGGCCACCGGCAGCTGACAGGTTGGACCAACACTCAGAGGAGCACTGGCCCGGGGGGGTAAAAGAATGATGAGCCTCAGGAGCGCGACTCCCAAGGGAAAATAAAAGGCAAGGTGGCGAATGGTAAAACCAAAGTTGGGCATTGTTGGAAGAGTTTTATTCAAGGTGAACTGTCAAGGGGTTTCCATTATTACCCAACTGCGTAAGGAACGCAAAATCCGGGAACTAGGGCGGCAAGAGTGGAACAAAACACCAGACATAAGGCCGAGACTTCCACCCTTTACCAATTATATAGATGCATTAATTAAATAAGATATATTGTGATATCCCAACAAGTAAACATGTTCCAACAAGGAACAACATCTCCATGTTCCAACAAGGAACAAACTTCAACCTTCACCTGCAACTAAAAACGCTATAAGAGGGGCTGAGCAAAGCCGTAACATAGCCAAACAACGGTTTGCTAGGACAAGGTGGGTTAGAGGCTTGGTTCAACAATATGGGAGGCATGATAAGCAAGTGGTAGGTATCGCAGCATAGGCATAGCAAAAGAGCGAGCATCTAGCAAGCAAAGATAGAATGATTTCGAGGGTATGGTCATCTTGCCTGAGATCCCGCAAGGAAGAAGAACGAGTCCATGAAGAAGACAAACGGACATAGTTGAATGAATCCTCACAAACGCGACGTTATCCGAACCAACCCGAAGAAGCAACACCGGAAAGAAGCAAACAACATAGTAAACAACCACCACATAGACATGGCATGATGCATAACCAAGTATGATGCATGTCCGGTTTAATGAGGCATGGCATGGCAAAAAGCACAAACAACCCTACAAATTAAGTGGAGCTCAATATGCAACTGGATGCATATTGACGGAACACCACATTCGAGTTACTTAGTTCGATCTCGTTTATGTACCCAACAAGATTAAATGTTGTTTAGCATGGCAAGGGGTGAAGCAAAGTAAAACTACCTATCTAGGCAAGTTTAAATGAGGCCGGGAACAACAAACAACAAATCCGGAAACTCCTCATGAGCATATTTTGGTTATGGTACTGCTCTGCCCTAAACCCAATTTTATAGTTGTTAAACATGCAAAGAGATGCCACCATGTTAAACTAGGAAAAATTCTACCCCATTTACATATAAAGTTTATTAAATTCCGAGTTACGGTTATTTAGTTATGAATTAAATCATTTTAGCATGGCATATGAGCAAATTTAAACAAACAACACTTTAAACATTTTAAACATGGGTGAAAGTTGAATAATATTAAACTAGACAAAATTCTAAGCAAGTTTCATATTAAGTTTGTTTTAATCCGATGCACGGTTTGTGAGATATTAAATGCATGAAGTTGAAGGTCTTTTCTGCAAAAGTGCTCTCTCTGGAATAAAGGCAAAATCACAGACCTAAAAAAACAGGAATTGGGCCGAATCTGGCCGGCCCAACAAGATAAAAAAACAAGAGGAGGGGCGGTAGCCTCACCCATGGGCTTCGGCCCGTTTGAGGAGGAGGGGGTAGGCCGGCAGGGGCCCTGCGCTGGGCCGGTTTGGGATCGAGGCGCGGCTGCGGTCCACGCGATGGGTCAATGGGCTCGGCCAGTCCGTGCACTGCTCAACGCAGCGAGAAGCAGAGGCGGGGAGCGGCAACGGGAGCTCGCCGGACTCGGACGAACGGCGACCGGAGTGAGCGGAGGTCAGGGACGACGGATCCACGCCGGAGCTGGGCGGATCCGGCCCCGGGGATCCCATTCCCGGCGATGGACGGAGCTCGGGGAGGCGACGCCCCATGGCGGCGGCTGGAGCCTGCGAGAGAGAGAGAGAACATGAGGGGGAGGAGATGGAGAAACAGAGGTAGGAGGAGAGGAATAGGGCGGCGCCTGGAGGTAGCAGGGGAGCAGCGGCGGCGAATTTGGCAGGGAGGTGCCCTTCGGCGGCACGAGGCGAAGGGGAAGCAGGCGTATAGGCGCAAGAGGAGGATCTCGGGGCTGCTTTGGTGCCGCGCTGTTGCTTGGGTGAGGCAAGGCGGCGGCTGGATGGAGCTGATGGTGGTGGGGCGAGCGCTGGTTGGACCGGCGCTGAGAACGAGGTGGAGTTGCGGTTGCTGCGGGAGGAGATCCCGATGTGGATTTGGAAAGCGGCGGCGGGCGACGGGACACATCTCCTAGACTTTAGGGTTTGTCCCAAAAGACTAGGAGTGGAGTATAAATACATCACCGATTAGGTTAGGGGCTACCTCGTCCCTCCGATCGTAATCGGACGGTCGCGAATAATTAGGTTAGGGGCCCAATTAACAAAACGGAGATGTTTTGTAGATGTTTGGGGATGATCCGGATCCAACAGTGACGACTGCCCGGGTCGGGTTTCAGGACAACTTTCGGACGCGCGCGCGAGGAGGTCCGCGGGCTGACGAGAGAGGTTAGGTTGGACCTGACGGTAGATAGTGGGTTGTGTAGACGGTCTAGAGAGGAAAGAGAGGGAAAGCCCGGCAACAGTTTTCCGAGACCGAAAACGTCCGGCGTTAGACCGGCAATACTGCCGCTATAGTTAATCGTTGGGGCGTCAAACAAACTCCGATTGCGATGAAACTTGGCAGGCGGCCTACCTACACTATAATAAGACCGCACGCCAACTTTCAACCCATGCCGAGAACATTTTTCGGCCACTTATTAAATAATATTTCGGACATGCCGCGGGCGCGTGCAAGTGTGTCTGGGCTCAGAACGGACAACGGGCGGAACTGGGGGAACCCAGACGGATGCAAGTTTTAAAAACATGATGATGCAATGCGGATGATGACATGATAAAATGCAACACGCAAGCAAATGACATGGCAGCGTCGGTGAATAACAGGAAGACACCTGGCACATCGGTCTCGGGGCGTCACAACGGTCCACCACTACGAGAGGATCTCGTCCCGAGATCTAGAATGGCACCGGAGGGAAACGGAAGAGAAAGAGGAGAGGTAAAGCTAAGTTTCTCCTTTGACAAACGAGTGAAACCAAAGAACCTTGCAAAGGTTAAGACATTTCGAGAAAAGAATACAACAGAGATGAACAAAGTAGAAAGCACTCCGTTAGGAAAGAGGAACGAGGAAGAACAAGGTTGAGAGCACTCCGGTAGGGAAGAGTAATAAGGAAGAACTAATTCGGACAGCACTCCAGTTGAAAAGAGATGCAAAGCTTGATAAGGTGAAGAGAACTTTAGCAAAAGGCACAACACTCTGGTTAAATGGATAAGCATGAAAAGAACACGATCCTCACCATTCGAGATGAGGAGAGAAAAGAGCAACATCACAATGCCTCCGGATGAAGGAATAGAAGATAGATAATTGAAGTAAAAGAATGGAGAGGAAAATGCCAACTTCTATCACAACTGAGCTTGAAAAGGCATCCTTAGGATAAGGGTCGAACGGAGTTGTTGGAACACCAACAACGAAAAGAATAAACTTGATATGGTCTTATGGAATACATCTCAAATTATAAGGTGTCAACTAGCCACTTACGGGAAAAAAATTGGATTGATATGGGCGAGGAGGCGAGAAACTTATCTCGCTGGAAGGATAAAAGAAGAACTTGGGTCCTTTATAAACACCATAAATAGCAACAAACCTTAGGGAAGACTTTAGGTGAAATATAACCCAAGGTAAATCCAAAGAAGAGATTGATGGATTTAAAATACCTCACCTTGATAACTTGTGAAACACGAAGCAGGAAGGGAAATTATCAAGAATGACATAACACCACCTCAAAATATATGCGTGAAAGAATTGCACTCCGGATTGCAAGATGAAGAAAACTTGAGCTCCTCTGAAAAAAATCTTGATGAACACTTCGAGAAGGAATTATATCATTGGTGAACCATCATGTACAACCTTCATGAAGAACTCCGGTAGTAAAAGAAATGATCAACAGAAATGGAGGATGAAAGAATAAGGTTGAAGCCTTGCAATGATTTAAAAGAATCTCTGTGGTGATGTAATTGCGAGAGCTAGGAACTCCGGGAGGAGAAAAGATAAAACATCTCGAACCAAGAATGTGATATGATGCACCTCCGGAATAAGAAATTGAATCACTTGGAAGAAACAAGAATAAGAATTACATTGCTTATCCTTCACCAATTCAAATTCATGACAATCAATGAAATTGGCATACTACTTATTCTCGTAGAAAGATTAAGATAGATATAGCGCAAACTTGAGAAAGGCTTCAACGATCCACCGGTAGAATTTGAAAAGCACGAATGCATAGATATGATACACGAAGGAAGAAAACTCTTGAATGAACCACCGTAAGAATTGAAAAGAACGATTAAAACATGAAGAAACACCGGGAAGAATTAGCAATTAAATGAAGATGCTTGTGAGGATTTAGTGAAGGAAATATGCCCTAGAGGCAATAATAAAGTTATTATTTATTTCCTTATAATCATGATAAAGTTTTATTATTCATGCTAGAATTGTATTAACCGGAAACATAATACATGTGTGAATACATAGACAAACAAAGTGTCACTAGTATGCCTCTACTTGACTAGCTCGTTAATCAAAGATGGTTATGTTTCCTAACCATGAACAATGAGTTGTTATTTGATTGACGGGATCACATCATTAAGAGAATGATCTGATTGACATGACCCATTCCATTAGCTTAGCACCCGATCGTTTAGTATGTTGCTATTGCTTTCTTCATGACTTATACATGTTCCTATAACTATGAGATTATGCAACTCCCGTTTACCAGAGGAACACTTTGGGTACTACCAAACGTCACAACGTAACTGGGTGATTATAAAGGAGTACTACAGGTGTCTCCAAAGGTACACGTTGGGTTGGCGTATTTCGAGATTAGGTTTTGTCACTCCGATTGTCGGAGAGGTATCTCTGGGCCCTCTCGGTAATGCACATCACATAAGCCTTGCAAGCATTGCAACTAATGAGTTAGTTGCGGGATGATGTATTACAGAACGAGTAAAGAGACTTGCCGGTAACGAGATTGAACTAGGTATTGGATACCGACGATCGAATCTCGGGCAAGTAACATACCGATGACAAAGGGAACAACGTATGTTGTTATGCGGTCTGACCGATAAAGATCTTCGTAGAATATGTAGGAGCCAATATGGGCATCCAGGTCCCGCTATTGGTTATTGACCGGAGACGTGTCTCGATCATGTCTACATTGTTCTCGAACCCGTAGGGTCCGCACGCTTAAGGTTACGATGACAGTTATATTATGAGTTTATACATTTTGATATACCGACGGTTGTTCGGAGTCCCGGATGTGATCACAGACATGACGAGGAGTCTCGAAATGGTCGAGACATAAAGATTGATGTATTGGAAGCCTATGTTTGGATATTGGAAGTGTTCCGGGTGAAATCGGGATTTTACCGGAGTACTGGGAGGTTACCGGAACCCCCCGGGAGCTATATGGGCCTTAGTGGGCTTTAGTAGAAAGGAGAAAGGGGCAGCCCAAGGTGGCTGTGCGCCTCCCCCCTTCCCCTAGTCCTATTAGGACTAGGAGAGGTGGTCGGCCCCCTCTCTCTCTTTCCCCCCTCAAGGAGTCCTATTCCAACTAGGATTGGGGGGAATCCTACTCCCAGAGGGAGTAGGACTCTCCTGGCGCACCACACTTGGCCGGCCAGCCTCCCCCCCTCTAGTCCTTTATATACAGAGGCAGGGGCACCCCAGAAACACACAAGTTGATCCACGTGATCTATTCCTTAGCCGTGTGCGGTGCCCCCAGCCACCATAGTCCTCGATAATATTGTAGCGGAGTTTAGGCGAAGCCCTGCTGCTGTAGTACATCAAGATCGTCACCACGCCGTCGTGCTGACGGAACTCTTCCCCGACACTTTGCTGGATCGGAGTCCGGGGATCGTCATCGAGCTGAACGTGTGCTCGAACTCGGAGGTGCCGTAGTTTCGGTGCTTGATCGGTTGGATCGTGAAGACGTACGACTACTTCCTCTACGTCGTGTCAACGCTTCCGCAGTCGGTCTGCGTGGGTACGTAGACAACACTCTCCCCTCTTGTTGCTATGCATCACATGATCTTGCATGTGCGTAGGAAATTTTTTAAAATTACTACGAAACCCAACAGTGGCATCCGAGCCTAGGTTATTTATGTTGATGTTATATGCACGAGTAGAACACAAGTAAGTTGTGGGTGATATAAGTCATACTGCCTACCAGCATGTCATACTTTGGTTCGGCGGCATTGTTGGACGAGACGACCCGGACCAACATTACGCGTACGCTTACTCGAGACCGGTTCCCCCGACGTGCTTTGCACATAGGTGGCTTGCGGGCGACTGTCTCTCCAACTTTAGTTGAACCAAGTATGGCTACGCCCGGTCCTTGCGAAGGTTAAAATGGAGTCTATTTGATAAACTATCGTTGTGGTTTTGATGCGTAGGTGAGATTGGTTCTTGCTTAAGCCCATAGCAGCCACGTAAAACTTGCAACAACAAAGTAGAGGACGTCTAACTTGTTTTTGCAGGGCATGTTGTGAGGTGATATGGTCAAGACATGATGCAGAATTTTATTGTATGAGATGATCATGTTTTGTAACCGAGTTATCGGCAACTGGCAGGAGCCTTATGGTTGTCGTTTTATTGTATGCAATGCAATCGCGATGTAATGCTTTACTTTTATCACTAAGCGGTAGCGATAGTCGTAGAAGCACAAGCTTGGCGAGACGACAACGATGCTACGATGGAGATCAAGGTGTCACGCTGGTGACGATGGTGATCACGACGGTGCTTTGGAGATGGAGATCACAAGCACAAGATGATGATGGCCATATCATATCACTTATATTGATTGCATGTGATGTTTATCCTTTTATGCATCTTATCTTGCTTTGATTGACGGTAGCATTATAAGATGATCTCTCACTAAATTATCCAGAAGTGTTCTCCCTGAGTATGCACCGTTGCGAAAGTTCTTCGTGCTGAGACACCACGTGATGATCGGGTGTGATAGGTTCTACGTTCAAATACAACGGGTGCAAAACAGTTGGACACGCGGAATACTCAGGTTATACTTGACGAACCAAGCATATACAGATATGGCCTCGGAACACGGAGACTGAAAGGTCGAGCGTGAATCATATAGTAGATATGATCAACATAACGATGTTCACCATTGAAAACTACTCCATCTCACGTGATGATCGGTTATGGTTTAGTTGATTTGGATCACGTAATCACTTAGAGGATTAGAGGGATGCCTATCTAAGTGGGAGTTCTTTAATTAATTTGATTAACTGAACTTAAATTTATCATGAAACTTAGTACCTGATTAGTATCTTGCTTGTTTATGTTTGATTGTAGATAGATGGCTCGTGCTGTTGTTCCGTTGAATTTTAATGCGTTCCTTGAGAAAGCAAAGTTGAAAGATGATGGTAGCAATTACACGGACTGGGTCCGTAACTTGAGGATTATCCTCATTGCTGCACAGAAGAATTACGTCCTGGAAGCACCACTGGGTGCCAGGCCTGCTGCAGGAGCAACGCCGGATGTTATGAACGTCTGGCAGAGCAAAGCTGATGACTACTCGATAGTTCAGTGTGCCATGCTTTACGGCTTAGAATCGGGACTTCAACGACGTTTTGAACGTCATGGAGCATATGAGATGTTCCAGGAGTTGAAGTTAATATTTCAAGCAAATGCCCGGATTGAGAGATATGAAGTCTCCAATAAGTTCTATAGCTGCAAGATGGAGGAGAACAGTTCTGTCAGTGAGCATATACTCAAAATGTCTGGGTATAATAATCACTTGTTTCAATTGGGAGTTAATCTTCCAGATGATTGCGTCATTGATAGAATTCTTCAATCACTGCCACCAAGCTACAAGAGCTTCATGATGAACTATAATATGCAAGGGATGAACAAGACTATTCCCGAGCTCTTCGCAATGCTGAAAGCTGCGGAGGTAGAAATCAAGAAGGAGCATCAAGTGTTGATGGTCAACAAGACCAGTAGTTTCAAGAAAAAGGGCAAAGGGAAGAAGAAGGGGAACTTCAAAAAGAACGGCAAACAAGTTGCTACTCAAGAGAAGAAACCCAAACCTGGACCTAAGCCTGAAACTGAGTGCTTCTATTGCAAGCAGACTGGTCACTGGAAGCGGAACTGCCCCAAGTATTTGGCGGATAAGAAGGATGGCAAAGTGAACAAAGGTATATGTGATATACATGTTATTGATGTGTACCTTACTAATGCTCGCAGTAGCACCTGGGTATTTGATACTGGTTCTGTTGCTAACATTTGCAACTTGAAACAGGGGCTACGGATTAAGTGAAGATTGGCCAAGGACGAGGTGACGATGCGCGTGGGAAATGGTTCCAAAGTTGATGTGATCGTGGTCGGCACGCTACCTCTACATCTACCTTCGGGATTAATATTAGACCTAAATAATTGTTATTTGGTGCCAGCATTGAGCATGAACATTCTATCTGGATCTTGTTTGATGCGAGACGGTTATTCATTTAAATCAGAGAATAATGGTTGTTCTATTTATATGAGTAATATCTTTTATGGTCATGCACCCTTAAAGAGTGGTCTATTTTTGATGAATCTCGATAGTAGTGATACACATATTCATAATATTGAAACCAAAAGATACAGAGTTGATAATGATAGTGCAACTTATTTGTGGCACTGCCTTTAGGTCATATCGGTGTAAAGCGCATGAAGAAACTCCATACTGATGGACTTTTGGAACCACTTGATTATGAATCACTTGGTACTTGCGAACCGTGCCTCATGGGTAAGATGACTAAAATGCCGTTCTCCGGTACTATGGAGAGAGCAACAGATTTGTTGGAAATCATACATACAGATGTATGTGGTCCAATGAATGTTGAGGCTCGTGGCGGATATCGTTATTTTCTCACCTTCACAGATGATTTAAGCATATATGGGTATATCTACTTAATGAAACATAAGTCTGAAACATTTGAAAAGTTCAAAGAATTTCAGAGTGAAGTTGAAAATCATCATAACAAGAAAATAAAGTTTCTATGATCTGATCGTGGAGGAGAATATTTGAGTTACGAGTTTGGTCTACATTTGAAAAATTGTGGAATAGTTTCGCAACTCACGCCACCCAGAACACCACAACGTAATGGTGTGTCCGAACATCGTAATCGTACTTTACTAGATATGGTGCGATCTATGATGTCTCTTACTGATTTACCGCTATCGTTTTGGGGATACGCTCTAGAGACGGCCGCATTCACGTTAAACACCATCAAAATCCGTTGAGACGACGCCTTATGAACTGTGGTTTGGCAAGAAACCAAAGTTGTCGTTTCTAAAAGTTTGGGGCTGCGATGCTTATGTGAAAAAACTTCAACCTGATAAGCTCGAACCCAAATCGGAGAAATGTGTCTTCATAGGATATCCAAAGGAAACTATTGGATACACCTTCTATCACAGATCCAAAGGCAAGACTTTTGTTGCTAAATTCGGAAACTTTCTAGAGAACGAGTTTCTCTCGAAAGAAGTGAGTGGGAGGAAAGTAGAACTTGACGAGGTAACTGTACCTGCTCCCTTACTGGAAAGTAGTACATCACAGAAAACTGTTCCAGTGACACCTACACCAGTTAGTGAGGAAACTAATGACAATGATCATGAAACTTCAGATCAAGATACTACTGAACCTCGTAGATAAACCAGAGTGAGATCCGCGCCAGAGTGGTACGGTAATCCTGTTCTGGAAGTCATGCTACTAGATCATGATGAACCTACGAACTATGAAGAAGCAATGGTGAGCCCAGATTCCGCAAAATGGCTTGAAGCCATGAAATCTGAGATGGGATCCATGTATGAGAACAAAGTATGGGCTTTGGTTGACTTGCCCGATGATCGGCAAGCAATTGAGAATAAATGGATCTTCAAGAAGAAGACTGACGCTGACGGTAATGTTACTGTCTACAAAGCTCGACTTGTCGCAAAAGGTTTTCGACAAGTTCAAGGGGTTGACTACGATGAGACCTTCTCACCCGTAGCGATGCTTAAGTCTGTCCGAATCATGTTAGCAATTGCCGCATTTTATGATTATGAAATTTGGCAAATGGATGTCAAAACTGCATTCCTGAATGGATTTCTGGAAGAAGAGTTGTATATGATGCAACCAGAAGGTTTTGTCGATCCAAAGGGAGCTAACAAAGTGTGCAAGCTCCAGCGATCCATTTATGGACTGGTGCAAGCCTCTCGGAGTTGGAATAAACGCTTTGATAGTGTGATCAAAGCATTTGGTTTTATACAGACTTTCGGAGAAGCCTGTATTTACAAGAAAGTGAGTGGGAGCTATGTAGCATTTCTGATATTATATGTGGATGACATATTACTAATTGGAAATGATATAGAATTTTTGGATAGCATAAAGGGATACTTGAATAAGAGTTTTTCAATGAAAGACCTTGGTGAAGCTGCTTACATATTAGGCATTAAGATCTATAGAGATAGATCAAGACGCTTAATTGGACTTTCACAAACAACATACCTTGACAAAATTTTGAAGAAGTTCAAAATGGATCAAGCAAAGAAAGGATTCTTGCCTGTGTTACAAGGTGTGAAATTGAGTAAGACTCAATGCCCGACCATTGCAGAAGATAGAGAGAATATGAAAGATGTTCCCTATGCATCAGGGATAGGATCTATCATGTATGCAATGCTGTGTACCAGACCCGATGTGTGCCTTGCTATAAGTCTAGCAGGGAGGTACCAAAGTAATCCAGGAGTGGATCACTGGACAGCGGTTAAGAACATCCTGAAATACCTGAAAAGGACTAAGGATATGTTTCTCGTATATGGAGGTGACAAAGAGCTCATCGTAAAAGGTTACGTTGATGCAAGCTTTGACACTGATCCGGACGATTCTAAATCGCAAACTGGATACATGTTTACATTAAACGGTGGAGCTGTCAGTTGGTGCAGTTCTAAACAAAGCGTCGTAGCGGGATCTACATGTGAAGCGGAGTACATAGCTGCTTCGGAAGCAGCGAACGAAGGAGTCTGGATGAAGGAGTTCATATCCGATCTAGGTGTCATACCTAGTGCATCAGGTCCAATGAAAATCTTTTGTGACAATAATGGTGCAATCGCCTTGGCAAAGGAATCCATATTTCACAAGAGAACCAAGCACATCAAGAGACGCTTCAATTCCATCCGGGATCTAGTCCAGGTGGGAGACATAGAGATTTGCAAGATACATACGGATCTGAATGTTGCAGACCTGTTGACTAAGCCTCTTCCACGAGCAAAACATGATCAGCACCAAGGCTCCATGGGTGTTAGAATCATTACGGTGTAATCTAGATTATTGACTCTAGTGCAAGTGGGAGACTGAAGGAAATATGCCCTAGAGGCAATAATAAAGTTATTATTTATTTCCTTATAATCATGATAAAGGTTTATTATTCATGCTAGAATTGTTTTAACCGGAAACATAATACATGTGTGAATACATAGACAAACAAAGTGTCACTAGTATGCCTCTACTTGACTAGCTCGTTAATCAAAGATGGTTATGTTTCCTAACCATGAACAATGAGTTGTTATTTGATTAATGGGATCACATCATTAAGAGAATGATCTGATTGACATGACCCATTCCATTAGCTTAGCACCTGATCATTTAGTATGTTGCTATTGCTTTCTTCATGACTTATACATGTTCCTATAACTATGAGATTATGCAACTCCCGTTTACCGGAGGAACACTTTGGGTACTACCAAACGTCACAATGTAACTGGGTGATTATAAAGGAGTACTACAGGTGTCTCCAAAGGTACATGTTGGGTTGGCGTACTTCGAGATTAGGTTTTGTCACTCCGATTGTCGGAGAGGTATCTCTGGGCCCTCTCGGTAATGCACATCACATAAGCCTTGCAAGCATTGCAACTAATGAGTTAGTTGCGGGATGATGTATTACAGAACGAGTAAAGAGACTTGCCGGTAACGAGATTGAACTAGGTATTGGATACCGACGATCGAATCTCGGGCAAGTAACATACCGATGACAAAGGGAACAACGTATGTTGTTATGCGATCTGACCGATAAAGATCTTCGTAGAATATGTAGGAGCCAATATGGGCATCCAGGTCCCGCTATTGGTTATTGACCGGAGACGTGTCTCGGTCATGTCTACATTGTTCTCGAACCCGTAGAGTCCGCACGCTTAAGGTTACGATGACAGTTATATTATGAGTTTATACATTTTGATATACCGAAGGTTGTTCGGAGTCCCGGATGTGATCACGGACATGACGAGGAGTCTCGAAATGGTCGAGACATAAAGATTGATATATTTGAAGCCTATGTTTGGATATCGGAAGTGTTCCGGGTGAAATCGGGATTTTACCGGAGTACCGGGAGGTTACCGGAACCCCCCGGGAGCTATATGGGCCTTAGTGGGCTTTAGTGGAAAGGAGAAAGGGGCAGCCCAAGGTGGCTGTGCGCCTCCCCCCTTCCCCTAGTCCTATTAGGACTAGGAGAGGTGACCGGCCCCCTCTCTCTCTTTCCCCCCTCAAGGAGTCCTATTCCAACTAGGATTGGGGGGGATCCTACTCCCAGAGGGAGTAGGACTCTCCTGGCGCGCCACACTTGGCCGGCCAGCCTCCCCCCTCTAGTCCTTTATATACAGAGGCAGGGGCACCCCAGAAACACACAAGTTGATCCACGTGATCTATTCCTTAGCCGTGTGCGGTGCCCCCAGCCACCATAGTCCTCGATAATACTGTAGCGGAGTTTAGGCGAAGCCCTGCTGCTGTAGTACATCAAGATCGTCACCACGCCGTCGTGCTGACGGAACTCTTCCCCGACACTTTGCTGGATCGGAGTCCGGGGATCGTCATCGAGCTGAACGTGTGCTCGATCTCGGAGGTGCCGTAGTTTCGGTGCTTGATCGGTTGGATCGTGAAGACATACGACTACTTCCTCTACGTCGTGTCAACGCTTCCGCAGTCGGTCTACGTGGGTACGTAGACAACACTCTCCCCTCTCGTTGCTATGCATCACATGATCTTGTGTGTGCGTAGGAAATTTTTTGAAATTACTATGAAACCCAACATTTAGATCCATGAGAACGAAGAGATTACGAGCTAATTAAAGAATACTAAATGATGCACCGGTGAGATTTGGGGAACGAGAGCTGAAAGCTGAGAATGAATAAATTTGAAAAGATGGCCCTTCGGAGGAAAGAAATGGAAACAACTCATGAAATGCTCCGGATGGTTGAAAAGAATATCTCCCAATCGAATACAATTATGAGAGGATGGCATGAAGCTAGAGCCATGAATCTTGAAGAGAATGGAGCAAGATTAAAGAGAAACTCTTCTTCGGTCTTCAAAATACGAGAATGTCGACGAGAACACCACCATGAATATTGATGAGAGACCCCGGGAGAATGAAAGCGAAGAGGTTGAGGCAACAATGAAAAGAGTTTGAAAGATCTTGGGAAAAGACATTTGACTGATGATGATTCATTCTTACGTCAAACTTCGAAAAGAATTTGAGAGTAACGTCGGGAAAAATAAGAAGAGTCAGGTAAGATCCTGGGAAAAGACCTGTGGGTTAGGGCCCACTCAAAAGATACACCGTTGAATGATTTAAAAGAGAGAAAGCACTGGTTGAATTAAATGGCTTGAATGAGATAACATCCATGAAAAAAGCTTGAACAAAAGCAAAGTGAACACATGAATCTTCGAGATATCTTGAGCACTCCAGGACAATAGAATAGTGAGAAGTGAACGATTAAGAATTGCACCGGCATGAGAAAGCCTTGAAATGAGGAAAAGGGTAAAGAAACACCAAAAACTTGAATTCGATCCACCAGAGAAGAAAAAGAACGAAGAATGATGAACTTAAAGCTCCGTTAGAATCTTCATGAGAAACACCGGGTAAGAACATTGGCGGAACAGAATGGACAGACTTCACATCAAATAGATGAATACTCGATAAAGAAATCTTAGTCCTTGAAGAAAAAGGGTGGGTGGGCGGGAAAAACAAAGGCAACTTGGAGACGGATGAAACAAACACCGTTGAGAAGAAGTGATAATTGATCTTGCGGAAGTTGAAATGATCGGATCCACTTGAAGAGAACACACACCGGTTGAAAAGGATTGCCATGACAATCTCGATGATCAAGAGGGATTAGTATTCACATCGGAGTATGAGAACACCATTTAGAAAAGGTATGGAATCAACATTTGACTTCAAAGCAACTCGAATACCACATCTCAAAACAAAACAAGGATTGGCTTGCAGAATAAGCCGGAACAAACATATGATAGAGATTTCGTCCGAAGTTTTCGTGGTGGGGCCTACACGGGCTCGATCGTACAACACCATCATGTACAAGGCAGTGGACATGACATACGAAGCGTCCCCGAGTCGGCATAGCCAAGGACTCTTTAAGACACAACGAGACCACTGTAAAACCAACCGTGAATAGGCGGACCACTAGACATCGAACCCCAATTTCAAATCATACATCTGTCGGAAAGATATCCTAAGAGCTACTTGAATTCCCACTTATAAACTCCCAAAATTTTCCGATTATGCAATCAGGTGTTGGGGATACAGGGGAAGCATAATATCTCGCCCAAAGCTAGCAAATCCTACATCCAGCTATATCCATCCTTCAACACATAACCAAGAAACCTTCGGAAATCATCTACCTCAACCTTCGAAAAGCATCCGTTATACGAGTTATGGCAATACTCCCAAACTCCCGCCCCAGTACTGGGTGGCGTTGAGGTTATCTCACCAACAGCTGCATAAAAGAGATTTTCGATGTCGGCGAAACTAATCTCAGGTATTCCAGAACTGCAACGATAAAATTGTGACGACAACACCTCGGAGCTCAACTCCCCGGGACACTGCCACAACCCCTAAATGACAGGAGGCACAAAGAACAATGTTCTCGTCACAAAACCATCGGAATGATTCCAAGATACCCGCGTGATCCTAAAAAAAATTTAGTTAAATTTTAGAAGAGAAGAGTCAAAACTCTACGTCAGGATGCCTCACCAGAGCGACGAAGGGACTGAGGAGTAAAAAGAATTCCTAAGCTCTCCGATATATAATTCCTAAATGACTCAAAACATTTTTCTAGACTCAACAACGGCAGCTAATTCGATCAAGCAGTGGGGGCTCCTAAGGTCGGGGAAGGCTCTGATACCAACTTGTAACACCCTGGATGCGGCTATATCTCCCATGTTTCGAAGCACGACTTAGAGGCATAACCGCATTGAAAGCAATGTCGCAAGTGAGGTAATCTTCACAAACAACCCATGTAATACAATAAGGGAAAAGATACATAGTTGGCTTACAATCGCCACTTCACACAAATACATGAATAAAGCATTACATCATCCAAATACAGTCAAGGTCCGACTACGGAACCAAAATAAAAGAAGAACCCCAAATGCAACAAGGTCCCCGGTCGACCCCAACTGGGCTTCACTACTGATCAACTAGAACGAAACATCACAGAGGACAAGATCTTCATTGAGCTCCTCCTTGAGCTTGGTTGCGTCATCTGCTCGGTTCAACGGCACCTGCAAGCTGGTTTTGGAAGTATCTGTGAGTCACGAGGACTCAGCAATCTCACACCCTCCCGATCAAGACTATTTAAGCTTATAGGAAGGGTAAAAGGTATGAGGTGGAGCTGCAGCAAGCGACTAGAATATATGGTGGCTAACATACGCAAATGAGAGCGAGAAGAGAAGGCAAAGCACGGTCGATAAAAGTATGATCAAGAAGTGATCCTAGAACAACCTACGTCAAGCATAACTCCAACATCGTGTTCACTTCCCGGACTCCACCGAAAAGAGACCATCACGGTTACACACGCGGTTGATGAATTTTAATTAAGGCCAACTTCAGGTTTTCTACCATCGGACATTAACAAATTCCCATCTGCCTATAACCGCGGGCACGGCTTTCGAAAGTTCAAATCCCTGCAGGGGTGTCCCAAGTTAGCCCATCACAAGCTCTCACGGTCAACGAAGGATATTCCTTCTAGCAGAAAGACCCGATCAGGCTCGGAATCCCGGTTACAAGACATTTCGACAATGGTAAAACTAAACCAGCAACACCGCCCGAATGTGCCGACAAATCCTGATAGGAGCTGCACATATCTTGTTCTCAGGGCACACCAGATTGTCCAAGGTACGGGTAGGCCAGCCCAGAGTTGCCCCTGGTGGCCACCGGCAGCTGACAGGTTGGACCAACACTCAGAGGAGCACTGGCCCGGGGGGTAAAATAATGATGACCCTCAGGAGCGCGACTCCCAAGGGAAAAGAAAAGGCTAGGTGGCGAATGGTAAAACCAAAGTTGGGCATTGCTGGAAGAGTTTTATTCAAGGCGAACTGTCAAGGGGTTTCCATTATTACCCAACCGCGTAAGGAACGCAAAATCCGGGAACATAACACCGATATCACGGAAACTAGGGCGGCAAGAGTGGAACAAAACACCAGACATAAGGCCGAGCCTTACACCCTTTACCAAGTATATAGATGCATTAATTAAATAAGATATAATGTGATATCCCAACAAGTAAACGTGTTCCAACAAGGAACAACATCTCCATGTTCCAACAAGGAACAAACTTCAACCTTCACCTGCAACTAACAACGCTATAAGAGGGGCTGAGCAAAGCCGTAACATAGCCAAACAACGGTTTGCTAGGACAAGGTGGGCTAGAGGCTTGGTTCAACAATATGGGAGGCATGATAAGCAAGTGGTAGGTATCGCAGCATAGGCATAGCAAAAGAGCGAGCATATAGCAAGCAAAGATAGAAATGATTTCGAGGGTATGGTCATCTTGCCTGAGATCCCGCAAGGAAGAAGAACGAGTCCATGAAGAAGACAAACAGACGTAGTTGAATGAATCCTCACAAATGCAACGTTATCGGAACCAACCCAAAGAAGCAACACCGGAAAGAAGCAAACAACATAGTAAAAAACCACCACATAGACATGGCATGATGCATAACCAAGTATGATGCATGTCCGGTTTAATGAGGCATGGCATGGCAAAAAGCACAAACAACCCTACAAATTAAGTGGAGCTCAATATGCAACTGGATGCATATTGGCGGAACACCACATTCGAGTTACTTAGTTCGATCTCGTTTATGTACCCAACAAGATTAAATGTTGTTTAGCATGGCAAGGGGTGAAGCAAAGTAAAACTACCTATCTAGGCAAGTTTAAATGAGGCCGGGAACAACAAACAACAAATCCGGAAACTCCTCATGAGCATATTTTGGTTATGGTACTGCTCTGCCCTAAACCCAATTTTATAGTTGTTAAACATGCAAAGAGATGCCACCATGTTAAACTAGGCAAAATTCTACCCCATTTACATATAAAGTTTATTAAATTCCGAGTTACGGTTATTTAGTTATGAATTAAATCATTTTAGCATGGCATATGAGCAAATTTAAACAAACAACACTTTAAACATTTTAAACATGGGTGAAAGTTGAATAATATTAAACTAGACAAAATTCTAAGCAAGTTTCATATTAAGTTTGTTTTAATCCGATGCACGGTTTGTGAGATATTAAATGCATGAAGTTGAAGGTCTTTTCTGCAAAAGTGCTCTCTCTGGAATAAAGGCAAAATCACAGACCTAAAAAAACAGGAACTGGGCCGAATCTGGCTGGCCCAACAAGATAAAAAAACAAGAGGAGGGGGCGGTGGCCTCACCCATGGGCTTCGGCCCGTTTGAGGAGGAGGGGGTAGGCCGGCAGGGGCCCTGCGCTGGGCCGGTTTGGGATCGAGGCGCGGCTGCGGTCCACGCGATGGGTCAATGGGCTCGGCCAGTCCGTGCACTGCTCAACGCAGCGAGAAGCAGAGGCGGGGAGCGGCAACGGGAGCTCGCCGGACTCGGACGAACGGCGACCGGAATGAGCGGAGGTCAGGGACGACGGATCCACGCCGGAGCTGGGCGGATCCGGCCCCGGGGATCCCATTCCCGGCGATGGACGGAGCTCGGGGAGGCGACGCCCCATGGCGGCGGCTGGAGCCTGCGAGAGAGAGAGAACATGAGGTGGGAGGAGATGGAGAAACAGAGGCAGGAGGAGAGGAATAGGGCGGCGCCTGGGGGTAGCAGGGGAGCGGCGGCGGCGAATTTGGCAGGGAGGTGCCCTTCGGCGGCACGAGGCGAAGGGGAAGCAGGCGTAGAGGCGCAAGAGGAGGAGCTCAGGGCTGCTTATAATAAGACCGCACGCCAACTTTCAACCCATGCCGAGAACATTTTCCGGCCACTTATAAAATAATATTTCGGACGTGCCGCGGGCGCATGCAAGTGTGTCTGGGCTTAGAATGGATAACGGGTGGAACTGGGGGAACCCGGAAGGATGCAAGTTTTGAAAACATGATGATGCAATGCGGATGATGACATGATAAAATGCAACACGCAAGGAAATGACATGGCAGCGTCGGCAAATAACAGGAAGACACCTGGCACATCGGTCTTGGGGCGTCACAGTATGTGCTTTGTGAAAGTCCAATTAAGCGTCTTGATCTATCTCTATAGATCTTAATGCCCAATATGTAAGCAGCTTCACCGAGGTCTTTCATTGAAAAACTCTTATTCAAGTATCCCTTTATGCTATCCAGAAATTCTATATCATTTCCAATTAATAATATCTCATCCACATATAATATCAGAAATGCTACAGAGCTCCCACTCACTTTCTTGTAAATACAGGCTTCTCCAAAAGTCTGTACAAAACCAAATGCTTTGATCACACTATCAAAGCGTTTATTCCAACTCCGAAAGGCTTGCACCAGTCCATAAATGGATCGTTGGAGCTTGCACACTTTGTTAGCTCCCTTTGGATCGACAAAACCTTCTGGTTGCATCATATACAACTCTTCTTCCAGAAATCCATTCAGGAATGCAGTTTTGACATCCATCTGCCAAATTTCATAATCATAAAATGCGGCAATCGCTAACATGATTCGGACAGACTTAAGCTTCGCTATGGGTGAGAAGGTCTCATCATAGTCAATCCCTTGAACTTGTCGAAAACCTTTCGCAACAAGTCGAGCTTTGTAGACAGTAACATTACCGTCAGCGTCAGTCTTCTTCTTGAAGATCCATTTATTCTCAATTGCTTGCCGATCAACGGGCAAGTCAACCAATGTCCATACTTTGTTCTCATACATGGATCCCATCTCAGATTTCATGGCTTCTAGCCATTTTTCGGAATCTGGGCTCACCATCGCTTCTTCATAGTTCGTAAGTTCATCATGATCTAGTAGCATGACTTCCAGAACAGGATTACCGTACCACTCTGGTGCGGATCTTACTCTGGTTGATCTACGAGGTTCAGTAGTAACTTGATCTGAAGTTTCATGATCATTATCATTAGCTTCCTCACTAATTGGTGTAGGTGTCGCAGAAACCATTTTCTGTGATGAACCACTTTCCAATAAGGGAGCAGGTACAATTACCTCATCAAGTTCTACTTTCCTCCCACTCACTTCTTTCGAGAGAAACTCCTTCTCTAGAAAGACTCCGAATTTAGCAACAAAAGTCTTGCCTTCGGATCTGTGATAGAAGGTGTATCCAACAGTCTCCTTTGGGTATCCTATGAAGACACATTTCTCCGATTTGGGTTCGAGCTTATGAGGTTGAAGCTTTTTCACATAAGCATCGCAGCCCCAAACTTTCAGAAACGACAACTTTGGTTTCTTGCCAAACCACAATTCATAAGGCGTCGTCTCAACGGATTTCGATGGTGCCCTATTTAACGTGAGTGCAGTTGTGTCTAAAGCATAACCCCAAAACGATAGCGGTAAATCAGTAAGAGACATCATAGATCGCACCATATCTAATAAAGTACGATTACAACGTTCGGACACACCATTACGTTGTGGTGTTCTGGGTGGCGTGAGTTGCGAAACTATTCCGCATTGTTTCAAATGTAGACCAAACTCGTAACTCAAATATTCTCCTCCACGATCAGATCGTAGAAACTTTATTTTCTTGTTATGATGATTTTCAACTTCACTCTGAAATTCTTTGAACTTTTCAAATGTTTCAGACTTATGTTTCATTAAGTAGATATACCCATATATGCTTAAATCATCTGTGAAGGTGAGAAAATAACGATATCCGCCACGAGCCTCAACATTCATTGGACCACATACATCTGTATGTATGATTTCCAACAAATCTGTTGCTCTCTCCATAGTACCGGAGAACGGCGTTTTAGTCATCTTACCCATGAGGCACGGTTCGCAAGTACCAAGTGATTCATAATCAAGTGGTTCCAAAAGTCCATCAGTATGGAGTTTCTTCATGCGCTTTACACCGATATGACCTAAACGGCAGTGCCACAAATAAGTTGCACTATCATTATCAACTCTGTATCTTTTGGTTTCAATATTATGAATATGTGTATCACTACTATCGAGATTCATCAAAAATAGACCACTCTTTAAGGGTGCATGACCATAAAAGATATTACTCATATAAATAGAACAACCATTATTCTCTGATTTAAATGAATAACCGTCTCGCATCAAACAAGATCCAGATAGAATGTTCATGCTCAACGCTGGCACCAAATAACAATTATTTAGGTCTAATATTAATCCTGAAGGTAGATGTAGAGGTAGCGTGCCGACCGCGATCACATCAACTTTGGAACCATTTCCCACGCGCATCGTCACCTCGTCCTTGGCCAATCTTCGCTTAATCCGTAGCCCCTGTTTCAAGTTGCAAATGTTAGCAACAGAACCAGTATCAAATACCCAGGTGCTACTGCGAGCATTAGTAAGGTACACATCAATAACATGTATATCACATATACCTTTGTTCACTTTGCCATCCTTCTTATCCGCCAAATACTTGGGGCAGTTCCGCTTCCAGTGACCAGTCTGCTTGCAGTAGAAGCACTCAGTCTCAGGTTTAGGTCCAAACTTGGGTTTCTTCTCCTGAGCAGCAACTTGTTTGTTGTTCTTCTTGAAGTTCCCCTTCTTCTTCCCTTTGCCCTTTTTCTTGAAACTGGTGGTCTTATTGACCATCAACACTTGACGCTCCTTCTTGATTTCTACCTTCGCGGATTTTAGCATCGCAAAGAGCTCGAGAATAGTCTTATTCATCCCTTGCATATTATAGTTCATCACGAAGCTTTTGTAGCTTGGTGGCAGTGATTGAAGAACTCTGTCAATGACACTATCAATAGGAAGATTAACTCCCAGTTGAGTCAAGTGATTATGATACCCAGACATTTTGAGTATATGTTCACTGACAGAACTATTCTCCTCCATCTTGCAGCTATAGAACTTATTGGAGACTTCATATCTCTCAATCTGGGCATTTGCTTGAAATATTAACTTCAACTCCTGGAACATCTCATATGCTCCATGACGTTCAAAATGTCGTTCAAGACCCGGTTCTAAGTTGTAAAGCATGGCACACTGAACTATCGAGTAGTCATCAGCTTTGCTCTGCCAGACGTTCATAACATCCGGCGTTGCTCCTGCAGCAGGCCTGGCACCCAGTGGTGCTTCTAGGACGTAATTCTTCTGTGCAGCAATGAGGATAATCCTCAAGTTACGGACCCAGTCCGTGTAATTGCTACCATCATCTTTCAACTTTGCTTTCTCAAGGAACGCATTAAAATTCAACGGAACAACAGCACGAGCCATCTATCTACAATCAAACATAAACAAGCAAGATACTAATCAGGTACTAAGTTTCATGATAAATTTAAGTTCAGTTAATCAAATTAATTAAAGAACTCCCACTTAGATAGGCATCCCTCTAATCCTCTAAGTGATTACGTGATCCAAATCAACTAAACCATAACCGATCATCACGTGAGATGGAGTAGTTTTCAATGGTGAACATCGTTATGTTGATCATATCTACTATATGATTCACGCTCGACCTTTTGGTCTCCGTGTTCTGAGGCCATATCTGTTATATGCTAGGCTCATCAAATTTAACCTAAGTATTCCGCGTGTGCAACTGTTTTGCACCCGTTGTATTTGAACGTAAAGCCTATCACACCCGATCATCATGTGGTGTCTCAGCACGAAGAACTTTCGCAACGGTGCATACTCAGGGAGAACACTTATACTTTGATAATTTAGTGAGGGATCATCTTATAATGCTACCGTCAATCAAAGCAAGATAAGATGCATAAAAGATAAACATCACATGCAATCAACATAAGTGATATGATATGGCCATCATCATCTTGTACTTGTGATCTCCATCTCCGAAGTACCGTCATGATCACCATTGTCACCGACGCGACACCTTGATCTCCATCGCAGCATCGTTGTCGTCTCGCCAATCTTATGCTACCACAACTATCGCTACCGCTTAGTGATAAAGTAAAGCATTACAGCGCGATTGCATTGCATACAATAAAGCGACAACCATATGGCTACTGCCAGTTGCCGATAACTTGGTTACAAAACATGATCATCTCATACAATAAAATTTAGCATCATGTCTTGACCATATCACATCACAACAGGCCCTGCAAAAACAAGTTAGACGTCCTCTACTTTGTTGTTGCAAGTTTTACGTGGCTGCTACAGGCTTAGCAAGAACCGTTCTTACCTACGCATCAAAACCACAACGATAGTTTGTCAAGTTGGTGCTGTTTTAACCTTTGCAAGGACCGGGCGTAGCCACACTCGGTTCAACTAAAGTTGGAGAAACTGACACCCGCCAACCACCTGTGTGCAAAGCACGTCGGTAGAACCAGTCTCGCGTAAGCGTACGCGTAATGTCGTTCCAGGCCGTTTCATCCAACAATACCGCCGAACCAAAGTATGACATGCTGGTAAGCAGTATGACTTATATCACCCACAACTCACTTGTGTTCTACTCGTGCATAACATCAACGCATAAAACCTGGCTCGGATGCCACTATTGGGGAACGTAGTAATTTCCAAAAATTTCCTACGCACACGCAAGATCATGGTGATGCATAGCAACAAGAGGGGAGAGTGTTGTCTACGTACCCTCGTACACCGACAACGGAAGTGTTGACACAACATAGAGGAAGTAGTCGTACGTCTTCCTGATCCGACCGATCCAAGTACCGAACGTACGGCACCTCGAGTTCTGCACACGTTCAACTCGGTGACGTCCCTCGAGCTCCGATCCAGCCGAGTGTTGAGGGAGAGTTTCGTTAGCACGACGGCGTGATGACGGTGATGATGTTCTACCGACGTAGGGCTTCGCCTAAGCACTGCTACGATATGACCGAGGTGGAATATGGTGGAAGGGGGCACCGCACACGGCTAAGGAATGATCACAAAGATCAACTTGTGTGTCATGGGGTGCCCCCTTGCCTCCGTATATAAAGGAGGGAGAGGGGGGTGCGGCCGGCCCTAGGGGTGCGCATGGAGGAGTCCTACTCCCACCGGGAGTAGGACTCCCCCCTCTTGCCTTATTGGAGAAGGAAAGGGGAAGGGGAAAGAGGAAAGGGGGGGCGCCGCCCCCCTTCCTTGTCCTATTCGGACTAGGGGGTGCGCGGCCTGCCCTGGCTGGCCCTCCTCTTCTCCCTTAGGGCCCATGTAGGCCGATTAACCCCGGGGAGGGTTCCGGTAACCCCCCGGTACTCCGGTAAAATCCTGATTTCACCCGGAACGTTTCTGATATCCAAATATAGGCTTCCAATATATTAATCTTTATGTCTCGACCATTTCGAGACTCCTTGCCATGTTCGTGATCACATCCGGGACTCCGAACAACCTTCGGTACATCAAAACACAAAAACCCTAATTACGACCTTCACCGAACTTTAAGCGTGCGGACCCTACGGGTTCGAGAACTATGTAGACATGACCGAGACACGTCTCCGGTTAATAACCAATAGCGGAACCTGGATGCTCATATTGGCTCCTACATATTCTACGAAGATCTTTATCGGTCAGACCGCATAACAACATACGTTGTTCCCTTTGTCATCGGTATGTTACTTGCCCGAGATTCGATCGTCGGTATTCCAATACCTAGTTCAATCTCGTTACCGGCAAGTCTCTTTACTCGTTCCGTAATACATCATCCCGCAACTAAATTATTAGTTGCAATGCTTGCAAGGCTTGAGTGATGTGCATTACCGAGAGGGCCCAGAGATACCTCTCCGACAATCGAAGTGAAAAATCCTAATCTCGAAATACGCCAACCCAACAAGTACCTTTGGAGACACCTGTAGAGCACCTTTATAATCACCCAGTTACGTTGTGACATTTGGTAGCACACAAAGTGTTTCTCCGGTAAACGGGAGTTGCATAATCTCATAGTCATAGGAACATGTATAAGTTATGAAGAAAGCAATAGCAACAAACTAAACGATCAAGTGCTGAGCTAACAGAATGGGTCAAGTCAATCACATCATTCTCCTAATGATGTGATCCCGTTAATCAAATGACAACTCATGTCTATGGTTAGGAAACATAACCATCTTTGATCAACGAGCTAGTCAAGTAGAGGCATACTAGTGACACTCTATTTGTCTATGTATTCACACATGTATTATGTTTCCGGTTAGTACAATTCTAGCATGAATAATAAACATTTATCATGGTATAAGGAAATAAATAATAACTTTTATTATTGCCTCTAGGGCATATTTCCTTCAGAAGCCACTAGTGAAACCTATGGCCCCCGGGTCTATCTTCCATCATATTAATCTTCCAACACTTAGTTATTTTCATTGCCTTTTATTTTACTTTGCATCTTTATCATAAAAATACCTAAAATATTATCTTATCATATCTATCAGATCTCACTCTCATAAGTGACCGTGTAGGGATTGACAACCCCTTATCGCGTTGGTTGCGAGGATTTATTTGTTTTGTGTAGGTGCGAGGGACTCACGCGTAGCCTCCTACTAGATTGATACCTTGGTTCTCAAAAACTGAGCGAAATACTTATGCTACTTTGTTGCATCACCCTTTCCTCTTCAAGGGAAAAGCAACGCAGTGCTCAAGAGGTAGCAGTGGAGACGAGAGAGGGAAGCTAGGAGGTGGCGCGCGGCCCCCTTGCCCCAATCCGAATTGGACAAGGGAAGGGGCGGCGGCCCCCCTATCCTTCCTTCTCCCCACCTCCTCCTTCCCCCTTCTCCTTCTTGGAATAGGAAAGGGAGGGGGGAAACCTACTTGGAGTAGGATTGCCCCCCCTTGGGCGCGCCTCTCCCCTGGCCGACCCTCTCCTCCTTCCCCTTTATATACGGGGGTAGGGGGGCACCCCAAAGACACAACAATTGATCTGTTAATCTCTTAGCCGTGTGCGATGCCCCCCTCCACCATAATCCACCTCGGTTATATCGTAGCGGTGCTTAGGCGAAGCCCTGTGTTGGTAGCTTCATCAATATCGTCACCACACCGTCGTGCTGACGAAACTCTCCTTCGATCTCTACTGGATTGTGAGTTCGCGGGACATCACCGAGCTGAACGTGTGCTGAACACGGAGGTGCCGTATGTTCGGTACCGAGGATCGGTCGATCGTGAAGACGTACGACTACATCAACCGCGTTGTCATAACGCTTCCGCTTAACGGTCTACGAGGGTACGTGGACAACACTCTCCCCTCTCGTTGCTATGCATCACCATGATCTTGCGTGTGCATAGGAAAATTTTGAAATTACTACGTTCCCCAACAGTACGGGGCTCCAACTGCAGCTTGATCGGCACGTGATCCAATGTTGTTGTTGTCTCGTGGAAAATTGTTGCATGGGGAAACAATGTAATCCAGTCATTATTGGCCACAGCGCGATCGAGATGAACCTGGCAGTAGGCTCCTCCTGATGTTTTCTTTTCAAAAGTCCAAGGTCTCCCTTGGTAGCCCAAGTCCTCGAGCGCACACACATCCAGCGCATCTCTGAACCCAGCCATCTAAGCGTGTCTTCTCTGTCTCGCTCCAACATGCTCATGTGCATATAACACTTCGTTAAAGTTTCCCAGGCACACCCAAAGTAAGGAGCTAGTTGCAGCCATGGATTTTAGAGTATCCCATGTTTTGTATCTTTCTCCAACTTGAGCTTCTCCATACACACTCGTGAGACGCCAATCTGGGCCATTAAGTGAACTAACAGTAGCATCAATGTGATACTCTGAGTAACCTGAAACATTTATTTTTATTGCATCATTCAAAAACAAATTGAGGCCACCACTATGGCCCGAGCTACCAACAGCATAAGAATGAGTAAAGCCGAAAGTATCAGAAAGATTCTTGACCCGTGCTTTAGATATTTGAGTCTCCACTATGCATAGAACGGCTAGGGCAAACTGCTTTGTTAGGCCCGAAGCTCTCGGACTGTCGCGGCTTTGCCCGCACCGCAACAGTTCCAACATAAGTATTCATTGTGTCCGGCAATCCTCCTCACGGGAGGTCGCCGATCTTGCATCGTTGGGTTTGTCGAGTGCTCCACCTTTCTTCATGGGAGCTTTGTTAGGGTTCGTGCGATGTCTCTTCGGGTCTTGTTTTGGCGGAGGGCTTACATGCATAGTCGAGGTCGGAAGAGGAGCGGGGTCCTTCGAGGACTGCAGCTGAACTAGCGTAGCCCTGCCCCGGGGGTCATCTGGAAGTCATTTGCGATTTTCATCCGCTTCCTGCGTAACCAAATCAGGATCATCAATGCCGTCTGACTCTTGTGCCTTGTTGTTTTCCCTTTCGCCGCGACCAGAGCGACCTCCATGCCGTCCTCCACGACGGCCCTTGCCACGGCCCCCTCCTGGGCCTGCACCAACATTCATATTCCAGGACGCCCTAAGATCCTTGAAGTACAGAGCGGAAGGAGGATGGATGTCGTCGCCATGCTCCTTGTACACATGCCCGAGGTGCCCGCAAACCGCGCACCAGTCGGGGAGGTGCTCGTATCTCACATGGTAGATCTGCCTTTTCCCGTCTCGGATCATGGACACAACGTTTTTTAGGGGCTTGTGTACATTGATCTTTACCCACACACGGTAGAAGTTGCCAACAAAATCTTGCGTGATTGGCTCCGAGAATAAGACTTCACCAACCCTTGCTGTTAGTGGATTAACAAGATGTGCGTACAGATCCGGAACATCATGGATTTGAATCCATATATTGATGGTGTCAAGGGCGACCTCCGTAGGTTTTGTGATTCCGTCATAAGGCTCGATCACCACCGCATTACCTCTGAAATTCCACGGGCCATCCTGCATCACACATTCCCAATCACCTAGACAGAAAAATTGCATAGTGTACAGGTTATCCTCCAAAGGGCGAAACTTCACATCGTGGGCCAAGTCCCAGGCAGCACGCATGTTCTTGAAGAACTAGTATTGACTGTATGGCTTGTCGATGTGAACCCTGGCCACCGCCATCCATCTCACAGCTTCTGGCGACGCCTGCTTTTCATCAAAGACGACATCGTCAAGGTCCTCCTCACGAAACCCTAGCTCAGCCATCATCTTCTCCATGTCCGATGCGTTGTTGGATCCAGACGCCTCATCCGCCTTGGATCCCATCCCACAGCAAATCTTGAACCCTAGTCCGAAGAACAGATCGAACCTTGCAAGCTAACCCTAACTCTCTTCTCTCCCCAGGGTGTCGATCATGGCCGAGTAGCGATGCCAGATCGCCCCATGATCAGCCCGAACCAGCAGCCGAGGGGGATCGGAGGAGGGAAGCAAAGTTCTCGACGGCGGCGACAAAATCGCCTTCGGGAGGAAAAACCCTAGCTAGAGGGAAAAAAAACCTATGCAACATGGGCGTATGCTTTGGCAGCCTGCCTCTCTCTGTCCGTGCTTCCCCGTAGTTGGGCTTCGGAAGAAGCCCGGGAAGAATTTCTCAGCCCACATGGCTGAATGTTGGTTTTCCCATGAGTACAGTATAAATGCGTCCAATACTCCAGCTTTCGCTGAAGGGGTGCGCAAAACGGGCTGGCCCATTAGCATGCCTCAAGCAGATGTGAAAAATTGGACGAAAAATATTAGCGAGCGCATGGAACTCGAGTTCCCGACCTAACGTCCAAACGAAACGCAGCTAGCCAGTCGACCTCGAAACTGTTAGTCAGTAAAGCATAGCGCTAACAATAAAGTACAGTAGCAGATCCTTTTTTTTCAAATTTGCCAAACATTCTTGGAAAAAAGGTTTGAACATATTTTCTGAGAAAATGCGAATACTATTTCAAAATAATGAAACCAATTTTGAATTTTGAACATTGATTTTGAAAATTGAACAATTTTTAAAACAATGAATTTAAAATACATACTGAACATTTTTTTAATATATGGTGTACATTATTCAAATACACACTGAACTTTTTTTTGAATATGGTGAATATTTTTTAAATGCAATGTAAACAAATTTTCTATACACGATGAACATTTGTTTTTTACACAATGAGCATTTTTTCAATTTCCGGTTAACATTTTTTTCAATGTAGTGAACTTTTTTTGAAAGGTGACAAAATTTTAAATCATGAAGAAAATTTGGACTCATGAAAATATTTCAAAAAATTAAACAAAATTTAAATTCTGAACATTTTTTTAAAAAAAATTGAATTTATTTGTAGGAAAAAACACAAAAGGACAACAGGAAAAAGAGAAAGCAAAAAGAATCAGGAAAAAGGGAAAATAAAAGAAGCAGGAAAAACGAAAAAGAAAAAAACATTATAAACAATGAAAAAAACAAGAAAAAATCGGTTCAGGGCTGTTGGCTTGAAGTGGGCCGGCCCGTGCAGGTCGCTCGCTAGCTTCGCTTTCAGCTAAGCTGCATCTTAGACTCAAAAAAAAAAAAGCTAAGCTGCATCTGTTTGCCGTACATGCGGCAAACTGGATTCGCTAGTATAAACGCACTGGATGATGCTGGCCTTTGGTTATGCTAGTGCTGTAGATACCTATAGCTGAGCTTATTACTTCTCTCTTAAAAAAACTCAGCTTATTAAAGAAACTGCATCTGACCTGATATAGATTATCTTAAGCTCATCTCCGATGCAATGGCTAAGGTGCACGCCATGGTTTCTTTTTTCTTTTTTTTTTGCAGGGTAGCACGCCATGGTTTCTGAATCATAACGAAATGAGACTGCTTTCGGTTTGAGCGTGTATTAATATAAAAAAAAGAGTAAAGTCTAATTTAAATCTTGAAGTTGTAGAGGTTGTCGGGAACGAACCCTCACGTCCAAACCCTGAAATATATACCCTGTATTATTTGATCCTGGTCGATTTTAACCTTGAGGACGTATCCAAACAGAATTGGCCGGGATGTGGGTGAGACCCACATGTCAGCAGGAGAAGTAAATAACAAGTTTTGTGTGAATTTTTTTGGCAGTGTAGGATTCAGAAGGGAGACCTGGTTGTTAGACTGCCGCAATACTGTATCGGCATGGACGGCCGGCCGCCACCGCCAAGAAAAATGCACGGAGCCGGCCGCGCGGGGGGGGGGGGGGGGGGGGGGGGCTCCAATGCAGCTCGGGACAAGCTAGTGCGCGATTAGGAGCGAGGACAAGGCTGCGTGCATGCTCGTGGTGGGCCGCCTCGGGGCGCGACGACTCCGAGTTCACCTTGCAGTCGGCGCCCGCTCGCCTAGGACCCCGCTGCAGAGAAGAATGCCTTCTAGTTGTAGTACAGAGCACAGCTTCCGCCTTTGCCGGCGTCGAGCACAGCTTCTGCGTCGTACGCCTCCGCTGCTGTCCACCTCCGCTACAACATGTCTAGGCGGAACAAGCCTTGAACAATGCCTCCTGTGCGTGGCATGGCTCGTCCACGTACGTGCTCTTCCTCCTCTCTTACATGGAGGCGCCGCTGCTCTTCTTGCTCCGAGTCGGCCAAGCATCGCTGGCATGGGACGCCGGCCGGGCCTGGAGCAATACGAGACTACGCGTGGGGTGCGCTCGTCCACTAGCACTGGCCGTACGGGGAGGAACTTGTTCCGCGGCTTTCCGGCAGCCAGCTCGTTGCTCACCTCAATTTAACCATCCATCGATCCATGCAAATATAAACTATGCATGCACGTGTGTTCTGAAATTCAAGTACAGTCAACAATCCCAGCGTCTCCGTGTCACACGTCCTCCAATCCCCTCCTAAAAAGGCATCATGGTTAAAAACGACCGGGATCAAAGAATATAGGGTACAGACTTCAGAGATTTGAATGTGAGAGTTCGTTTACGACTATCTCTACAATCTCAAGATTTAAATTAGACTTCACTTTAAAAAAAACCATGCCACTTGTTTGAATTATTAGATGGCACGGAGTTCAGGAGCATCTTCAATAGTTCATGTCAACGATTCTCTACATTCACAAATATAAGATGTTTGAATATTTTAATATAGGCTACATATAAAGTCAAATAAGTAAACAAATACACTAAAATGTATCTATATACATCTGATTTAATAATTAGAACATCTTATATTTATGAACGAAGGAGTATGTTTTAATGGTTATCACTTATCACATCCGCCTTGATGATACCGAGAAGAGAATGAGCCACAACAATGAGAAAGTTGGTTAAGATGTTTAGTAAGCAATAAATGTTTTTTGTTTATTAATATCACGAAGGAGACGCATGCACCCGATGAACAAACGTTCAAACCAAGGTGCATCCCTTGTTGAAGTCATAGATTCGTGTGGAAAAATTTGCGCTTTACTTTGAGCCATTTCAAACACTCGTAATGATTGTATTTTTACCACAACTAAAGTTTTAATTTTTTGCAGGTTATTTTCAAGGCCACCACTTGGATCCATATGTGGTTGTTAATACGCAACAAGGAGGATCGAGCGCCATGGTCTCTGGGTGCATCCGATGGGAGATGGCCTCTCGGAATTTGTTTAACTGTTTTGGTTGGCAAACCACTTCCTAGCTATGATTTTTTATATTCACCCTTGGGGCTTGTCGGTGTCAAAACCGGCGGATCTCGGGTAGGGGGTCCCGAACTGTGCGTCTAGGCCGGATGGTAACAGGAGGCAGGGAACACGATGTTTTAGCCAGGTTCGGGCCCTCTTGATGGAGGTAAAACCCTACGTCCTGCTTGATTAATATCGATGATATGGATAGTACAAGAGTAGATCTACCACGAGACCAGAGAGGCTAAACCCTAGAAGCTAGCCTATGGTATGATTGTATGTTATGGTCGTTGTCCTACGGACTAAAACCCTTCGGTTTATATAGACACCGGAGAGGGTTAGGTTACACAAGGTCGGTTACAAAGGAGGAGATATCCATATCCGTATTGCCTAGCTTGCCTTCCACGCCAAGTAGAGTCCCATCCGGACACGAGACGAAGTCTTCAATCTTGTATCTTCATAGTCTAATAGTCCGGCCAATGGAGATAGTCCAGCTGTCCGGAGACCCCCTAATCCAGGACTCCCTCAGTAGCCCCTGAACCAGGTTTCAATGACGACGAGTCCAGCGCGCAGCGGGTTCCTTCTCCGAATACATCACAGAAGAATTTGAATACGAGGATAGTGTCCGACCCTGCAAAATAAGTTCCACATTCCACCGTAGAGAGAATAATATTTTCGCAGATCCAATTTGCTTGTTTTGGCAGCATGACGTTATGTCATGGCCCGATGATTATTCGAACCGTTTCTTTTTAACCAGCCCCGCACATAACGCGAGGCAGTTTTTCGACACGTCTTGTCAAAGCAGAGATCGTGTCCCCTTATTACGGGATTCTCATCAATATGGGCGTGGTTAACCCAACCGCGCCATCAATTACGGCGCTTGGGGGATAAACAAGTTTTATTAGGCAAGTGGGGGCGTTTAGCTTCGTTCACCCATATAAAGGGATAAGGATTCACCTCTCTATCCACGCCTTCTTCTAGCTTTGCTCATCCGTTTTCGCACACTCGAGCTCTAGCGCCCAAGTCCGCACTTCCCACCTCGACCTTCTCCAATCATGTCCGGAGCGGGAGGCAAGTGGATGGTCTCCTCCGTCACGTAGGGAGACATCAAGAAACTGAGGAGAGCCGGATACCTGCCTGACGACATCGCGCACCGGCTCTCAGATGAGGGGCAGCTCATCCCCACCCCCAGGCCCCATGAGAGGGTAGTATTCCTCACCCATTTCCTCCACGGGCTGGGATTCCCTCTCAACCCCTTCGTCCAGGGGCTCATGTTTTACTACGGCTTGGATTTCCACGATTTGGCCCCGAACTTCATCCTCAACATCTCGGCGTTTATCGTCGTGTGCGAGGCCTTCCTCCGCATCAAGCCCCACTTCGGCTTATGGCTAAAGACCTTCAATGTTAAGCCGAAGGTAGTGGGCGGCCGCCAGGCGGAGTGCGGAGGCGCCATGGTGGGCAAGATGCCCAACGTAACATGGCTCGAGGGCTCCTTTGTGGAAACCATAAAGGGGTGGCAACCGGGGTGGTTCTATATCACCGAGCCGCGCGACCCTGCATGGGCGGCGACCCCCGAGTTCCGATCTGGCATCCCCATGCGGCTCACCTCCTGGAAAGAGAAGGGCCTGTCCTGGGGTAATCCGAAGGAGCTGACCGGACTCCAAACATGTATTCAAAACATGCTGGACAAGAAACTCAAGCTTGTCAACATAGTCCAAGTTATCCTCATCCGCCGGATACTCCCGTGCCAACAACGGGAGTTCAACTTGTGGGAGTTCAATTTGGCCCAGCACCGAACTCTGAACAGGCTCTTCGACACGACTCATGAAGACGCCTGGAGGGTGCTGTTCAAAAGCGCCGAGGTCCCCCCTATCACCGAGGATCGCAGATTCAGCGCGAAGCGCCAAGCCAGTGCGGTAAGCTTCTTTACCTTTCACAGGTTACTTATTTTATATAGATTGACTCTGTGCGGGATCTAAACTCCCGTACCTTTGACAGGACTGGCAGAAAATGGCCGGACAGATCGACTGTCCGGCTCCTTTGCCCGAAGGCCCCGCAGATGATCTTCTGACAAAGATGCTGACTCCGGCCCCTTACATAGTGCCGGAGAAGACCAAGAAGGCCAAGGGGACTCGAAAGAGCTCCCGACGCCAGGCGTCGTCGGACTCACCGTCCGATGACTCTGCGGCGCACTCTTCCCCCGAAGACGAGGAAGAGGAAGAAGAAGATGCTCCCCCATCGACTGGGAGGGACAAGAAAAGGAAGGCCGCCCCAACCGGGGAGGCCAGAGGGTCCAAGAAGGGAAGGACTCTCCTTCCAGACGGTTCCCCCGCCGCTGACAAAGGCGAAGACGAGTGGTTCCCCAGGGTCAAGCCCCCGGGGAGATCGTAAGTGTTCGGATACCAGAGTAACTCATAGGATTCTTTTGCCGCACTGCTTTCTCTAACACCGAACGCAATTATGCAGGCTGCCACGAGCCAGCCTCGATGTATCATCGGACGGCTCCTTAGGCTTGTCGGACATGGATAGCGATCCAGTCCCGACCGCCACCTCCCCTCATCCAGCCGACGATGTCGAGGTGTTGTCTCAAGAGGCACCGGATCGAGGGGAAACAGCCTCGGAGGCGCCTCAAGGCGACCTTCCGGACTCCGGGAGCCTAGGGGATGGGGCCCCTGAGAGCTCCAAGTTCGGCCCTCAGCCGAACACCGTGCCGGACCCACCAGCGGTTCCGGGCTCGGGCAGGTGGCCTCCTTCTAAGAGGGGCAAGACGCCTGTGCCGGTGACCTCTGTCCATCCAGAGGCGCTAGACAATCTGCTGGAAGCGCTTCGCAGCGCTTCCATCGACGAGGAGCACCGCACTGTTATGAGTGCGGTAATCCAGAAGGTTCAGTCTGCCAAGAGTGGGTTGACTGAAGCTTGTGCCAGCCTTCTAACAGGCTTCGAGGTAAGTGTTTTAAAATGTAGTAAAAATATTACCGCATAGACAGTAGCCCCTGATGCTCTGTTCGGTGTTCACAAAGAAAAGCCGAACAGAGGATCAAATAATATCGCAGGAGTCTAATATAAGTATGTCAATATGCGTATGCAGGCTTCGCTGCTGGCGTCCGCCGCACTGACTGCGGAGGTCGTCGTACTGAAGGAGGCCCTCGAGGGGTCCCGGAAGGAGCTCGGCCTTGTCAAGAGGCAGCTCGAGGATAACAAGGGTAAGTAATACCCCGTCTATAGATGTGTATATATATAAAAGGACGCGATTGCAAAATGACATGATCATTGTATGTTTGCCAGGGGCCACGACCAAGGTGGCGACCCTGAAGCAAGCGCTAGCCCAGGCCGAAGAGAAAGCGGCCCAGGAGCGCACCGAGCGAGAGAAGCACGAGGCTCGGGTGGGCGAGGTGCAGCAAGAGCTCCAGGCTCTCGTGACGAAGCACGAGACGTTGGAGCTTGACTCGAAGACGCGAGAGTTTGAGCTTGTCGCGGCCCTTGAGAGCATAAAGAGTGCCAAGGCCGAGGCCCAGAAGGCCCTCCAAGAGATCGACGCGATGAAGAAGATAGTGGCGGGTAAGGCTTTCTATATGCAAAGCAAGCATGTAAAAGTAAATTACTGATTACTTACCTGGATCCGGAGCTCTTCAGGAGCATTCGCAGATTTGCCCCGCAGTGTGTCCGATGCCGCACAATTTTACCAGGCCGAGGACGGAAGCTCGACGGAGAAGCTGTTCTGGTCTCAGTATGCTGAGGCCGAACATCCGGTGCCAATGAGCGACCAGCTGAAGCATATGGTCGAGCTACATAAGGCGACCGATCAGGCCATGAAGAGCTTCATAGTCCGGCTGTGGCCTGGCGAGGCCCTTCCGAACAGCTTCTTCAGCCTGGTGAGGCGGCTTATGGATGCCTGCCCACAGCTGGAGGCCGTCAAGCAATCCGTCTACATTGAAGGTGCACACCGGGCTTTCGTCCGTGTGAAATTGCAGTGGGTCAAGCTAGACGCCGTGAAGCTGATCAAGGATGGGCCGTCGAAGGGCAAGGAGCACCGCCACCCCGAGATGTACTACGAGGGTGTTCTACCGGGTGCTCGTTCATCGCGGATGAGTGCTCAAAAGATGTAATATTTGAGTAAACTTGCTCGTTTTATCCTGTATTTATGAAAACTTGTTTTATGTGCGCTATGCAACGCTTGTTTGAATTTAAAATATTACCTTCTGTTTGGCTGTTTATTCAATTTGAGAGATGACTAGTCCTCGGCTTCTGCCCCCATGCCACGAGTGCTGGGGTGTTCGGGAGAAACCTGAGCACTCTTGTTCCCATATTTGGGTCCTTCGGGGGAGGTGCTCAGCACAACGAACAAGGCAACCGGACTAATAATGCTTTATCACTCTCACTTAGCCATAGAATTCTATAATTTTAAATTTTGGCGAAGCCCCTGGTATTCGGAAGGCCGAATACGGGGCGCGATACACGCTTGTAAGCCAGACAGGGCCGGCCAATCGCCCTAAGCGGCATAAGTCTTTAGGGACTCGAAAAACCTCGCCGAGCAGCGACCAGTCTCTCGCCTTATCATGACAGTCAGTTTTAGCTTTTTCTACTAAGGTGCTCAGCCCAGCAGAACCGGGGCACAATCGCAGTAGTTCTCCTAGCGCTATCTTAGCCGATAGAGCAGAACATAAGGTACCAAAACATAGGAGACGAGCAAACCGAACATTTGACCAAAGACATGATTCGGAGCTGATGCATATAATGCTATAAGTTCGGGGTGCTGCACTTGTGAAAGTGTTCGGACTTTTCACACCGCATTGTGGGGTACGTAAGCCCCTGGTGTATTGGTCGTACCATAGTGTACGGTTGCAAGGCGTCATTAATGAACACATAGATATGTATATAACAAGAATGCAATAATAGTCGTAATGTCATGCATTATTTATTAAAAGATCGCGTTAAGGTAGAGTGATACAGATAGTGCGATAAGCAAAGAGTAAGACTATGTCCCTTCCAAGGGCAAGCTGAGAAATGATATTGAATTGAATATTTCATTTGTTACTGTAATCAACCTGGGAATTCCGTGGTATAACGTAGCTGTCTGCCTCCTTGGTTGCTGCATCATGTGTTCGGCAACAGTGCTGCCGAACAGTGTTTCCAGAGATTAAGGTCCTGAAAGAAAAAGAAAAATAACCAAACGGGAAGCCCCTAGTGCGGTTTAGGCCGCGTCTTGGGGCGTGCCGCAGTTGTGCCCCCCTCCCCACCGATGCCCATGGTATTTTTAATGCGTAATTATGTACGCACGGCACGAGTTTTGCCATTGGGATGGGGTTGGGGTGGCCGCTGTATTGCTACGCGAGCTCAGATCGTGCCAGGCAGTCTATTTGCTGATTGCCCCGAGCGCGCTTGAAGGTGTCCGGGCTGTGAAGCGCCGAATTGGTTGATTGCCTTGAGAGGCTGCTTTGCGCTTCTACTGCGAGGGTTGTGGTGTGCTCCTTTGTTCGGAGAGCGCTCTGTGTTTCATTGACTGTAATGACTCCGCGAGGTCCTAGCATCTTGAGCTTGAGGTATGCATAATGCAGTACCGCATTGAATCTAGCAAATGCGGTTCGCCCGAGCAGCGCGTGATAACCACTGCGGAACGGGACTATGTCGAAGATTAACTCTTCGCTTCAGAAGTTATCCGGGGATCCGAAGACCACTTTCAGTGTAATTGAGTCTGTGCAATGGGCCTCTACACCTGGAATGACGCCCTTAAAGGTCGTTTTTGTGGGTTTGATCCTTAAGGGGTCTATACCCATTTTTCGCATTGTGTCCTGATAAAGCAGGTTCAGGCTGCTGTCGCCATCCATAAGGACTCGAGTGAGGTGAAATCCGTCGATGATTGGGTCTAGGACCAGTGCGGCGAATCCGCCATGACGGATACTAGTGGGGTGGTCCCTGCGATCAAAGGTGATCGGACAGGAGGACCAAGGGTTGAACTTTGGGGCGACTGGCTCCAACGCATATACGTCCCTGAGCGCACGCTTCTGCTCCCTCTTGGGGATGTGGGTTGCATATATCATGTTCACCATCCGCACTTACGGGGGAAACCTCTTCTGTCCTCCAGTGTGCGGCTGCCGGGGCTCCTCCTCATCATCGCTATGCGGCCCCTTGTCCTTGTTTTCGGTAATTAACTTGTCGGCCTGCTTGAACACCCAACAATCCCTGTTGGTGTGATTGGCTGGCTTGTCTGAGGTGCCGTGTATTTGACACGAGCGATCGAGTATACGGTCCAAGCTGGACGGACCCGACGTACTTTGTTTAAATGGCTTTTTCCGCTGACCGGGTTTAGAGCCTTTGAATCCGGCATTAACTGCCATGTCCTCAGTATTTTCGCTGTTAATGCGGCGCTTATGCTTGTTGCGACGTGACCTGCTATTGCCGTCCTTGGTATCTGAGGTACCATGGTTCTTTGATATGTTATTACTGCGAGCCAGCCATCTGTCTTCTCCCGCACAAAAGTGGGTCATGAGCGTCGTGAGAGCTGCCATAGATTTCGGTTTTTCCTGACCAAGGTGCCGGGCTAGCCACTCGTCTCGGATATTATGCTTGAAAGCCGCTAAGGCCTTCGCATCCGGACAGTTGACGATTTGATTTTTCTTTGTAAGGAACCGAGTCCAGAATTGCCTGGCTGATTCTTCTGACTGCTGAATTATGTGGCTCAAGTCATCGGCGTCTGGTGGTCGCACATAAGTGCCCTGAAAGTTGTCAAGGAATGCGGCTTCCAGATCTTCCCAACAGCTAATGGAGTCCGCTGGCAAGCTGTTAAGCCAATGTTGCGCTGGTCCTTTGAGGTTTAGTGGGAGGTATTTGATGGCGTGTAAGTCATCACCGCGGGCCATGTGGATGTGGAGGAGGAAATCCTCAATCCATACTGCGGGATCTGTTGTGCCATCGTATGATTCAATATTTACAGGTTTGAAACCTTCTGGGAATTGATGTTCCATTACTTCATCTGTGAAGCATAAGGGGTGTGTGACGCCTCTGTATTGGGCTATATCTCGACGCAACTCGAATGGGTCTTGCCCGCTGTGTTCGGCCCGGCCGGATTTGCTTTTACTGTATCCGGCATGACGTTTGTCGTCTCGTAGAGTGGTGCTCCCTCGTGATCCGTAGATCGATCTTGAATGCTTTGCCTTGTCCTTCAATATGTCTCGCAGGTCTGGCGTATCTCCCCATGCCTTTTTATTTGAATGGCGTTGGGGTGGAGGCTGAGCTTTTGGCTGGAATGCCTCTCTATCGCGGCCACGAGGTGGCCGATCAGCCGTATCATATGCTTCTTCCTCCAGTCGGGGTAGTAACCTGCGCCTTGGGTAACTCCTGGAGGGGCGCTCGAGTTTATATTCCTTGGCCGCGAGGACTTCAGTCCATTTGTCAGCTAACAGATCTTGATCAGCTTGAAGCTGCTGCTGCTTTTTCTTCAGGCTATTTGCCATGGCCATGAGCCGGCGCTTGAAGCGCTCTTGTTCGACGGGATCCTCTAGGACGGCGAATTCGTCGTCGCCGAGGCTTGCCTCGTCTTCGGAGGGGGGATGTAATTGTCATCCTCCTCCTCTCCGTCTGCCGCTCTCTCAGGAGAGCTGGCTCCTCCATCCTCCTGCTCTAAATCTTGCTGGAGGGGTTTGTTGTTTTCTTCGGCACCATCCGGAGTGTTATTATCTCCTGTGTCGGTATCACCACTTTTGCTTTGGCGGGACTTAGAGCGGCGCCGGGGTCATCCTCCGCTATCCCGTCGCCATTGCCTTATTTGGGTGTATCCACCATGTATATGTCATATGACGAGGTGGCCTTCCAGTGCCCTATGGGTGCTGGTTCATGTTTGTCTCCTACATCGCCGTCCATATCGTCGATGTCTTTGGACTCGAAGTCAAGCATGTCGGTTAAATCATCGACAGTGGCTATGAAGTGGGTGGTGGGTGGGCGTCGAATTTCTTCGTCGTCCGCATCCCAATCCCGTTGGCCATAATCCGGCCAGGGCTCTCCTGACAAAGAGAGAGACCTTAGTGAATTCAGAATGTCGCCGAGGGGCGAGTGCTAAAAGATATCCGCGGCGGTGAATTCCATGATCGGCGCCCAATCAGATTCGATTGGCAGGGGCACGGATGGTTCGGAGTCCGAAAAAGAGTCCGGCACCTTGGAGTCACGGGCTATGCAGAGGTTTAGGCTGGTGTTCGGCTCGATCGCTGTTGAGACTGCAGCCCCTGAGGCGGTGTCTAACCACCTGTCCTCAACTAGCACAGTTGGCTCCGAGCTGAGGGTCGGAGCTGATGCGGGCGTAGCCTCTGGGTACTGTTCGGCGGTAGAGCTAGGTCATACCCATCGCGACAGTGCGGCGCGCCCGGCTGCGGCTCGAATCCGTCGAAGATCAAGTCTCCGCGGATGTCGGCCGTGTAATTCAGACTTCCAAATCTGACCTGATGGCCAAGGGCGTATCTTTCAATCTGCTCCAGATGGCCAAGCGAATCAGCCCGTAGTGCAAAGCCGCCGAATACGAAGATCTGTCCAGGGAGAAAAGTCTCACCCTGGACCGCATCGCTATCGATGATAATAGGAGCCATCAAGCCTAACGGCGACGACACAGAGGAACTCTCAATGAAAGCACCAATGTTGGTGTCAAAACCGGCGTATCTCGGGTAGGGGGTCCCGAACTGTGCGTCTAGGCCGGATGGTAATAGGAGGCAGGGAACACGATGTTTTACCCAGGTTCGGGCCCTCTTGATGGAGGTAAAACCCTACGTCCTGCTTGATTAATATTGATGATATGGGTAGTAGAAGAGTAGATCTATCACGAGACCAGAGAGGCTAAACCCTAGAAGCTAGCCTATGGTATGATTGTATGTTATGGTCGTTGTCCTATGGACTAAAACCCTTCGGTTTATATAGACACCGGAGAGGGTTAGGGTTACACAAGGTCGGTTACAAAGGAGGAGATATCCATATCCGTATTGCCTAGCTTGCCTTCCACTCCAAGTAGAGTCCCATCCGGACACGAGACGAAGTCTTCAATCTTGTATCTTCATAGTCTAACAGTTCGGCCAATGGAGATAGTCCGGCTGTCCGGAGACCCCCCTAATCCAGGACTCCCCCAGGGCTGCCATGTGTAGCAATTTTTGTGATCAGATGATGACCTTTCAAAGAATAAATAAACGGTTGTGTGCATTACTCAATGCAGAGGCCGATGGGTATTCCCTCTTTTTGAAAAAGTGAATAGCTGCCCCTCGGTCCCTTTCCGAGGGCTATTCCCTCTTTGAAAACTGAACACATTACAGTAAAAACCGAAGGGCCACCCCACCCAGCATGCCCGCGAGTAAGCAATATTCCGACTGCATCTCTTTCTAACAACCACCTTCTAAAACTAAGCACCCAAATTATCATAGCCATGAGCATGAATGTTACAAATTTCAAACAATCTAAGGGAACTTGGCACACAAGGTGTCTCTCTAAAAATCAGTTATTTGTCCATTGTCCACTTGCGTTATCCCGCCTTGCAAATACAAGCCTTTAACCTTCAATAGATCAGCCCACATATGTCAGAGCCACTTTTTTTTGTGTTTAACAAGCCTGGTCCCTCTGATAATCTAATATTTAGCTTTGAATAGATCTTGCCAGGGTCCCACAACAGCTTCAAGTTTCCACTACCATTTGCACAAAAGACTAATGCCAGACAGTTTTAAGTTTTTCATCCCCAAACCTCCTTTTGCTTTGGGTTAGCAACAAGGGCCCACCTAACCATATGGTATTGTTTTCTTTCAGCTGCCACACTGCTAAAAGAACTTCCTTAAGACCTTGTTCATCTGCTTAATCACAATGTCTTTCATGAGAGTATTAACAGAAAACTACCATAATTTGACCGACTCTTCAGAAAACTACCACTTTAGAGCATCTCCAGCCGCGCCCCCCAACAGGCCCCCCAGGACGCCGAAAATTGCCGGTTGGGCCCTTTTTTCCGCCCGGCGGTCACAGGCCGAACCCGGCGCACTGGGGAGCAATTGGGGGCTCCAGTGCAAGGGAAAAGCGTGGCTGGCCCACGCCGTCAGGGGAAAAGTCAAGGTTTTCTTCCCAGACTCGCCTCCCACCCCCCGCGCCCTCGGCCTACCACTAGCTATATCCCGGCGCCGCCCGCCGCCCTTCACCGCTAGATAGTCATTCCCCGCCGGAAAAATAGCAGCGCTTCGCCGCGGCAGCCCCTCCAACAGCAGTTGGGCATTTTCGGCCGCCGTTTCCAGCTGCGGAGGAGCAGTTTAACGGTGGGTACACGCCTAACGGGCGCAAGGTGTTCGGCGATTTGCCTGCCTCGGTGATGGACTCGGATGACGCGGAAGCGCTCGCCGCGCTGCTGGAGGAGGAAGCCGAGGCCGACGTCCAGGAAGAAGAGCATCTCATGGTGCTTGCCGCCCTCGCCTAGCTGCTGGAGAGCAATGAAAAGCCGCGGCGAGGTGGCTCGGCGCCTGGGCGGGTGAAAGCAAAGAACCGGCATCGTCTCGAAGGCTACTGCATGCTCTACTCCGACTACTTCGCTGATGCTCCACTTCATGGCGAGAAAACATTTCGGCGCCGTTATCGGATGAGCCGAAAGCTCTTCCTCAGGATTGTGAATTCCATCCGGGAGTTCGACAACTACTTCAAGTGCAAGATGGATTGCACCGGCGCTCTTGGATTCACCTCCATCCAGAAGTGCACGACAGCGACGAGGATGCTTGCATATGGAGCTCCCGGTGATTCACTCGACGACTATGGGCGCATGGCCGAGTCCACCAGCATAGAGTGTTTCTACAAGTTCTGTCGGGCGGTGGTGGCAGTGTTTGGACCACAATACTTGAGAACACCCAATGCGGAAGACACTGCTCGCATCCTAGCACAAAATGCAGCAAGAGGATTTCCTGGGATGCTTGGAAGCATCGATTGCATGCATTGGAAATGGAAGAATTGCTCATTTGCTTGGCAGGGGATGTACAAAGGCGCCAAAGGCGGTTGCAGTGTGGTGCTTGAGGCGGTGGCCACACAGGATCTCTGGATTTGGCACTCCTTCTTTGGTATGCCAGGAACTCACAATGACATCAACATGCTGCAGTGCTCTCCTGTCTTTGCCAAGCTTGTTGAAGGTCATTCTCCTCCGGTGAACTTCGAGATCAATGGGCGGCACTACAACAAGGGCTACTATCTAGCTGATGGCATCTATCCGAGATGGTCGACATTTGTGAAGACCATCTCAAACCCTGTGCCAAGAGGCAAGAACGCCTGGTTTGTGAAGATTCAGGAGGCGTGCAGGAAGGATGTCGAGCGGGCATTTGGTGTGCTCCAATCTCGATTTGTTGTTGTCCGGTACCCCGCTCAAACGTGGTCCAAAGATCAAATGTGGGAGATTATGACTTGTTGTGTCATCTTGCACAATATGATCATTGAGAGCGAGCAAGAAGACCCAGTGTTTGACACTGAACCATACTACACGCAGGGTCCTCTAGCCGAAGTTGATCACCAACTACCGGCAACTTGGACGCCGTGTGATGGCACGACTACAAGTTAATTTGCCTATCGTATTGAACCATACTACCAGAAAGATCATCAACTTGGACGCCGTGTGATGGCACGACTACAGGGTCCTCTAGCATAATTTGTATTGAACTATTTGTTGTTGTATTATTTTGTTGAAGTATTTGATTTTTCTGTGATGAAATATGTGATAAGAAAAAATTGGGTTGATAATTGAACGTCGAGACACGGCGAACCACGTCGAATATGGGCCTATTCTCGCCCATATGGGACCTTTATTCGCCGAAATGGGGCTGCAAACTGAGCCAATTTCGGCGCCTGAAGGCGACGACTGGGTGCAAAACCATCCCAGCGCCGATTGTACCGCCGGCTCGCCCTCAGGGGACGATTTTTATGTGTCCTGGAGGGCCAACGACTGGAGATGCTCTTAGAAATTTTTGCTGAAAGGTACCACTCTACGACTAATTTTCTTCGAAAACCACCAAGTATGACAGTTGCTCGATTCAACCAGTTTAAACCCGTCTATGATAGAGATGGCCCACATGTAAGCGCTGATGTGGCATAGTAGTCAAACTCTGTTAGATTGACCAGTAAGTTGGGCGTTATGACGTGCGGACCCACATGTCAGCATCAACGACAGAGGCCATTTCCTCGAGCATGTTGTATACATGACGGAGCACGAGCTGCCATGGCCCCTGTCGAAGGAGGAGAGGAAGGGCACCAAAGTGCGGACGGGCGTGAGCAGTCGCAACCGCGAGCAGAAGTGGTCGTGCACGGGCTAGTGGATGGTGAGCACGACGGTCTTGATGTGCGCGGTGGCCATGTCCTGTGTGTGGTGGCCATGTCCTTGGGCCGCGCCTCCGCGGCACCCAGCGACGGCATAGGGCTGACCGCAAGCCCGTTGAGGCGACCTCGACAGTGAGGTGGTGGACAAGGTTGGCGCCCAGGAGACGCCGGAGATGAAAGTCCGGGCGAAGCAAGCGGATCCCGCGAGCCACTGGTCGGTGCTGGCGCCGAGCTCGGCCTGGCCGCAGAACCAGGAGGGGAAAGTCGTGCCATCGTCGATGGCTGCGGGCAGGCGGTGTTGCACGGACAACACGGCGGTCGGGAGCTCGACGGCCGCACGGAGAAGAACGGCTGGAAGGTTGGCTGCGCGAAGGAGACGAGGCAGTAGCCGCCGCCATGGAAGTACACCAGCATCGGGAGCTTGCCACTTCCGCCACCGACGCCGGCCTATAGACACGGACGCGCCGTAGATGGGGAATTGAAGAAGGTAGAGTTGACATATGAGTCCCACATGTCAACAGTCAACATAGCGGTCAATCAAGCGGTGTTGACTACTCTGGCACGTCAGCACTTACGAGTGGGCCCAAGCAAAAAATTCTTAAGTGATCGTTTTTTCGGAAGGGGCGGTCGAATTATGGTAGCTTTTTGTTAAATACTTCATTCATGAGGAATATGAACATATGATAAACAGTTGTATTGAACACAGTTGAACTGATCAGAACTAATCTGCCACCAGGAACAGAGAACTTCCCATCCAGCCATCAAGATGCTTTCCCAAGTATTCAATCAGCGGGATCAATCAACAGAGTGTAATCTAGAGGCACAACCAGGGACCCCAAAGATATTCCAGTATCATCATAAGTTCATAACTTCACTTTTCAAGAAGTTATTTTTGAGCCTCAGCATAGTCTCAAACAAATAAAGGATTAGTTTCATATGGTCATTTGAGGCATATCTCGCAAAGTTCATGCAGAGTACATATGCAATTGGGTAAATATAATTACCAAGATAGAAGCTCCGTGTGATAAAATTGCCTCCCAGAACTCCACCACTCCACAGCCCCACTAAGGGACGCTTCATGGGGATCTAGAGACTATCTGGTGCACCGGTGGGCACCCGGCTCCAATTTGTACCTCCTAAAGTTCACATAGACACAATGTAAATCTATGTTCTGCGATGTTAGAAAATTCTAGTCCAAAATTAAAATATAACTCAAAAGCAAAACAAAAAATGAGTGTATCAGTGGTGATAGCCAAATCTGAAGCCCAACTTACATTCGGTACTATTTCATATCAAATTTGTCTATTCTATCCACCACATTTGCTATGAATTTTGACTAAATTTTTATTGTATGTTCGATACAAGTGTTATGTATGTCCTAATATTCCGTCACCTCTAAATAAGTCACACCACCGTGCATGGTCATGGCTTACCACCACCTCTTCACACTTGTCGTGGGCGTTTGCCGCGTTGTAGACCTAGTGGATGGCCGACAACCTCATGCGTCCGAGGAAATGGGCCTGCTCAAGAAGGTGACGTGTTGGAGATCAATGACAACCGCCTCCTAGGAGCACTATGTGTGGCGGTATAATGATATTCCGAACTGGGAGTAGCTTGGAGGGTTAAGTTTGTTGTGGTGCAGCTAGCCCACTAAATTTCAAGGTCTAGACCTGTCATGTATTTTTCCTGGATTCATTTCAAGTTTTTTTGGTGATGTCATCAATCTTCAGGATTTGCCTGCTCAGCCTGTAGAGGGTGCTATGTGCGCCTCTATGTTTGTATTGTGTTTTAAGAAAAAACAAACGATATTTGCAAGGAAAGGAATACATGAAAATTGCTTAATCAAAAGAAAAGTCAACTAATTCCATCCTTGCAACACATGCATGCATGTTGCTCTGCTGACAACTCAGGCTTGACAAAGCATCTTCAGCATTGCTCTATTTTCTTCTAATACACTTGTGGCCGTTGGTACTTAACTAAGCAATGACGACACATGAACTAAACTAAGCGGGGCGAAGACTTTCGCCACGAATATCCCGATCAATTCTGCCCTGGCCCTGCCAATGTGCAATATAAAGGAGGATAATGAGAAGGAAGCTCGTTAATTCGGCAGGGCAAGGTCATACTCATACACCATCTCCCAATCATCGTCAATGGCGTCTGCCGGAAAGGAGGAGCAGGTCAGTGCTACCCCAACCGTGGACGCTGGCCAAGCGCGAGCGCTCCTGAGCTCCGGCGGCGGAGGTCACGCGTATCTGGACGTCAGGCTGCCGGTGGACTTCGACAAGGACCATGCCGCCGGCGCCGTCAACGTACCCTACTACCTCGCCGTTACTCCCCAGGGTTAGCTGCTTGACCTGTCAATCCCTTGCCTTGATCAGCAAAATGTTTAACTTTCCTTTAGATCTATCGCTGATACTAGTGTTTTCCCATCCTCCTTTCTGATTATCTCAAGGGAAGGAGAAGAACCCGAAATTCGTGGAGGAAGTAGCTGCGCTCTATGGGAAGGAACATCACTTGGTCGTGGTAATTAATAAACTCGTGAACGTTTGATCATCTCCCTCGTGTACAGTAGCCACACTAGATGTGTGTTTTAATTTAATTTTGTGCCCTCGTAGGCTTGCCGCACTGGCGTGAGATCCAAGCTTGCGACCGCGGACCTCGTAAATGCGGTAATTAAGGCCTGCCCAACCCGGTCAATTCTCGCTCAATCTAGCTTGAACCGCCAAAACGTCTTATATTTAGTTTCAGAGGTAGTAATATCTTACTTGTGATCTGGGTGTACGTGCAGGGGTATGAGAACGCGAGGAGCCTGCAAGGTGGCTACGTTGCCTTCCTCCAGAGCGCAGCCGCGGATCAGCAGCCAGCACCTCAGCAGTTGTGAACTTGACTCATGCATGAATGCATGATCAAGCGGAATAAATTCGGAACTTCTTTACATGTGCCCACCATGTTTTCCTTTTTGAACTCTTCACCATGTTCATGATGATGTAAAGACACGGGAGTTGTGTGTACGAATGGGAATCTGTCACCATTTCAACGGGCCGGGGTTGGGGCATATATGTCTGCAGATTTGCGCTTGAGGATGTTTTTCACATTGTGTTTCCATTGATGATTGATTGTTGTCTCCCATCATGTTTTCTTTTTTTGAACACCATCTTATATTAATTAACCAACCACACAAGTACACTCATTCGATACAATATTCACTACATAGGGCGGTACATCATTTTCAAGAATACCATTTAATCTAGTGTCAAAGCTATACTTAGCGATTAAATAAGCCACCATATTGGCCGTACGGCTAATCTTTAACAATTGAAGATTGTTGATCAACTTCGAGATACTCAACGCTTTCATCTTCAAGTCACGCATAGCTGACCTATGTCATAGTCCCCCGATGCATGAGACGCTACCATAAAAGTGCAATCAGTCTATAAAATTATAGGATTATAAAGAGAAATACCTATGTAGAGACCGGCAATGCAAGCCCTAAGCTCCGCTTCCTCCACGCTTTGACAGGCACCAATGAAATCCCACGACGAAACAATAACTTCCCCTTCCTCGTCCCTGACTACCACCCCCACACTGGCTTCTCTAATGGACTCCATGAAGCTAGCATCAACATTAATCTTGAACCAACCTGCAGGAGGTGGGGACCAGCCACTACTCATGTCCAGAGAATTAGGAACTCCGCTAATCCGGCCCAACAGACCTTTTCCTTTATTATGAAAATCCACTGGCATCGGAGAATGATATGCACCAAAGGACGCCCAATAACTCTCCACAAAGCAAGTAGAAGCTGAAACTGATTCCTTTCCTTTACCAAAGATCAAATCATTTCTCAAATGTCAGGTCCTCTAGAATAAGAATATAATTTGGTCTCGCATTACGGGGATTACGGGGTTTAATTGACTCAGGAGAACAACAAACCAATCATACCTCGTATATCTGAAAACCTCCTCATCAGGTAGAGCCCGAATGTTCCTCATGGGCATGCGAAGTGCACGCGCCTTCGGGCACAAGACAAGCGCATGGAAGGTATTTTCATCCTTCATGCCACAAATAGAACATGTACTAACAAAGGCTTGATGATGCGCCACTCTATTAACCTGTACGGCCAAGCTATTGGAAGCAACCCTCCATGCAAAAATATGAATCTTCTGAGGAATGTTTGCCTTCCAAATAATATTCCAAATTTTCCTCTCCGTCCTGGATTGCCCCTCATCCTCTTTTTTATCCTTAAGGGTGAGCGCTAACTTGTACGCACTCCTAACTGAGAACAACCCTGACTTTTCATAATGCCAAGCAACATAATCTGCCTCCCCATTTGATTGGATCCGCAACCTCAAAATCTCATCCGCATCATAAGGGTAAAATAAATGCCTAACCAGCTCCTCATCCCATCTCCTTTCTCCACTCATGAACAATTCCTCAACCCATTTAACTCTAGTTCTATTCTTCTTAGCAGTGATTTTAAGTCCAGAGGCTCTAGGAAGCCAATTATCTCTCCAAATATGTATATTAGCCCCATCACACACTCTCCAAATAACTCCGGATTTAAGCAGCTTCAACCCATGCAGAATACCTTGCCATGTGAGAGAAGCCGACTGCAGGAAAGCTGTGTCTAAAATATGCCCCTGTGGATAATATTTTGCCTTGATCACTCTGGCACACAGAGATTCTGAATTCACCACCAGCCTCCATGCCTGCTTCGCTAAAAGAGCCTGATTAAATAATCTGAGATCTCGAAAACCCATACCACCCTCCGCTTTAGGCTTTGTCATCTTATCCCAAGCCAACCAGTGAGTCTTCCTTCTGTTTTCCTCATCCCCCACCAGAAATTCCTTATAATCTGAGACAATTCCTCGCACAGAGACGTCGGGAATTTAAAAATACCCATAGCATACACCGGAAGAGCTTGCAGAACAGATTTAATCAACGTTTCTTTCGCCCCACAAGAAGCATATTTCTCTATCCAGTCCGATAGTATTTTGAGAGCTTTGTCCTTAGTGGATTGAAATTTGCCCGCCTTCGTTCGACCTTGAGGCACCGGTAGACCAAGATATTTGTCCTCAAATCCTTCGGCGGTAATGCACAAAATTACCATAACAGCCACTTGAACTTCCATACTACATTTTTTACCAAACATGATAGAGCATTTATCTGGGCTCAACAATTGGCCAGTCCCTTTCTCATAGGTTGAAATGATATTTTTAAATGTCAACGCTTGATCAATGGCTCCCTTGAAAAATAATAGACAGTCATCTGCAAACAATAGATGTGAAATACCCGGCACTTGCCTGTTCACCTTGAATTCTAGCAGCGCTCCTCTATTACACGCATCCTGTAACAACACAGAGAGAGCCTTGGCCACGAACAAGAATAAATAAGAAGATAGAGGGTCTCCTTGCCTGATACCACATGAAGGCGTAAATGACTCCAAGAGTTGGCCGTTAAAGCAAAAAGAGAATTTCACCGAGGTAACACAGGCCATAATCCACTTTATCCATCCTCTCGCAAATCCGAGTGCACTCAACATACACTTCAGAAAATTCCAATCCACTCTATCATAAACCTTAGCTAGATCAAGTTTATACGCACAAAACTCACCCCACCCGTCCTTGAGAGTGCTTAAAGAGTGCATACATTCAAACGCAATAAGCGCATTATCAGATATCAGTCTCCCAGGAATAAAAGCACTTTGTGTTGGAGAGATCATACCGTCAAGGAGCGGCCTCAATCTGTTCACTAGGCACTTTCAGATAATTTTATAAATGACATTGCAGAGGCTGATAGGCCGAAATTCTTTGATCGATTGGGGGTTCTTTACCTTTGGTATAAGGACAATTACTGTATCATTAACACCTTCCAGCATCATACCTGTATCAAAGAACTTTTTAACTGCATGAATAATGTCCTCCTTCAACACTCCCCAATTGCGCTGAAAAAACCATGTTTTCGTTCAGCCTTTGGCCTGAATTGATTTGTTCCTTCAGTCTTTACTCTAAAAATTCAGAGTCTACTTCAGACTTTACTCTGAAAATTCAGAGTCCTCTCTAGTGGGATCATTTCTCCATAGCTTTATAGACAAAAAAAACTCTCATGATTTTCACTATCTTGTTCATCTTTTTCTTTTTTTGCGAAAGGATCTTGTTCATCTTTGATTCACAGGATTTGTTAAATACACAGAAATGAAGTGATATGTCATCTCCAATACTATTATAAGATGAATATATGCATTTGATTGTGTGTTGGTAAAAGCGTATGATTTTTCGCATGAGGTTGGACTGGATGATTTTTTTTCTACAAAAACTAGTACTGATAAATTATAAGAAAAATTACCAAAAAAAATATAAGGGAAAATTCCTTTTTTTAGAAACAGAAAAAATTCCTATGAATTGCAATCCCACGAATCAAATAACTCAAGTGAACAAAATTCTCCAGGATTTTCTTTACAATTCCTTGAATCAAAGAAGTGGGCTTCCCTTAAAAAAAGAAGTGGGCTTGCAAATCCTATCACGTGACCTATTTATCAAAATCACTAATTAAGGAGTACTCGTTGCAAAGAACACTCCACTTTCCTAGGTCGCGACAAGTGGCGCACATGCAGCGCGCCACTTGTCGCAACCTGAGAGTTTTCCCTTTTTCGTAGATCTATTTATTCAAAACGTTTTATCTTTTAAACCGTGCGTCCAAATCTCGAATCGTTTTCACCATTGGATTCCTCGTGTCGACATCTTCAAAACTAGACCCCGTGTTGATAGGTTTTGACGAACATTTTTTTACAAAAAAACGGACGAAAAAACCGGGCGAAAAAACCAAACCGGGAGCACGGGTTTATTCTTTTCCAAAAGAGGCACGCCCGTGCCTCTCACGAAATCACACCCGTGCCTCTCGTGGAAGCAAAACCATGACTCTCATGGAAGGAAAAAAAAACAGAAAACACGTTTTTTTTTTGTTTCCGAGAGGCACGGTCGTGACTCTCGCGAAAACACAATCGTGCCTCTCGCGGAAGCAAAACCGTGACTCTCGCGAAAGAGAAAAAAGAGAAAACGCTTATTTTTTTCCCTTTTTGAGAGGCGCGGCCGTGACTTTTGCGAAAGCACAACAGTGCATCTCGCGGAAGCAAAACCGTGACTCCCGTAAAAGAAAAAAAAACAGAAAACACATTTTGTTTTTCCCTTTCCGAGAGGCACGGCCGTGACTCTCGCGAAAGCATAATCGTGCCTCTCACGAAAACAAAACCGTGACTCTCGCGAAAGAAAAAAACAGAAAACACGTTTTTTTTTGTTTCCGAAAGGCACGGCCGTGACTCTCGCGGAAAAAAACCGTGACTTTCGCGAAAGGAAAAATAAGAAAACACGTTTTTTCGCGTAATTTTTTTTGATCAAAAAGCTAAGGAAGACCGGGGGAAAACCAAAACGTAAAAAAAAACCAAAAAGAAAACCGTTTAAAAAGCTGAAAACGCGTGCGGGAAAATAAAAAACAAAATCCGAAGGAAACATCCAGAGTGCGACATGTGGCAAATGGCTGAGAGCGCGGCAAGTGGCGCTGATCGTTGCGAGGCTCCCGAAGGAGCGCTCTTTAACTAGTTGATCTCCGAAATCACTAATTAAGGAGTACTCGTTGTAAGAACACTCCATTTTCCCAGGTCGCGACAAGTGGCGCACATGCAGCGCGCCATTTGTCGCAACCTGGGAGTTTTTCCTTTTTTCGTAGATTCGTTTATTCAGAACGCTTTATCTTTTAAACCGCGCGTCCAAATCTCGAACCGTTTTCACCATTGTATTCCTCGCGTCGAGATTTTCAAAACAAAATCCCATGTTGATAGGTTTTGATGAACTTTTTTTCACGAAAAAAACCAAACAAAAAAACAAGCGAAAAAACCGAACCGGGAGCATGGTTTTTCCCTTTCTGAAAGAGGCACACCCATGCCTCTCATGAAATCACCCCCGTGCCTCTCATGGAAGCAAAACTGTGACTCTCATGAAAGAAAAAAAAACAAAAAACACGTATTTTTTTCCTTTTCTGAGAGGCACGGCCGTGACTCTCGCGAAAGCACAAGCGTGCCTCTCGCGGAAGCAAAACCGTGACTCTCGCGAAAAAAAAAAAATAGAAAACACATTTTGTTTTTCCCTTTTCGAGAGGCACGACCGTGACTCTCACGAAAGCACAACCGTGCCTCTCGCGGAAGCAAAACCGTGACTCTCGCGAAAGAAAAATAAATAGAAAACGCGTTTATTTCTGTTTCCGAAAGGCACGGTCGTGACTCTCGCTAAAGCACAAGCGTGCCTCTCGCAGAAAAAAAACCGTAAGTTTTGCAAAAGGAAAAAAAAGAAAACGTGTTTTTTCGCGCAATTTTTTTTCCAATTTTTTTATTGAAAAGCTAAGGAAGACCGGGGAAAAACCAAAATGTCGAAAAAAACCGAAAAAAACTGTTTAAAAAGCCAAAAACGCGTGCGGAAAAATTAAAAAAAAACACGGATGGAATGTTCAAAGCGCGACACGTGGTGAATGACTGAGAGCGCGCCAAGTGGCGCTGATCGTTGCCAGGCTCCTGAAGGACGAAATCACTAATTAAGGAGTACTCGTTGCAAAGAACACTTCACTTTCCCAGGTCGCGACAAGTGGCGCACATTCAGCGCGCCACTTGTCATAACCTGGGAGTTTTCCCTTTTTTCGTGACCGTTTATTCAAAACATTTTATCTCTTAAACCGTGCGTCCATATCTCGAACCGTTTTCACCATTGGATTCCTCGCGTCGAGATCTTCAAAACTAGATCCCATGTTGATAGGTTTTGACGAACTTTTTTTTTCATAAAAAAACCGAATGAAAAAACGAACCGGGAGCACGTTTTTTTTCCCTTTCCGGAAGAGGCACGCCCGTGCCTCTCGTAAAATCACAACCGTGCCTCTCGTGGAAGCAAAACCATGACTCTCGTGTAAGGGAAAAAGAACAAAAAACACGTTTTTTTTTCGTTTTCGAGAGACACGGCCGTGACTCTCGCGAAAGCACAACCGTACCTCTCGTGAAAGCAAAACCGTGACTCTCGCGAAAGAAAAAAAACAGAAAATGCGTATTTTTTCTTTTCCGAGAGGCACGGCCGTGACTTTCGCGTAAGCACAACCGTGCCTCTCGCGGAAGCAAAACCGTGACTCTCACGAACGAAAAAAAAACAGAAAACACATTTTGTTTTTCCCTTTCCGAGAGGCACGGCCGTGACTCTGGCGAAAGAAAAACCATGACTCTCGCAAAAGAAAAAAATGTGTTTTTTTCGTTTCTGAGAGGCACGGCCGTGACTCTCGTTAAAGCACAACCGTGCCTTTTGCGGAAGAAAAACCGTGACTTTCACGGAAGGAAAAAAAACACATTTTTTCATGAAAAAAATTTCAATTTTTTTATCAAAAAGCTAAGAAAGACCGAGGAAAAACCAAAACGTAAAAAAACTCAAAAAAACTGTTTAAATAGCCGAAAACGCGTGCGGAAAAATAAAAAAAAATCCGAAAGGAGCGTCTAGAACGCGACACGTGGCGAATGACTGAAAGCACGCCAAATGGCACTGATCGTTACGAGGCTCCCGAAGGAGTGCTCGTTAACTACTTGCTCCCCCGAAGGAACGCTCGTTGACTAGTTGCTCCGGTTGCTCTCCCTATTTATCCTCTCAGATTTGGGCCATTGAGAAAATCCGAGCCCAACCTGTTTTCTCTCGAGGGGATTGGACCGGCAGGAGCAGGCTCCAGCCCATATGCCACATTCCGATCGGTGGCGCTGCTCCGCCGCCCAGCGCCTCTCCGCGCAGTCCGGCGGCCGCATCGCCTCTCGGCCTCCGCGAAAGCTATCCAAGACACGGCGAGAAGCAGCCATTCTCGTGTTCATCTCCCAGTTCACCACTCCCGCGTAGAACGGCAACTCGCAAACCCTAGCGAATCTCCCGATCTGCAGCCACCCGGCACGTGCCGGCGGCCGGAATTGAACAGCGATTCGGGAATCTTACGAACCGGCGGTTGGCGGCCGGTGCTAGCGCATATGTTTCGACAATCTACGACTCGGAGGTAATCCGCCCAATATTTATCCCTTTTTTTTGTATTTGTAAAACTTGGGTTAGAGGAATTTCATCAGCGTTCTTGCTTAAACTTGATATTTGATCATGCCAACTTTGTCAGTAGTTGTTTTTTGGAGGACCAATTTGTTATATATGCAGCCATCGGCGGACCTCACATGTCAGTGACACAAAGGGGGGCTTATGATCAAAGGCACACGAACTGGGGGGGTTATCATCAATTATTATTCATCAGCAAGCAAACAACATACAACTTTAAAAGATTCTACTAATATATTAGTACGACGCGGTTGAGGTGGATACAAAGATGTGAACAACTAAGGCATGTTCACCTCTATCTTTTGCATACTAGACCATATTGCAGTTGAACTGGGCTTACCCAAAATATCTGAATAATATTAACTGGTCATATAGCACCCCTACCCCAAAGAAAAGACCAAACGATATCGCAAAGATGACCTTCATGCTGTATTCTCTTGCAGAGATGATGTACATGGGAGCTTCTTCAGCCGAACTGCAATCCCTAATAAGCAGAGAGCCGCACAGCTTCGGGTTCCCGTCAAAACTAGAAGTTGGAAACGTGCTCAGCTGGCCTGTTGTTGGAATAGGTCCTCCTAGGTCGTTGTTAGACATGTTGAACTCAGAAAGGAAGTGAAGGGTCTCAAATGCCGCAGGAATTTCACCAGTCAGATGGTTATTAGACAAATCTAGGATCTGCAGGTTCGTCAGGTTGCAGACTGATTGTGGTATCTCTCCATAAAAGTTGTTGAAACTCAAGTCCAGGCAAAGGAGTGCTTTCAGATGACCAATCTCTTGGGGGATTGTACCGGTGAGTTTATTCTTACCGAGTTTCAGCACTTTTGGCCAATCACTGCCCATGCGGTACTGAAATGATGGGTACACATAAAAAATTGGTAGATCAACGAGGTTTGGGTCCAAATATATGGCAGCATTGTCTGATTTTAGCATTGGCATCTCCATCAAGGTGATTGGGATTGTCCCAGTAAGGCTGTTGTTTGATACATCCAGACTGAAGAGGTAATTTAGTGAGTTGATCCAGCTTGGCATCGTTCCAGTGAGTCGATTACTGTGTAATTGTAGTATCTTCAAATTTGTGAGCTTTGATAACCAAATAGGTATCCTTCCAGTCAACGAACACCAGTCCATGGTAAGAAGTTGAAGATTCTGAAAACCATCAATGGTTTCATCTTGTGGCATGGCCTCATTCATGAAGTTTGTGCCAATAACCAGGGCGCTGATATTCCTGCAGCTCTTAAGGGCATGCAAAGCTTTTGTGATATTTGTAAAGGAGTTTCTACTAATTGATAGGAAGGACAGGTGCTTCAGATTGCCAATTCTTGATGAGATTTCACCATGGAAATGGTTCTCCGACTGCCGCAGTGCTGTCAAATTGCTGCATGAGTAAATGCTTTCTGGAATTATACCACCGAGATTGTTCCTCAGGAGATCTAAACTTTTTAGATTCTGTAGGGCAGCGAAGTTTACCTTCCCCAGATCTCCACTGAAGTTGTTGAACTTCAGATCAATGATTTTGAGATTTGTACAGTTGCCCAGTGTTGATGGCAGCTCCCCAGACATGTCATTGCTACCCAAATGCAGCTCCTCCAGCCTCTTGAGCAGACCTATCGACTGTGGAATCTTGCCACTGAAGTGATTCCCTCCAAGGTCAAGAGTAGCTAGATTACTGAGTTTGACTATATGTGCTCCATCAAGTTCTCCATGTAAACCATTGTTGGGGAAGGAGAGGTACTCCAGCGAGGTAGCGCGGAAGGTATCAACAGGGAGAATCCCACTTAGGTTGTTGTTGCCAGCCTTGAGCACTTTGAGCTTGGAACAATTACCCAACGTGTTTGGTATGTCACCACTCAATTGGTTGTAACAGAGATCAAGCAAAGCTAAATATGGCGACCCAAGGCAGAGAGAAGGCGGTATGTTCCCAGTGAAGCTGTTATTGCTGGCGTTGAGCGCGATCAGACTGTTCATCACCTTCCATCTGGCTGATGGAAATTGCGAGCTGAACTGGTTGCTTGAGATGTTGAGTACCTGCAGAGGCCGGTCGGTGGTAACCAAGGACGGAAACTCGGGCAGCGGTCCCTTGAGCCGGCTGAAGCTGACATCGAGGACGATGATGCTTCCAGAGAACACGAGCTCCGCTGGTAGACCACCGGAGAATGAGTTGTGCGAGAGGTTAACACGCAGCAGGCTGGTGAGGTTGGCGAGGAACGGTGAGATGGGCCCTTCAAGTCCTTTAGACTCCAGGGAGACCCCAGTGACGGCCCCATCTCCATTGCAGGAGATGCCTTCCCACTCGCAGCAGTCTGTGCCGCTGTTGTGCCAGGACGTGGCGATGCCACCATCACGCGACAGTCCAGCAATGAACTGGAGGAGATTGCGCTTCTCCTGTTCGGTGCATGCAGTGGCGGGAGAGGCTAAGAGGAGCAGCAGGAACAGCTGCAGCACGACCGGATGAACGGTGAATGAGCACATTGGTTAGTGTTTCTCCCCCCTTCTTGTTTTGCTGTTGCTTGAAGAATGCATGCAGTGCTGGTACTAGCTATCATCTAGCAGTGGATTTATTTGCGCATCAGAGCGACTGAACACCATTCATGAGATTCCATATTTCTTGTCATGGGTGCACCTCAGTGCACGGGGCCACGATCGGTCGGTACACTAAAAGACAGTGACACTAGCATAGGAAAGCAACATCTGTGCCTACCCATTATAGCTATAATAAAACCATGTAAACTAGTTTATATAGCTATCACTTAGTTATGGATGGATTAGTAGCTACTGATTAGTCCAAAAATTTCAAGTAGCAAGAAATCAATCTATTTATTTCACTGCCCCAAGTTTCATGTTAAGTGTAAATGCCTGAAGAGAGTAAGGTTAAGTACTAGTTTAGTCATCTTGCCTGACCTATTCATTGCATTGCTGCTCAAGAGTGCATATTGTCCAGGGCCCGGGGGTGGTGGTCTCCTCTACAGACTTACTACCGCATGTTTATGGCATGAGCTAGTGAGGCCCTAGGTGGTATGAACCTAGTTTTTGGCCCAGGGGGTACGAACCTACATTTGTCCCAGGTGGTACCAACCTAAATTTGGAAACGTGATTCATGTATGGGAGGTATTCTGCTCGATAATTATTATGTGATGTCATTTTCCGCCTGCTGTATGAATTAATACCCAACATTTCAGTTTGAAAACTGCTTTATGGTTGTGTTTTTTCTCATGCTTCATGTTACTAGTTTCCCAGAAATCTTATTTACTCATTTCCTTGGGAGAGGTCCTAGAACAAAAGCAGAATCAAAGGCACATATGCATCATCCATTAATGTATATATTTCAGATGCACAAAGAGTGCCTATGGATTATTCATCTGTTCTTTTGTGGGAAAGAAGCTTTGAGCTTCAACTCCCTATGTCTGTTTTTCCTCTTGCCATTTCCCTTTTTGGACACACACACAGAAACAAAAAAAAAACAGCATGTAGATGTCTGCACATGAGATAGACATTCCTGCTTTCACTACTCGGGCAGCTCGAGTTCACCTGTTCAACAACTGTTCTTGATCAAGTCCTTTTTAGGACATTGTAATGACAATTCCTTTTTTTAAATTTGCTTCATGCACTGCCAACCTCTCTTGCTAGCTAATTCTTTTCAGGCAGCTAATTTGGCCTCAGATGCAGTTTGCAGCAATATTGTTGCCATGTTTTTCCATTATTATTTCTGTACATACACAATTTTTGTTGCCAAAGCTGCTCCTCTTCATTGTTTTGATTGATTTGTGCCAATATTTTCCCTACCAGCCAAAATTTCGGCAAGGGACGGTGAGACGCACCCTTCAAGTCTTCTAAATGCCAGGGAGACTTAAGTGACAGACCTGTCTTCTTCATTACAGGCGATGCCTTCCCACTCGTAGCAGGCCGTGCTGTTGTTACGCCACGACATGGCGAGGCCGCCATCTCACGACAGCCCAGAAAGGAAACGGAGGAGGCTGCGCTTCTCCTGCTCAGTGCATGCGGTGGCGGGAGAGGCAAAGAAGAGCAGCAGGAACAACTGCAGCACTACCGGAGGAACAGTGAATGAATGCATTGGTTGGTACCCCCCCCCCCCCCCCCCCCCTTGCCCCTTTTTGTTTTGCTTTTGCTTGAACAATGCATGCAGTGCTGGTGCTAGTTATCATCTAGTAGTGGATTTATTTGCAAATTTGACCTACTGAACACCACTCATAAGATTCCCTATTTCATGTTGTGGGCACACCTTAGGGCCCTGGGCCACGGTTGGTCGATACACAAGACAGCGACACTAGCATAGGAAAGCAACATCCATGCCTATCAATTAGCTGCAGTAAAAGGCTATAAAATAGTTTATAAATCTGTCATTTAGTTATGGATGGATTAAATAGTTACCGATTAGTCCAAAAATTTCAAGTAGCAAGAAGCCAATCTATTATCTCGCTGCCCCAAGGTTCATGTCTAAGTGTAATATAGCTGAAGAACATATTGGAAGGTTAATTACTAGCTTGCTCATCTTTCCCGGCCTATTCATGGCATTGCTCCTCAATAATACATAGATATAGGTGGTGGTCTTTGGTTACAGACTTACAGCACTAGTTTTGTTTACCTCAAGTGACAGGCTGGCATTTGGTAGGCAGGCCCAAAGGGGGCACCAACCTACTAAGGCTGCGTTCGGTCCGGAGGAAAACTCAAAGGAATCTGATCCTGTGCTATTTTCTACCTTTGGTGCGTTCGGAGTGAAGGAAAAATGAGCAGTAAAACTTTGGAATGTCTCGATTCCTGTGTGATTCCTACAGATTTCACGGGAAAAGAAACATCCAGTCAGACCTCTTGTTTATCGCGGTTGGCCGAGGCAACACACTGGTTCTGACGTCTAATCCAATAAAATATTCATTATATGGCATGGAGTGTGAGAGAGTCAAGTCTGCAGCCAAATAAAAAACACCCAAGGTACGGGTCACAACTGAGGTGATGTGCAGCTTCTTTTGATCACCGCCGAACGGTTCACTCCTGACTATTTCTCTGTTTAAAATTCCTCAGTTTCATATGTGCTTGTTTTCCCTATTCCTTTACATTTTTTTGTTCCCATGTTTTCTGATCCTGCAAACCGAACAGAGCCTAATGGTTGTATTTTTCCCATGGTTCATGTCTATGGTGGATATTCTACTCATAATTATTATGTGGGGTCATTTCCCACCAGCTCTTTGACTCTTTGTAGCTGATGAAACATATCCATGATTTCAGTTTGAAAAATTCCTTAATGGTTATTTTTTCTGACTTGTAGCTAATGAATAAATATCCATGATTTCAGCTTGAAAAACCGCTTCATGGTTTTGTTTTTCTCATGCTTCCTGTCAGTTCCTCAGAAATCATATTAATGTCATTTCCTTTGGGAGAAGTCCTGGAACAAAAGCAGAATTAAAGGTACATATCACATATGCATCATCCATCAATGTAATATTTCAGTGGGCTAGACCACTGGAGGCTGGTGGTGTTGCCACAGTGATCTGCGGATGGCGTTGGCCGTTGGATGGGCCATTTTCGTTGTCTTGTGGGGGCTGAAGAGCCACAGCTTTGTTTCCCTTGAGAGTGTCTTCTCTCTCTGATGTTGGTCTATGCATGACGGCCTAGGCATCTACGCGACGGGCAGTGCCTCACAGTGGTAATACTGCGGCGAAGTCAAAATCCTCGGGTCATGATCACGACCTTGTAAAGCACGGTAATTGCGATGCTAATATATATGGGCTTTTTTTGTGATTGTAATATGTTTGATTGAATAGGTTGACATGTTAAATAGAGTGCAAAATCAAAGGAAATTGATTTGGGATCACGGCCTCCGTGGAGCCCGTATTTTTCTTTTTACAAAAACCATATTTGATTTAAAAAAAATCTGAAAAAATACACATGAACCTAGGGATATATATTACATCTCTGTAAACTTTCATGATGAAAGACGTCCTGTTTTTTTTTTATACAGCTCACACCAAAACGTATTTGAGCATGAAACTTTACAAGAATGTACTCCCTTTGTAAACTAATATAAGATTTTCATGTGTATTTGTTTTCAGAATTTTTTAAAATTTAAAATATGATTTTCGAAATTTTAAGGAACAGGGCTCTATGAAGCTCGGGAGCAAGAAATCCACTCGCAAAATCACATGCTTTTACAGTTCTCTTTTATATCAACGGTATCAATGTTAACATGTGAAAAAAGTGATATTGAGGGTCAGAGAGTGAGAGTGTCAACAGAATTCTATTTTCTCATATATCAGTTATGGTAGCCAAACGTGCTTTGCACGTACTCATACCTAGTCGATGTGAAGACAATGGCGTCTTCTGGGGATCTTGCATCCATTGAATCTTCCAAACTCTGGCTATTTCATTCTATATGAAAAATCCGGTAAGCCATGTTCCATATGGATAAGATATGGAGAAATTGAAAAAAAGGAGCTATGGGTAAAAAGGGAAAAGTGCTTATTTGCAGAAAGCAACAGGATCCAGAAACATGATACGTCAAGGTACATACTGACCAAACTACTTTACATGTTGAATCTTTCAGAAACATGCATTTGGGAACAACATGTGCATACAGCTTGGTTTGCCAGCAAGATTCAACCAATACATTATTAAGACCCATTGCACATAAATACAAAGATGTGAACATATCTGGATACTGGATCAGATTACAGTAAAGTGGGCTTAGCCGCCTAGCCAAAATATTTAAATAATACTAACTGGTCATATAGCACTGCTACCCAAAAGAACACACAAAATGCAATCACAAAGATGACCTTATCGATGTATTCTTTTGCAGATGTGATGTAGATGGGGGCTGCTTCAACCGAACCACAATGGTTAATAAGCACAGAGCCGCACAGCTTTGGGTTCCCACCAAAACTAGAATTTTGAAATGTGCTCAGCTGGCCTCTTGTTGGAATAGGTCCTTCTAGGTTATTGTTTGATATGTTGAATTGCGAAAGGAAGTGAAGGTTCTCCAATGCTGCAGGGATTGCACCCGTCAGATGATTATTAGACAGATCTAGCCTCTGCAGGTTTGTGAGATTGCAGATCGATTGTGGGATCTCTCCATAAAAGTTGTTGGAACTCAAGTTCATGTAAAGGAGGGCTTTCAGCTGACCGATCTCTCGTGGGATCATGCCTGTGAAATTATTTTTACCGAGATTCAGCTCTTTGGCCGAAGCACTGCCTATATGATATTGAAGTTGTGTCGGAGCCACACCATAAATAAGTAGACCAAGGTCAATGAGGCTTGGGTCCAAATACATGCCAGTCTTATCTGATTTTAATAGTGGCATCTGCATCAAGGTGACTGGTATTTCTCCAGTGAGACTGTTGTTAGATACGTCCAGACGAAAGAGGTGGTTTAGGGAGTTGATCCAGCTTGGCATTGGTCCAGTGAGTTGATTATTAGATAATAGTAGTATCTTCAGACTTGTGAGCTTTGACAACCAAGCAGGTATCCTTCCAGTCAAGGAACACTGGCACATGGAGAGAAACTGAAGATTCTGAAAACCGTCAATGATTTCATCTTGTGGCATGGCCTCATTCATGAAGTTTCTGCCAATAAGCAGGATGCTGATGTTCCTACAGCTCTCAAGGGCATGCAAAGTTTTTGTGATGTTCGTGAAAGAGTTTCTAACAAGTGACAGGAAGGACAAGTGCTTCAGATTGCCTATTCTCAGTGAGATCTCACCATGGAAATGGTTGCCCGACAACCGCAGAGCAGTCAAATTGCTGCATGAGTAAATGCTTTCTGGAACTATCCCATTGAGATTATTCTTAATGAGATCTAAACTTTTTAGATTCTGTAGGGTGGCGAAGTTTACCTTGCCTAGGTCTCCACTGAAGTCATTGAGCTTCAGATCAATGGTTTTGAGATTTTTGCAGTTGCTCAGAGTTGATGGCAGCTCCCCAGACATGTTATTGTTACCCAAATGGAGCTCCTCCAGCCTTGTGAGCTGACCTATGGACTCTGGAATTTTGCCACTGATGTGGTTCCCTCCAAGGTCAAGAGTACGAATATTACTGCGTCTGACTATGTGTGCTCCATCAAGTTCTCCTTGTAAACCATTGTTGGGGAAGGAGAGGTACTCTAGCGAGGCAGCGTGGAAGATTTCAACAGGGAGAGTCCCACTGAGGTTGTTATGGCCCACCTTGAGCACTTTGAGCTTGGAGCAATCACCTAGTGCAGTGGGAATATTGCCACTCAATTGGTTATAACAGAGGTCAAGCAATACCAAATATGGCGAGCCAAGGCAGAGAGAAGACGGTATGTTCCCGGTGAAGCTGTTATTGCTGGCGTTGAGTGCAATCAGATTTTTCATCACCTTCCATGTGGCTGATGGAAATTTTGAGCTGAACTGGTTGCTTGAGATGTTGAGTACCTGCAGAGGCCGGTTGGTGGTAACCAAGTACGGCAGGTCGGGCAGCGGTCCGTTGAGCTGGTTGAAGCTGACGTCAAGGATGATGATGCTTCCGGAGGACATGAGCTCTGGCAAAAGGCCACCAGAGAAGGGGTTGTACGAGAGATTGACATGTAGCAGGCTGGTGAGGTTGGCCAGGGATGGCGAGATGCACCCTTCAAGTCCTTTAGATCCCAGGGATACCTCAGTAACGGCCTCATCTTCATTGCAGACGACGCCTTCCCACTTGCAGCAGTTCGTGCTGTTGTCGCGCCATGACGTGGCGAGGCCACCATCTCGCGATAGCCCGGCTAGGAACCGGAGCAGATTATGCTTCTCCTGCTCGGTGCATGCGGTGGCGGGAGAGGCCAAGATGTGCAGCACCACGAACAGCACAACTGGAGGAACGGTGAAGGAAGGCATTGGCCGGTGTTTGTTCTCCTCCTTGTTTTTCTGTTGCTTGAAGAATGCACACGGTGCTGGTACTAGCTATCATTTAACAGGGGCTTTTATTTGCACATCAGAGCTACTGAACACCATTCATAAGATTCCTTATTTCATGTCATGGGTGCAGCTTAGCGTCCTGGGCCACGGTCGGTTGGTGCACAAATGCAATCAATCAGGTATCTCCTCGCCCCTAAGTTTGAAGTTATGTTTACGTGGTTGAAGAATATATTTGAGAGTGATGTTAATTACACCAGGGGTGATACGGGCGGAACCCTAAAACTGCCGCTAGGGTCTCCCCTTCGCCGCTGCGGGAGGATGCAGCCGAGCTAAGCCCATGGCGCGGATGGCGGAGGCGGCGTTCCTTTCCTTGTGGCGCAATGGGCGATCCCTGCTCCGAGATGATGGCTTGGCTTGCTCAGGGGCGGCGGCGTTGCCGGCTGTGCTCCAAGACCAGGGAGTGTGGAGCGACACAAGGCGTGTCGGCTCCAGATCTGGTGGCTGGGTGTGTCCAGGACTCTGTCCCTGGCCGGCGTAGATGTTTAGTTCTCCAGACTAAAGTCTTGCTGGATGCCGGTGCTGACAACACCTTCCAAGGAGTTCTGACACCTCTCCCTTCCTCGATGTCTTGTCTCCCAGTGAAAACCAAGATCCGCCTTGCCAGCTCGACGATGGCGATGCCTTTGGCATTGTTACTTTGGTGAATCGTCATTTTGGAGACTTGACCTCTTGGAGGGAGCACGTTTGTGGTGTCGTGGCTGGAGCCATCGGTAGTGCGGCGTCTGTGATGTTGTGTTCGTCTGGGACCGGCGGTGGTCGGCAATTGGAGCACTCCTGACTTGCGGATGCCGTCGGGCGAGTACGATTGGTCGTCCTCTTGGGATTGGAGCGGCACTTGTCCGGTTCTCTTTAGACATGCCTTCTCTCACCAGCGTCAACGAGGTTGTCGAACATGCTTGTGGCAGGCACGACCGATGCGACAGATTGGAATGCTCTTTGAGGATGTTGTGGCTAAGTCAAAATCGTCGGGTCATGAGCGCGACTAATGATGTATGATGATGTCGCGTTCGTCGGCAATGTGCTTTCTGTCTGTGTTGTGTTCTCAGGCCTTTTTTCATTCTCGTATATGTTGTGGTACTTTAGACCTAGTTTAGCTAGGTGTGGTGTGCCTTTGCGCAGGTTTTCACCCGATTTTCCTCAAATAAACCGAGCACTTTCAGCCACCGGCTTCTTCTGCAATGGAGTCTTAGCAGTTCTCCTGCTAACTTTTCATAAAAAATGTTACTAGTTTTGCTCATCATGACCAACCTATTTATTGCGTTGCTGCCCAATAGTACATATAGCTATATAGCTGGTGGCCTTCGATTACACTAATAGTGCTGTTTATGGCATAAGCTAGTAGTGGTAGGCTGGCATTGATAGCCTGGCTAGTTTTGGGCCCGCTGAGTCTTAGAGGGAATTTGCTCACCCTACTGTTGGTATACATGGGTATGATATGTATGGACCGTACCCAAATATACTAGTGCTCCTGGGATGGATTTCTTCTGATAAATAGTGCAGAATGGTACCATTTACACCACCTGATTTGCTTCCCATACTTTAATGCAGTGGCGAGTTAGATTCTGGAAATCAGAGTCAAATGGTCAATCAGAGAGGTGCATCATGTTTAGTCTTAAAATTTCGAATTATTTCATGGTTGTTTCTTGCATGATGGGAACTTTTTCAGTTTGGTGTCTTCTTTGCAAATCATGCTTCAGCCTGATAGTGTTCTGGTTTTCCTTCGTGCTCGCAGCTCACTGTTGGTACTACTCTCCTCTCAATCTATGCTTCAGCCTGGTAGTGTTCCGGTTTTCCTTCGTGCTCACAACTCACTGTTAGTATGTATAGTTCTTGTTACCATACTTAAATTTCTCTATTTTGCTATCACTTTAGGTACCGCTTTCATTTCTCAATTTGGTGAGATGTAAAGTAGCGGTTTTAATTGATCTTCAACACTGAAATTATTAACCCCGTTTACGATTATAAATGCTTTACTTTTGATATCTTCATGTGAAATCATTTTTTTCATTGCCAGATTCTGTTTACTTGTTTTTCTTGTCATAAATAAGGGAAGTCTTTTTCTATTCGCTACCTCTATATATTAGCTCATAAATTTCTCTTTTATATCAGAGTGAAGAAAAAGAAGCAATTTTCTCCACCATCGATTATCTAAGTCCATTACAAAACTGAGGGTATGTCTAGCCAAAGAGTCTCGATAAGCATAATTGATCTAAGAGTACACCTAATCCAAAGAACACGCCAAATGCAATGGCAAACATGACATTGTAGCCTTTTCCATGGAGCCTTTAGGCACTTCTACTGAATGGCACTTGTGAATATGCATAGAGGCACATAGCTTCGGGTTTCCATCGAAGCTCGTGCTCGGAAAGGTATCAAACTGGCCTCCATGTGGAACAGACCCTTCCAGGTCACTATTGGAAATGTGGAATCTAGAAAGGAAGTGTAGATTATTCAGTGCACCTAGAATTGTACCAGTGAGATGATTGTTTGACAGATCTAGCACCTCCAGGTTTGTGAGATTAGAGATCGTTCGTGGGATCTCTCCAGACAATCTGTTGAAGCCCAAGATGAGCGACACAAGTGTCTTTAACTGTCCAATCTCTGGGGGTATCACACCTGTTAAGTTGTTGCCTAACTTAGAGTGTAATATCGAGGTAAGGACCGCTGTAAGTAGGCAGCTCAGAGCCCTTTGGGTCTAAACTTGTCGTGATTGTATCTGATCTTAGCACTGGCATCTCCATGAAGCCTGCTGGGATCTCCCCCTGAGGCCGTTGTTTGATAGGTCTATGTAGAATAGGAAGTTTAAGGTGCTGATTCCAGCTGGAATACTCATTATTAAACAAGAATAACATCTCCAGATCTCTGAGATTTGATATCCATAGAGGGATCTTCCCAAACAACCGGCAATCTTCCATGCCGAGAACCTTAAGATTCTCAAAACCATCAATTGCTTTATCCCCTGGTATTTCCTCATTTCTGAAGTTGCTCCCAATAAGCAAGGTGGTGAGATTACTAGAACCAACGAGGATCTGAAGTGCACTCTTAATATTTGTGAAATCAGGTGATAGGATGGTTAGTGACTTCAGGTGACGCGCTCTGGACAAGAGCTGGCCATGTAACTTGTTGAAAGATAGCTGTAACACAGTCAGTTTGTTGCACAAGTAGATACTCTCTGGGATTTTGCCAGTGAAGTTGTCATTTGGAGACTCAAAGTCCTGCAATACTGAGTTGTCACATAGGAAGTGGATACTTCCTGAACTCAATCATGCTGCAATCTGGATATGGCCTGCATTACAAACAAATGTCCCACTCTGGATAAAGAATCTGCTGCGCCATTCTCCACTCCCTTCTTGTATACAACAACAACAACAACAACAAAGCCTTTAGTCCCAAACAAGTTGGGGTAGGCTAGAGGTGAAACCCATAAGATATCGCAACCAACTCATGGCTCTGGCACATGGATAGCAAGCTTCCACGCACCCCTGTCCATAGCTAGCTCTTTGGTGATACTCCAATCCTTCAGGTCTCTCTTAACGGACTCCTCCCATGTCAAATTCGGTCTACCCCGCCCTCTCTTGACATTCTCCGCACGCTTTAGCCATCCACTATGCACCGGAGCTTCTGGAGGCCTGCGCTGAATATGCCCAAACCATCTCAGACGATGTTGGACAAGCTTCTCTTCAATTGGTGCTACCCCAACTCTATCTCCACTCCCTTCTTGTAAATGATCTGAAATTGCAAACCCACCAGTTTGGACATTGCTTTGCGTTGCAGATCAGTTTTCGGTGTTTGGTCTTCCAAATTACAGAGACTTCTATGGTCTGTCAGGATTTGAAAAGGGCCACATTGCAAATATTGGAGCCACTTATCCACAGCCATGATCACTGCCAGAAATTCCTTTTCGTAGATCGAAAGCTTGCTGTTAAGGATTCCCAAAGCCTTACTCATATATGCAATGGGATGGCTATTCTGCATCAACACTGCACCCACCCCTGTGTCGCAAGCGTCTGCTTCGACAGTAATTACGGGCACAGTGAGATCAGGTAAAGCTAAGACAGCGGTTTGCAGCATAGCTTGTTTCAAAGCAAGAAACGCTTGTGTTGCTTGTTCATTCCAGTAAAATCCCTTCTTAGTAAGGAGTTGTGACAGGGGCTTCGAGATCAGTCCATAATGTTTCACAAATTTGTGATTATAACATGCAGCAGGGGCTGGTGTCTCTTCTGACAGCTCCAAAGCAACAACTGCGTCATCTGACAGTACTTCGCCAAATTCTCCCCCCTCGATGGTAAGCAACTGGCCTGATCTCTTACACTGATGTTCCTTTGAGTATTTATCACCACATTTGAAACAGAGACCATTGGCATGTCAGATATCTCTTAATTGACATTCTTTGTTAAAATCGTCATCGCCTTGACGACGAGGCCATTCAGTGTGTGCCACTGCCGGCGCGATTGTCGCTCCTGCAACGCTTGGTGGATGTTTTGTAGTTGCTGGTGGTCGACTGCGAGGACGCTGATGTTCTGCCTCTTCTTCCTGAATTTTTGCCAAAGCCGCAGCTCGAGTAACACTAGTTGGAGCTTGCAGTCTAAGAGGACTTCGGATTTCATCCCTCAAGCCAAACACAAACTGAGTAACAAACCAATGAGTGCTCATCGCAGGATCTACAGAGAGAGCAAATGGTACATACACTCCTCAAACCGAGCCCTGTAGTCTGTGACTTAACGCAGTTTGTTTTAACTGAAGACTTTGGTCATCTGACCACATATTCAGTCCTGACCAAATACAGTCACCAGTGCTCCCATGAACTCGTCCCAATTGGCACGCCCATGCAGACGCTTGTATGCTTGGAACCAAAGCGCTGCCAACCCATCCAAGGATGTATAGTGTCGTCGTGCTTACGCAGTGATGTTCCGGCACGCACGATACATCTAACATCTTGAAACATGTCAGGCATTGATCTATCCACAGGAGAGGGGTCACACCATGAAATTGAGGGAAATCATGTTGTGGCTGCCGCAGATGATACTCCTCATGCTCGATTGTGGTGTGGCAGGTGGGGCTTTCCTCCAGCTCATGAGGCGAGGAAGGAGCGGTGTGGTAGCCTGCCGGTTGCTGCTGCGAGATATGTAGCAGCGGCGGCATGGTTCCTCCCTTGTCGGCTTGTGGAGGGGCGGTAGGCTGTGTGATAGTGAACGGCGAGGCAGTCAACTTGCCATTGTCGTGGACGAGGTGCTTGATGCTGTCCATCTCGTCGCCAAATTCCTCCACCTTGCGCAGGCTGTGCACCTCATCGGAGACGGCCTTGATGCTGGTGCCCACGGTTGCGAACCGCTTCAGGATCTCGTTCAGGGTTGCCTAAATCCATTATTCACAGCCTGAACCTTCTCCATCATTCACAGTGGCAATACTGTGGCGAAGTCAAAGTCGTCGGGTCATGATCGCGACCTTGTAAAACACGACAATTAAGGCCTGATTCTATGATGCTATATAGGGTCTTAAATTTTTGCTGTGATTGTGCTACAACTTGGTTTGCTCAACAATATTAAACTTCTTAAGTTTCAACTAATACATTATTAAGACACATTGCACATAGATAAAGAGATGTGAACAACATAACTGGATACTGGACCATTGGATACTGGATCAGATTACACTGAAGTGGGCTTAGCCGCTTAGCCAAAATATCTAAATAATACTAACTGATCATATAGCACTCCTACCCCAAAGAACACACCAAAGGCTGTCACAAAAATGACCTTACTGCTGCATTTTTTTGCAGAAACGATGGAGATGGGAGCTGCTTCAACCGAACTACAATGGTTAATAAGCATAGGGCCGCACAGCTTTGGGTTCCCATTAAAACTAGAAGCTTGAAATGTGCTCAGCTGGCCTGTTGTTGGAATAGGTCCTTCTAGGTCATTGTTAGAAATGTTGAACTCTGAAAGGAAGTGAAGGATCTCCAATGCTGCAGGAATTTCACCAGTCAGATGGTTATTAGACAAATCTAACCTCTGAAGGTTAGTGAGGTTGCCGATTGATTGTGGGATCTCTCCATAGAAGTTGTTGGAACTCAAGTTCAGGTAAAGGAGTGCTTTCAGCTGACCAATCTCTTGTGGGATCACACCTGTGAATTTATTGTTACCGAGATTCAGCACTTTGCACCAATCACTGTTTATGCGGTATTGAAGTTTTGATGCATCCACAGCATAAATAAGTAGATCAAGGTCAACGAGACTTGGGTCCAAATAGATGGCAGGCTTATCTAGTTTTAGCATTGCCATCTCCATCAAGGTGACTGGGATTTTCCCAGAAAGACTGTTGTTTGATACGTCCAGATGGAAGAGGTTGTTTAGGGAGTTGATCCAGCTTGGCATTGGTCCAGTAAGTTGATTTTTAGATAATACCAGTACCTTCAGCCTTGTGAGCTTTGATAACCAAGTAGGTATTCTTCCAGTCAATGAACACTGGTGCATGGCGAGAAACTGAAGATTCTGAAAACCGTCAATGCTTTCATCTTGTGGCATGGCCTCATTCATAAAGTTTCTGCCAATAAGCAGAGTGCTGATGTTCCTGCAGCTCTTAAGAGCATGCAAAGCTTTTGTGATATTCGTAAAGGAGTTTCTACTAATTGATAGGAAGGACAGGTGCTTCAGATTGCCAATTCTTGATGAGATTTCACCATGGAAATGGTTGGCTGACAACCGCAGTGCAGTCAAATTGCTGCATGAGTAAATGCTTTCTGGAACTATGCCACCAAGATTATTCTCCATGAGATCTAAACTTTTTAGATTCTGTAGGGTGGCGAAGTTTACCTTCCCTAGATCTCCAGTGAGGTTGTTGATCTTCAGATCAATGGTTTTGAGATTTGTGCAGTTGCTCATAGTTGATGGCAGCTCCCCAGACATGTTATTGCTGCCCAAATGGAGCTCCTCCAGCCTCCTGAGCTGACCTATGGACTCTGGGATGGCTCCACTGAAACTGTTCCCTCCAAGGTCAAGAATAAGCAGACTACTGAGTTTGACTATGTGTGCTCCATCAAGTTCTCCTTGTAAACCACCATTGTTGGGGAAGGAGAGGTACTCTAGCGAGGTAGCGTGGAAGATTTCAACAGGCAGAATCCCACTTAGGTGATTGTTGCCAGCCTTGAGCACTTTGAGCTTGGAGCAATTACCCAGTGTGTTTGGGATGTCGCCACTCAATTGGTTGTAGGAGAGGTCAAGCAAAGCCAAAGATGGCGAGCTAACGCAAAGAGAAGAAGGTATGTGCCCACTGAAGCTGTTATTGCTGGTGTTGAGCGCGATAAGATTCTTCATCACCTTCCATGTGGCTGATGGAAATTCTGAGCCGAACTGGTTGCTTGAGATGTTGAGTACCTGCAGAGGCCGGTCAGTGGTAACCAAGGACGGAAGCTCGGGCAGTGGTCCGTTGAGCCGGCTGAAGCTGACATCGAGGACGATGATGCTTCTGGAGAACATGAGCTCCGCCGGAAGACCACCGGAGAGCGAGTTGTGCGAGAGGTTGATGTGCAGCAGGCTGGTGAGGTTGGTGAGGAACGGAGAGATGGGCCCTTCAAGTCCTTTAGACTCCAGGGAGACCCCAGTGACGGCCCCATCTCCATTGCAGGAGATGCCTTCCCACTCGCAGCAGTCCGCGCCATTATTACACCAAGACGTGGCGAGGCCACCATCACTCGACAGCCCGGCAAGGAACTGGAGGAGGTTGCGCTTCTCCTGCTCGGTGCATGCAGTGGCGGGAGAGGCTAAGAAGAGCAGCAGGAACAGCTGCAGCACGGCCGGAGGAACTGTGAATGAACACATTGATTAGTGTTTCTTTCCCCTTCTTGTTTTGCTGTTGTAGAATGCATGTAGTGGTGGTACTAGCTATCATCTAGCAGTGGATTTATTTGGACATCAGAGCTACTGAACACCATTCATAAGATTCCATATTTCTTGTCATGGGTGCACCTCAGTGCAGGGGCCACGATCGGTCAGTGCACAAAGAGACAGTGACACTAGAATAGGAAAGCAACATCCGTGCCTACCCATTATAGCTATATTAAAACCCAATAAACTAGTTTATTAAGCTATCACTTAGTTATGCATGGATGGATTAAATAGTTACCAATTAGTCCAAAATTTTCAAGTAGCAAAGAATCAATCTATTATCTCACTGCCCCAAGTTTCATGTTTAAGCGTAAATGCCTGAAGAGAGTAAGGTTAACTACTAGTTTAGTCATCTTGCTTGACCTATTCATTTTATTGTCTTCCTCTACAGACTTAGTGACAGCTGGCATTGGTACCCAGGGCCGAGGGGGTACCAACCTAAATTTTGAAACGTGTTTCATGTCTATGGGAGATATTCTGCTCCACACTTATTCTGTGAGGTCATTTTCCGCCAGCTGTATACCATGATTAATACCCATCATTTTCCGTTTGAAAACTGCTTTATGGTTGTGTGTTTTTTTCTCATGCTTCTTGTTATTGGATTATTCCTCTGTTCTTTTGTGGCAAAGAAGCTTTGTGCTTCAACTCCCTATATTCGGTTCTCCTCTTGTTATTTTCCTTTTCTTTTTTGGACAAAAAACAACATGTGATTGTCTGCATATGCGATAGACATTCCTGCTTTCACTACTCGGCAGCTCGAGTTCACCTGTTAAACAACTGTTCTTGATTAAGTCTTTTTTCAGGACATTGTAATGAAAATTCATTTTTTTAATTTGCTTCATGCACTGCCAACCTCTCTTGCTAGCTAAAGGCAGCTAATTTGGCCTCAGATGCAGTTTGCAGCAATATTGTTGTCATGTTTTTCCGTTATTATTTTTGAACGTAGACAACTTTTATTGCCAAAGCTGCTCCTCTTCATAGTTTTGATTGATCTGTGCCCATATTTGCCCTACCAGCCAAAATTTCGGCAAGGGACGGCGAGACACACCCTTCAAGTCCTCTAAATGCAAGGGAGACTTCAGTGACAGCCCTGTCTTCAGGCAATGCCTTCCCACTTGCAGCAGGCCGTGCTGTTGCCACGCCACGACATGGCGAGGCCACCATATCGCGACAGCCCAGAAAGGAAACGGAGGAGGTTGCGCTTCTCCTGCTCGGTGCATGCGGTGGCAGGAGAGGCCAAGAACAGTAGCAGGATCAGCTGCAGCACGACCGGAGGAATGGTGAATGAATGCATTGGTTGGTGCCCCCTCTCCCCCCTTTTGTTTTGATGTTGCTTGAAGAATCCATGCAGTGCTGGTGGTAGTTATTGTTAGAGTTATAATATAAGTCATGTACCCCTTTGTATTTATCCCGTTGTATGAGGGGTTTCCTGCATATGTTTCACACCTGTACATGTATATATATATCGGCCTATGGCCTCATGGGAATACAAGTTGCTTATTCCTAACATGGTATTAGAGCTAGGTCAATTTTTTGCACGCCGCAACTCGTGCTGATTGATCCGCCTCACGACGCCACCGTCCTCTGTGGCCGTCGCTCTGTTCTCTATCGCCGCTGGCTCTCCCCGCCAGGCTGGGCCCAACCGTCGCCGCCGTGTGGATCGCCAGGCTGGGCCGCTGCCTTCGCTCCCGCCCGTGCGATTCCTCCCTCACGATCGAGTCAACGACGTGCGCTGGTTCGCTCCCGATCGAGAGTTCCCTCTCCTCCCGATCGCGTCCACACCGTGCTCCCTGATCCGGATCAAGCCGCCAGCCGTTCCCCTCGCTGGATTCTACCGCCGTGATCTTCCTGGTTCTGATCCAGTCGCCAGCGTTCTCTCCAGCGGACGGCCGCCCGCCCGATCCGGTCGCCCGATCCACCAGTCGCCAGCGCCCTCCTGCCCAAGCTACTCCCGATCCCGATCTCGCGCCTGATTCTGCTGGTCGCCCGTTCCACCAGTCGCTGGTGCTCTAGTCGGTTCTAAAAAAAATGTCTGCTGCATCGGGCTATGTTGCTGTCCCTCGCTGTCCGGTGATCTTTGATGGTACTAACTACACCGAGTTTACTGGCTTCATGCGCATTCACATGCGTGGCATCCGTCTTTGGGGTGTTCTTTCTGGCGAGGTCTGCTGTCCGCCACGTCCAGTTCCTCCGGTGGCCCCTACTCCGCCAACTCCATCGGTTCTTCCTATGGATGCTAATCAGGTCGCCAAGGATGCGGCTAAGCTTGCTGATGAGGCTGCTGATCGTGCTTATGATGAGAGGGTTTTGTCTTATGAGGAGGCTCTTCAGACGTATCATGGTGCTCTGTCTGTTTACACCCAGTGGCTTGATGATGATGCTCGTGTTGCAGCTGTTCTCACTGCTAGTGTTCTGCCTCAGTTTGTTTCTGAATTCCTGGGTCTTCCTACTGTCTTTGAGATGTGGACCTGTCTTCGTGAGCGCTATCAGCCCTCTGGTGATGCCTTATACCTCTCTGTGATCCGTCAGGAGCATGCTCTTCAGCAGGGTGACTCTACTGTTGATGACTTCTATGCATAGAGTTCTGCTATCTGGCGCCAGCTTGATTCTCTCCGTAGTGCTGGGTGTCGTACCTGCCCCTGTTGCCAGGCTGTCCAGGCCAATTTGGAGTTTCATCGCGTCTATGAGTTCCTGTCTCGGCTCCGTAAGGAGTTTGAGCCCCGGCGTGCTCAGTTGTTTGCTCGTGGCCGTATTTCTCTCATGGAGGCGCTTTTTGAGATTCGTGCTGAGGAGACTCGCTTACGTGGTGCTGGTTTGCTGGAGGTTCCCTCTGTGCTTGCTACTCGTGCTTCTACGCCACCTGCTCCATCGACTACTTCTCGCTCGAGTGCTCCGCCGCTCTTGCCCACTCCTTTTGGAGGCTCAGGTCGCCCCCGTCCACATTGCGCCTATTGCAACAATGATGGTCATCTTGAGTCTCAGTGCTACACGAAGAAGAAACACCTGCGCAAGGCTCGATCATCATCTTCAGGGACTTCGTCATCTACCTCGACAGCTTCAGCCATTGCTTTAACTGAGCAGGATATTCTGAGACTTAAGCGTCTGCTCGCGGCTCCAGGTTCTTCCTCGACGGGTACTGCCGGTTCTATGACTGATGCTTCCCGCACTGAGCAATCACCCTCTACACAGTCAGGTACATCCCCATGGGTTCTGGACTCTGGAGCTTCTTTTCATATGTCTTCTCATTCTTCCACTTTGTCCTCTCTTCGATCACTGGATTCTCCTATTCATGTCTTCACTGCTGATGGTACTCCATTTTCTGTTGCTAGTAGAGGCAATCTTACTACTCCTTCTTATTCTGTTCCTGATGTTGCTCATGTTCCTCGACTTACCATGAATTTGTTTTCTGCTGGTCAACTTACGGATTCTAGTTGTCGCGTCATCCTCGACGTTGACTCTTGTTCTGTCCAGGACCGTCACACGCACACTCTGGTTGGGGCTGGCCCTTGCCGCCGTGATTCTCAGGGTCTTTGGGAGTTGGACTGGCTTCATGTTCCTTCTGCTGCCACCACCATCGCCAGTTCTTCCGCTTCTGTTGCCTCCGTCACTGGTTCCTTCCAGCAGTGGCATCATCGACTTGGTCATCTGTGTGGTTCTCGGTTGTCTTCTTTAGTTCGTCGAGGCCTTCTGGGGTCTGTCTCAGGAGATGTCTCTTTAGAGTGTCAGGGTTGTTGTCTTGGCAAGAAGATTCAGTTACCATATTCACATAGTGAGTCAGTGTCTAAGCGTCCTTTCGATTTAGTCCATTCTGATGTATGGGGTCCGGCCCCTTTCGCTTCGAAAGGTGGTCATAAATACTATATTATTTTCATAGATGATTTCTCTCGTTACACATGGCTTTATTTCATGACTTCTCGTTCTGAGGTGTTGTCTATTTATAAGCGTTTTGCTGCCATGGTTCATACTCAGTTCTCTTCACCCATTCGTGTTTTTCGTGCTGACTCCGCTGGCGAGTATATCTCTAAGATGTTGCGTGGTGTTCTTGCTGAGCACGGGACTCTCTCTCAATTCTCTTGTCCTGGTGCTCATACTCAGAATGGTGTGGCTGAGCGAAAGCATCGACATCTTCTTGAGATGGCTCGTGCATTGATGATTGCTGCCTCTCTCCCGCCTCATTTTTGGGCTGAGGCCGTCTCCACATCCACCTATCTTATCAATATACAGCCTTCCGCTGCTCTACAGGGTGGTGTTCCTTTCGAGCGACTTTTTGATCGTTCTCTCGATTATTCGATGCTTCGCTCGTTTGGTTGTGTTTGCTATGTTCTTCTTGCCCCTCGCGAACGCACCAAACTGATCGCTCAGTCTGTTGAGTGTGTCTTCTTAGGCTACAGTGATGAGCATAAGGGCTATCGTTGTTGGGATCCTATTGGTCGTCGGATGCGTATCTCTCGAGATGTGACTTTTGAAGAGTCTCGTCCCTTCTACCCACGCCCATCTTCCTTGACTTTTTCAGTGCAGGATATCTCTTTCCTCACTTTTCCTGACTCACCTATCACCCCCGCCGACACTGTACCTCTTCGTTCCACTTCCTCTCCTTCTCCACATCTAGTTGATTTGCAGCCACCATCCTCCCCGGTCTCCTTGCCTAGCATGTCACCGGGTTCTCCACCTTCATCTTCGGTGACTTCCTCCCCGGTCTCCTCTCCCAGTCTGTCACCGGATTCTACACCTTCATCTCCGGTGACTTCTTCGTCGCCACCCCCTGATTCTACCTTGCCGATTCCTCCTTCTATTATTCCATCTCTTCCTCAGCATTACACTCGTCGTCCACGACCAGTCGATGCCTCTGTGGATGGGTCGTCATCTTCCTCTCAGCCTACTTATGGCTTGCGTTCTCGTCCTCGTCCGCCTGTTGATCGCTTTGGATTTCCCACCGCTGGTGCTGCTGTTCTTGAGCCGACTTCTTACCGTCAGGCTGTTGTTCATCCTGAATGGCAGTTTGCGATGGCAGAGGAGATTGCTGCTCTTGAACGCACTAGTACCTGGAATCTTGTTTCTCTTCCTCCCGGAGTCCGTCCGATCACTTGTAAGTGGGTCTACAAGGTTAAGACTCGCTCCGATGGTTCTCTTGAGCGTCAGAAAGCTCGTCTTGTGGCTCGTGGTTTTCAGCAGGAGCATGGTCGTGATTATGACGAGACTTTTGCTCCTGTGGCTCATATGACCACTGTTCGTACACTTCTTGCCGTTGCCTCTGCACGCCACTGGTCTATATCTCAGCTTGATGTTAAGAATGCCTTTCTTAATGGTGAGCTGCGTGAGGAGGTGTACATGCAGCCACCACCTGGGTATTCTGTTCCTGATGGCATGGTATGTCATCTTCGTCACTCTCTCTATGGCCTTAAGCAAGCCCCCCGCGCCTGGTTTGAGCGCTTTGCCTCTGTGATCACTTCTACTGGTTTTTTAGCAAGTGCTCATGATCCAGCATTGTTTATTCACCTTTCTCCTCGTGGTCGGACTCTTCTTCTTCTTTATGTTGATGACATGATCATCACGGGGGATGACCCCGAGTATATTGCCTTTGTAAAGGCCCGTCTTAGTGAGCAGTTTCTTATGTCTGATCTTGGACCCCTTCGCTACTTTCTTGGGATTGAAGTCTCTTCTACCTCTGATGGCTTTTTTATATCCCAGGAAAAGTATATCCAGGATCTTCTTGCTCTTGCTGCTCTTACTGACGAGCGCGTTGTTGAGACTCCTATGGAGCTCAATGTTCACCTCCGTGCTACTGATGGTGATCCTCTCCCTGACCCGACGCGTTATCGTCATCTTGTTGGCAGTCTTGTCTATCTAGCTGTCACTCGTCCGGACATCTCTTATCCGGTTCATATTATGAGTCAGTTTGTCTCTGCCCCCACCTCGGTTCACTATAGTCATCTCCTTCGTGTTCTTTGATATCTTCGAGGCACGATCTCTCACCGTCTATTCTTTCCTCGCTCCAGTTCTTTACAGCTCCAGGCCTATTCGGATGCTACGTGGGCTAGTGATCCTTCCGATCGCCGTTCACTTTCTGCTTACTGTGTTTTTCTTGGTGGTTCTCTCATTGCCTGGAAGACGAAGAAACAGCTTGCAGTTTCCCGTTCGAGTGCCGAGGCTGAGTTGCGAGCAATGGCTCTTTTGACGGCAGAGGTGACTTGGTTACGGTGGTTACTTCAGGATTTTGGTGTTTCTGTCACTACACCGACTCTGCTTTTATCTGACAGTACAGGTGCTATCAGCATTGCACGCGATCCTGTGAAGCATGAGCTCACCAAGCATATTGGTGTTGATGCTTTCTATGTGCGCGCTGCTGTGCAGGATCAGGTTATTGCTCTTCAGTATGTGCCTTCCGAGTTACAGTTGGCGGATTTCCTGACGAAGGCTCAGACTAGAGCACAACATGGCTTTTATCTCTCCAAACTCAGTGTTGTTCATCCACCATGAGTTTGAGGGGGGGGGGTGTTAGAGTTATAATATAAGTCATGTACCCCTTTGTATTTATCCCGTTGTATGAGGGGTTTCCTGCATATGTTCCACACCTGTACATGTATATATATATATCGGCCTATGGCCTCATGGGAATACAAGTTGCTTATTTCTAACAGTTATCATCTAGTAGTGGATTTATTTGCACATCAGACCTACTGAACACCACGCATAAGATTCTCTATTTCTTGTCGTGGGCGCACCTTAGGACCCTGGGCCATGGTTGGTCGATACACAAAAGACAGTGATACTAGGATAGGAAAGCAACATCCCTATCAATTAGCTGTAGTAAAAGGCTATAAACTAGTTTATAATCTGTCATTTAGTTATGGATGGATCAAATAGTTACCGATTAGTCCCAAATTTTCAAGTAGCAAGAAGCCAATCTATTATCTCGCTGCCCCAAGGTTCATGTTTAAGTGTAATAGTTGAAGAACATATTGGAAGGTTAATTACTAGTTTGCTCATCTTGCCCATCCTATTCATGGCACTGCTGCTCAATAATACATAGATATAGAGGTAATAGCACTACAGGTCCCTGAACTTGCACAACATGTGATGGTTTGGTCCTTATACTTGCAAAAGCAGATTATTTCATCCTTGAACTTGTCATGGAGGTGCAAGTTTGGTCCTAGGACAATCACAGCTCGCCAAGTGGATGCCAAGTGGACTAGCTGGTCAGCACGCCGCATTTTGCACTTAAGCCCCTGCCTTCTTCCCTTATCAACCCGCAGTGCACCACCAAGTGGCACCTGTGTTGGTATATTCTTTGGAATTCTGTTGAAAGGTGTATGCTGAAGCTTTTTGAAAGGTATATGCCCAGTTGAGTTTTCTGAAAGGTGCATGCTGAAGTTTTCGTTCGGCCTTCCATTGTCACCGATTAGGCCCTAACTAATTCCCTTGTTGCAATTCTTGCAGAATTGCTGAAAAACAGATAACCTGTCCACCTGTCTCTAGGAATGGAACCTGTACTTAACCAAGACTATTTATAAGATGGACAAAACATAACAGACCTAAACGGTCTTATATTAGTTTCCAGAGCTAGTGTTCTCTCGATGCGTCCGAAAGAATCAGATGAACCTGTACTCTTGTAGTTCCCCAAAAATAAGATGGAGAAGGGACGGCATCTTCTCTGTAGCAGCTGCTCGTGCTCTGTCAAGATAATAAGGTAGCACTAGTTGTGCTGTGATGAGCTAGTTAAACTAGTGCATGTTGACAAAGGGGTTCACCAAAAAAATTGAACTGAATGTTACTAGTAGACGGTCCAATTCTTCTATGTTGGGGTGGCTGGGTTTTATACTACTATATGCATTTTTCTTCGTTATAATCTACTACTACACGCCTGGCACAGGCAGAGTTTCCACGGGTCCTCGCTCGCAGTGTTTGTTAACTGAGCTGACACCTCACCTAATAACTGAACCAAAGCCCTTACTATACACGTCGCGTGTTCCTGTTTTGAGTTTTAAAACTCGACGGAAAACAGCGACGGAGAATTGTTCAGAAACGCGTGGGCGTGGGTTTCCCCTGCCCTGGCAAATTACACTACCACACTCGGTATTTTTCTCCTTTCATCTCTAAAAAAAGGAAGAACCCCGGCCTCCGCATTGATCAATGCACACAGACACGGCCAACCAATCATCGTTAATATGCATCGACAACTACAACATCAAACATTTGTCAAATCAAAAAGCCTAGATCACTACAGAACAGAGCATCTGCAATTTTCACAAGGCTAACTCGTCATCGTAGGCGTAGCTGCCGCTGGCCACGGAGCTGATCTGCGCCTCGCCGCCGTCGTCGTCGTCGTCGTGGATGACGTCGACGAACACGGCATCCTCCTCCTCCCCGTCCTGCTCGGCCGGAACAACCGTCGGGAGGAGGACGACGTTCGGGTCCGCGGCCGGCGCGCCGTTGCGGCTGGCCTTGAGCTGGTCCTCGAACATCTTCTGTAGCCTCTTGCCCTGCTCCTCGATCCTCACCTGCAGCCTCCGCTGTATCTGCCGCCAGCAACACCAACCAAGTTAGACAAATCACATATACTTTTCACTGACAGGCATGCATCAGGGCCTAATTTTCTCTTTGGTACGTAGTATATGTGTATATATATGGCGACTTGGCAAGCACACCTCAACTGGGCATATACCTTTCAGAAAGCTTCAGCATACACCTTTCAACAGAATTTCAAAGAACACAGGTGCCACTTGGTGGTGCACTGCGGGTTGATAAGGGAAGAAGGCAAGGGCCTAAGTGCAAAATGCGGCGCGCTGACCAGCTAGTCCACTTGGCATCCACTTGGTGAGCTGTGATTGGTCTAGGACCAAACTTGCACCTCCATGACAAGTTCAAGGATGAAATAATCTGCTTTTGCAAGTATAAGGACCAAACCATCACATGCTGTGCAAGGTCACGGACCTGCAGTGCTATTACCTCATAGATATAGGTGGTGGTCTTTGGTTACGGACTTAGAGCACTAGTTTTGTTTACCGCAAGTGTCAGGCTGGCATTGGTAGGCAGGCCCAAAGGGGGTACCAACCTACTAATGGTCTTTGGTTACAGACTTACAACACTAGTTTTGTTTACCGCAAGTGTTAGGCTGGCATTGGTAGGCAGGACCAAAGGGGGTACCAACCTACTAATTGTTGTGTTTTTCCCATGGTTCATGTCTATGGTGGTATTCTGCTCATAATTATTATGTGGATTTCCCACCAGCTCTTTGACTCTTTGTAGCAGATGAATACATATCCATGATTTCAGTTTGAAAAATTGCTTCATGGTTCTGTTTTCTGACTTTTTGTAGCTAATGAATAAATATCCATGATTTCAGGTTGAAAAACCACTTCATGGTTGTGTTTTTCTCATGCTTCCTGTCAGTTCCTCAGAAATCATATTAATGTCATTTCCTTTGGGAGAAGTCTTGAACAAAAGCAGAATTAATGGTACATATCACATATGCATCATCCATCAATGTAATATTCCAGATGCACAAAGAATGGCCATGGATTGTTCCCCTGTTCTTTTTGTGGCAAAGAAGCTTTGAGCTTCAACTTCCCGTGTCTGTTTTTCCTCTTGTTATTTTCGTTTTCTTTTTTGGATAGAAAAGTAGCATGTAGATGTCTTCCTATCCTGCTTTCACTACTTGGCAGTTTGAGTTCACCTGTTAAACAATTAGTCTTGATTATTTCCATTTCATTACTGTGACGCCCCGATTCAATCGTACACTAATCATGCACGCAAATGTGTACGATCAAGATCAGGGACTCACGGGAAGATATCACAACACAACTCTAAAACATAAATAAGTCATACAAGCATCATAATACAAGCCAGGGGCCTCGAGGGCTTGAATACAAGTGCTCGATCATAGACGAGTCAGCGGAAGCAACAATATCTGAGTACAGACATAAGTTAAACAAGTTTGCCTTAAGAAGGCTAGCACAAACTGGGATACAGATCGAAAGAGGCGCAGGCCTCCTGCCTGGGATCCTCCTAACTACTCCTGGTCGTCGTCAGCGGGCTGCACGTAGTAGTAGGCACCTCCGATGTAGTAGGGGTCATCGTCGACGTGGCGTCTAGCTCCAGGGCTCCAGCATCTGGTTGCGACAACCAGGTAGAAGGGAAAGGGGAAAAGAGGGAGAAAAGCAACCGTGAGTACTCATCCAAAGTACTTGCAAGCAAGGAGCTACACTACATATGCATGGGTATATGTGTAAAGGCCATATCGGTGGACTGAACTGCAGAATGCCAGAATAAGAGGGGGATAGCTAGTCCTATCGAAGACTACGCTTCTGGCAGCCTCCGTCTTGCAGCATGTAGAAGAGAGTAGATTGAAGTCCTCCAAGTAGCATCTCCAAGTAGCATCGCATAGCATAATCCTACCCGGCGATCCTCTCCTCGTCGCCCTGTAGAAAAGCGATCACCGGGTTGTCTGTGGAACTTGGAAGGGTGTGTTTATTAAGTATCCGGTTCTAGTTGTCATAAGGTCAAGGTACAACTCCAAGTCGTCCTGTTACTGAAGATCACGGCTATTCGAATAGATTAACTTCCCTGCAGGGGTGCACCAACTTACCCAGCACGCTTGATCCCATTTGGCCGGACACACTTTCCTGGGTCATGCCCGGCCGCGGAAGATCAACACGTCGCAGCCCCACCTAGGCACAACAGAGAGGCCAGCACGCCGGTCTAAACCTAAGCGTGCAGGGGTCTGGGCCCATCGCCCTGAGCACACCTGCACGTTGCGTGGGCGGCCGAAAGCAGACCTAGCCTAGTGGCGTTCCAGTCCAATTCGGCGCGCGCCGCTCCGTCGCTGACGTCTGAAGTGCTTCGGCTGATACCACGACGCCGGGATACCCATAACTACTCCCGCGTCGATGGTTAGTGCGTATAGGCTCGTAGCCAACTCAGATCAAATACCAAGATCTCGTTAAGCGTGTTAAGTATCCGCGAACGCCGACCAGGGCCAGACCCACCTGTCTCCTAGGTGGTCTCAACCTGTCCTGTCGCTCCGCCACAGAGTAAAAATCGGGGGCCGTCGGGAACCCATGCCCACCTCTACCGGGATGGAGCCACCTGTCCTTTCAGCCCCCTCATCAGAATCACTTGCGGGTACTCATCGAGCTGACCCGACTTTAGTCACCATCTGTATAGTATGTATGTATGTATAGTATATACCCGTGATCACCTCCCGAGTGATCACGGCCCAATAGTATAGCAAGGCAGACTGACAAGAATGTAGGGCCAATGATGATAAACTAGCATCCTATACTAAGCATTTAGGATTGCAGGTAGGGTATCAACAGATGTAGCAATAATGTCAGGCTATGCAACAGAATAGGAGTAACCGAACAGTAACATGCTACACTACTCTAATGCAAGCAGTATATAGAAGAATAGGCGATATCTGATGATCAAGGGGGGGGGGCTTGCCTGGTTGCTCTGGCAAGAGAGAGGGGTCGTCAACTCCGTAGTCGAACTGGGCAGCAGCAGCGTCGGTCTCGTAGTCTACCGGAGAGAAGAGGGGGGAAGAAACAATGAATACCATGTAAACAGATGCATATCGATGCATGACAAGACAAGTAACGATGCTAGGCGTGCCCTAGCGTGGTATGAGGTGGTACCGGTTAAGGGGGGAAACATTCGGGAAAATATCCCCGGTGTTTCGTGTTTTCGGGCAAAGGAGCCGGAGGAGGAAAGTTGCGGGTTCGATAGGTTAGGGGTGTGTGGCGGACGAATGAACTGCGTATCCGGATTCGTCTCGTCGTTCTGAGCAACTTTCATGTAGAAAGTATTTTCATCAGAGCTACGGTTTATTTTCTATTAATTTTAAAAGATTTAAATCATTTTCAGGATTTATTTAATTATTTTAATGCAACATTATCCAGAATAGTGCATGCTGACGTCATCATGACGTCAGCATGACGTCAGCATGACGTCAGCAGTCAACAGGGAGTTGACTGGGTCAATCTGACGTGTGGGTCCCGCATGTCATTGACTGATTAGTCTAATTAGGGTTTAATAAAACTAACTACTTAATTAGATTAATTAAACATGATTAATTAACTTAATTAATCCATTAATTATTCTAATCATTAATTAATTAATTATTAATTAATTTCTTATTTATATATTTATTTTTATTATAATAATATATTTTTTTAATTCTCTTTTCTCTTTTTTTTTAAGCGTTCTGGGTCGGGCCCCACGTGCCATAGGCACAGGGGCCATAGCGGGCAGGCGGGCGAGCGGGCGTCGGGCACAGGTGCAGCCCGTATGGGCGCTGCGGGCGCGACCGGCAAGGGCAACCCAACTGGGGCGCCGGCGACCACGGCAGAGCGCCGGAGAAGAGGGGGGGCGGTGGCCTGGGACGACCTGGGTGGGCGCGGGTCGGCAGTGAGGGGAGCCGCAGCGAGGGGGGCGCGGCACACCGGGGCACGGGGAAGGGCAGCCGCAGCTGCGGTCGGCGCGAGCGAGCGGGAGGAGGGGGGAGGCGGTGCGGTGGCCGTGGTGCCGTTCGGCGATCCAAACGGCGCGACGGGACGGTGCCGGGAGGGAGAAGAGGAGGCCGGGGCCTCACCGAGGGAGTGTAGGGGACGGGGCCATGGGCTCGATGAAGGTCGGGGTCGGCGGCGACGTTGGGGAGGCGGTCCGGCGAGGCGGCGTTCTCGAGGCGGCGGAGCGGTCCTTGGGTGGCGGCGGTGTCTTGCGGCGTCGGGCGGCGGCATGGGCGACGTGGCGACAACGACGACGCAGGGGAGGACGACGGCGCTGGCGGACCAGCGAGGTGGCCTCCGGTGACGGGGTCGGGGCGGCCACGGATGGGGCGCGCGCGGAGCTCGGGGGAGACGACCCGGTGCATGAAGGAGAGGGAGGAGGCCGGGAAGTGCGGCGCCGGTGAGGCGCCGGGGTGGCGCGGGGGCGCTGGCGTTCGGCGGCGACGAGCGGTGGGGGGGCGAGGGGATCGGGATGGAGAAGAGAGCGAGGTGGAGTGGGGGGGGATCGCCTCGATCCAGATTGGATCGGGAGGGGGGAGAGGGAGTGGCGTCGTGGGGGGGGGAGTGGGGCGAATGGGTGGACCGGCTAGGGTTTCTCCCCTGGTGGGGGGCTATGGAGGGGAGGGGGTGGGCCGGCTGGGCCTGGGGGTTGGCCCAGTTGGGCCACGGCCCAGAGGGGGGGGGCTTCTACTTTGTTTTAGTTTAGTTACAGTTTTCTATTTTCGTATTTTCTTTTATTTATTTATTCTCTTGTTTCTGTTTTCTTTTACTTATGTAATATTTTATAGTTTTACAAAAAGTGAAACCCACACCTAAAATAGAGCTACAATTATAACTACTGCCACAAAAGGTTTTAACCCTGAACAAAATAGTATAGTATTTTATAAAATCCAAATGCATATATTTAATTGTTTTACCTACCACTTTAATTACTTAAGTGCATTTAAACCTTTTATAAAAATGTGGTTTCTCCACCATAATTACCTATGCATTATTTGACACAACCCAAACAATTTAGTTTTAATATTTCAAAACTTTTGTCGTTTGCCTTTATTTTAAATTTTAATTTGACGCGGTTTGAACTAACGGACGTTTAGCATCGGTAATCGGGATGACGTGGCTTGATTAGCGTGGGATTATTTTAGCAAGATTATCCGGGCGTCACAATTCTCCTCCACTACAAGAAATCTCGTCCCGAGATTTAAGAGGGGTGTAAGGGGGAAAGTTTTGGTTACGAAATTCTAACGGTTCTTCTCGTCTTAGGTTGCTCTTCTCGAAGAGGTCGATCCGTTACATTGACGTTTTTATTTCTCTGCTTCAGGTCATCATGGCGAAGTCGTCATCCTTTCTTCGGGATCTCCATCGTACTAAAGATAGAATAAGGCGGGGTTATTCCGAGAGAACGGACGTCGGCAAGGTTGACTATCGGGTCGACAACATCGAGGAAGGTGGCGGAAAGTAACTCTCGAATCGAATCTTAAGAAATTATCGAGATCAAAGTAAGGAGGTAACCTGGAAAGTTTCGAGCGGGCAGGCAATCGTTCGATGCCTGTAATAGGGCGTGAAAGGGTGAAAACAACGGGAATAAGTATTGTGTCCGATATCAGACCTGAAGGTGGCTCGTGAATTACATACGAGGTCACGCGCGAGGAACAACCTTGGGAACAGGGGGTGTAGGAGAGTCAGGTTTCGATCCTGTGGAACTGTGGGTTATGGGCCCACCATGTGGGCTAAAAGTAGAAAGAGGGGTGACGTCTTGCACGATCATGTAAGCAAGGCATGTCAGAGAATAACCGGTCAGTTATGTTGGCAACAACGTTGGTACCAAGGGTGAGGGACAAAGAGAACCATTTTCCCGCTCGTTGAACGAGGCGGGCCGATAGGCAAGGTTCTCGTCCATCGGTAGCTACCGGAATGTCATCAACAATAGTAACAGGGTCTTACTGACAGAGCGGTACCACGAGGTGTTTACATAAGCAGGAGAATATTACTGCTTAGGTCATATAGATCACAAGAAAGGTTAAACCAAACAATGGTAAGGAAAATATGATTATCAGATTAAACAGAACAATGGACAGGAAAATGTGTTAAAACACATATTTCAGGGGTATTTCCTTCCCAAGGACAAACAGAGCATGATATCCAAGACAGGACAGAAAGTAGAAAACCATTTAGGTAAAGGGGGAGGAATCTCATGATATTACCCATACAACGGTGTTAGGATAAATGATAAACAAAATTTAGCATCGTGCTTCAAATGTTCCTGTTGAAAATCGGAGTACCATTGACATGCTTCGAGATAGCATCGACATGGTCTTCATGTGAAGATCAGACTCTGGAAACACGAAGGATCCATCAGGAATAACTTGTAGAATAAGTCTTACAATTTCCTCATGGGTGAATGGATAACCTTGCTGAAAGGGAATCTATAATGATAGGTCCTCCAGCGGGGGGGGGGGGGGGTGTTAGGCATGACATCATGTTACCGGGTCATCAAAGGATCAACATCATAACTCTTGGAAAGTTGCCCCAACCATCATATCTGACCGAGATCCATATCCAATTGGTGTCATGATACCTCAGACTCAGGGGGTCCGAGAGGAAAAGGTGCAACACAAATCGGCGAAATGACATTGCAAGATTCTCGAGAAATGAACTATGGGAGCGGGTTTCTGAAGCAATAGTTCATCATTAAACCAAGGGCGGGATGAGAAGGTGGCTAATGGGCTCAGCGACAATTCATCGAGAATTCCAAACGGAGGGATTTCCACGATAATGTGAACAAGAAGATGACATTTGTTAGATCAAATGATATAATGGGATATGCTCGAGGAAAACATACGTAATTAAACATTGGTTGAACGATGCACCGGGTTGGGTTGCACGGCCAATGTTAGAATGGTGATTCAATTATCGAAAGACTTAGAATGAACTATCGCCCATTCACTTCAAAGCAATAGGGTTGCTAGAAGTTTTGAATTCACACGTCATAGCTCAATTGTCGGTATTCCGGTTGAAAACAATACGGGGACCAAGGAATGAACGAAGATGGCAAGAAGTATTATGATATCAAGAATTCTTAAGAGGTGGTGAAATTCTCACCACATTCTTGACAAAAAGAGATGGTAATACTTCCGAGGTAAGGAAGATCAACTGCCGGGTAGCAGGGATCTCAAGGTTTACACAAAACACGAACAAGTTGTGTTGAACGGAAGGCAATAAAGTGGTCGATGAGAACAGGAATCATCGAGGGGCAAGGATGGTATTACCCATCATGAATTCAATTGAATTTCTGGAAGAGCTCATAAGGTTGATGATGATCACGACACATTTGTCGAGAGATTTCATGCAGATGTAATCAATCAGCGACGACATCAAGTCAGAGGAATGATGAAGCAAGAGGTTATTGGAACCACAGTTATGACACAAACTCGAACTCAAGCTTGTTGTTTAAGGTGAAAGGGTATGACGAGGAAAATCAACGTAAGCTAAGCTCGCCGTCGAAATTTGTGCTCCGAGAAGAAGGACCGGGTAGCACAGTTAAAATCATCACGACAAAGATATAGCCAAACAAGCTAGGAATGACATGATCGGGTACAAACTCGTACTTAAAGAAGATTACTAAGAGTTGTTGAACCGTAGTGCGGACTCGGTTCAGTTATCGGCATCTTTGAGTGTTTAATAATTCAGAGCCCGCGAAAAATTGGAATCAGTGGGAAGGTAGCACTTGATGAAGAACTCATAAGAAGTTATGCAGTTCCATGATAATCTCGAGATACCAGGGGGGTAATACTCAACACAAGATCAAAGTAAAGGTTGGACTGGTGTATTGATCCACAGAAGACAAGTGCTTACACTTGCATCGAAAATGGTATTTAAAGGAGAACATGGTCGAAACCACGATTGTAAAAGGCCATACCCCAGATATAAGATGAACTTATATCAAGGGAATAATTAATTTTAAAAGAAGCTTCGATGAGAAGATGTACATCGGGTCCATGGGCATGAACACAAAGTTCAAGGTCGACTCCCACTTCTCCAATGCATAACCTTTCATCCACTTCTCACGTTCGATGAAGTTGCAGTGTTGAAATTTTATCCGGTGAAGCACCAGAAGAGTATGACTCGTGAAAACTTTCGGGTTCACACGGTTTAGAGAAGGCATATGTTCAACCCATAGGGGCTTCTTAGAAACATATACCACAAGTTTCAAGAGTAAATAACACAAGCCCGAAAGCAGAGCATGGTTGGCCAAGCAGAGGATACAACTTAACAAAGGCATTATGTATCAGGGGAAGAACTCACAAAGTGATCAAATGTGTAGGACACTGTCGGATAACAATCCAACAAAGGACTTGATGGTCCACAAAGGATCTGATACGAGTATCAGTACTCAACTAGAGGAGGAAGAATGCAAGGAGATCAGATTATAGAAACAACTGATTAACTCAATTGTCAAATGCAAAGGAATTATGATTTCCAAATCAAGGGATCAGAAGCAATGCTCTGATTAGGGATGGATAAGTTGAATAGCCTTAGGGTACGATCAATGACAATTGGATTGGTCGAGAACCAATTCCAGTTAAAAGAATGGAAGCTCAGCCGGAAAGGTAATTTATAAGGATCAATGATGATTGCGTGTATTCGCAACATATTGAGTCAACAGACTCAAAATGATAATGACAAGGAATGTCAATAAGATTTCTATACTTATGGGATTAATCATAATGAAAGCAAACAAGAAATTCTAGAGCAATAGGTTGCTGAGGATTTTCGGAATATTGGGTGGTATTTCGAAGACTTTTGTGTAACACATGAACAACTGGGGGATGAGCGCATACTCGATAAGTGCGAGAATTAACCGTAGGGGTATTCAAGTGACAAAGAACAGCAAGGCAGTAAGCTCAAGGGATTATCGAAACAACGACGAGTTTTTCAGGGTATCTTGTAATAGACCACTGGGATGAATGTAAGAATAACAAATGCAAGTAGTTATCCATAAGGGTTTGCGGTGGAAGGTGAATTGCAAACGCGATGTACACAAGTTCTTGGGTTAACAACGGAGAGTATCTTCAGGGTCTTCTGGTGCAGCAGACGATCGTTAGTAATAAGGGGCTCTCCTGGTGAAAGTGATAACGAGATCCTAATGTTAGATTTAGTAAACTTCATTTAACCCGAATAGAGGAGAGATCAGGGTCCCAGAGTAAAGGTCGAGGAGTAAAAGATCCTACTACCACCCAATGGCGACGTGTGCCCGTAAGACACACAGCCATGTTAGTAAAAGTTTTTGCAACGTCTAGACTCGACTTCGGCCAAGGAGTGTGGAAGGGGGATTCCTACAGGCAGTTGGCTCTGATACCAACTTGTGACGCCCCGATTCAATCGTACACTAATCATGCACGCAAATGTGTACGATCAAGATCAGGGACTCACGGGAAGATATCACAACACAACTCTAAAACATAAATAAGTCATACAAGCATCATAATACAAGCCAGGGGCCTCGAGGGCTCGAATACAAGTGCTCGATCATAGACGAGTCAGCGGAAGCAACAATATCTGAGTACAGACATAAGTTAAACAAGTTTGCCTTAAGAAGGCTAGCACAAACTGGGATACAGATCGAAAGAGGCGCAGGCCTCCTGCCTGGGATCCTCCTAACTACTCATGGTCGTCGTCAGCGGGCTGCACGTAGTAGTAGGCACCTCCGGTGTAGTAGGGGTCGTCGTCGACGGTGGCGTCTGGCTCCTGGACTCCAGCATCTGGTTGCGACAACCAGAAAGAAGGGAAAGGGGAAAAGAGGGGAGAAAGCAACCGTGAGTACTCATCCAAAGTACTCGCAAGCAAGGAGCTACACTACATATGCATGGGTATATGTGTAAAGGCCATATCGGTGGACTGAACTGCAGAATGCCAGAATAAGAGGGGGATCGCTAGTCCTATCGAAGACTACGCTTCTGGCAGCCTCCGTCTTGCAGCATGTAGAAGAGAGTAGATTGAAGTCCTCCAAGTAGCATCTCCAAGTAGCATCGCATAGCATAATCCTACCCGGCGATCCTCTCCTCGTCGCCCTGTAGAAAAGCGATCACCGAGTTGTCTGTGGAACTTGGAAGGGTGTGTTTTATTAAGTATCCGGTTCTAGTTGTCATAAGGTCAAGGTACAACTCCAAGTCGTCCTGTTACCGAAGATCACTGCTATTCTAATAGATTAACTTCCCTGCAGGGGTGCACCAACTTACCCAGCACGCTTGATCCCATTTGGCCGGACACACTTTCCTGGGTCATGCCCGGCCGCGGAAGATCAACACGTCGCAGCCCCACCTAGGCACAACAGAGAGGCCAGCACGCCGGTCTAAACCTAAGCGTGCAGGGGTCTGGGCCCATCGCCCTGAGCACACCTGCACGTTGCGTGGGCGGCCGAAAGCAGACCTAGCCTAGTGGCGTTCCAGTCCAATTCGGTGCGCGCCGCTCCGTCGCTAACGTCTGAAGTGCTTCGGTTGATACCACGACGCCGGGATACCCATAACTACTCCCGCGTAGATGGTTAGTGCGTATAGGCTCGTAGCCAACTCAGATCAAATACCAAGATCTCGTTAAGCGTGTTAAGTATCCGCGAACGCCGACCAGGGCCAGGCCCACCTGTCTCCTAGGTGGTCTCAACCTGCCCTGTCGCTCCGCCACAGAGTAACAGTCGGGGGCCGTCGGGAACCCAGGCCCACCTCTACCGGGATGGAGCCACCTGTCCTTTCAGCCCCCTCATCAGAATCACTTGCGGGTACTCATCGAGCTGACCCGACTTTAGTCACCATCTGTATAGTATGTATGTATGTATAGTATATACCCGTGATCACCTCCCGAGTGATCACGGCCCAATAGTATAGCAAGGCAGACTGACAAGAATGTAGGGCCAATGATGATAAACTAGCATCCTATACTAAGCATTTAGGATTGCAGGTAGGGTATCAACAGATGTAGCAATAATGTCAGGCTATGCAACAGAATAGGAGTAACCGAACAGTAACATGCTACACTACTCTAATGCAAGCAGTATATAGAAGAATAGGCGATATCTGATGATCAAGGGGGGGGGGGCTTGCCTGGTTGCTCTGGCAAGAGAGAGGGGTCGTCAACTCCGTAGTCGAACTGGGCAGCAGCAGCGTCGGTCTCGTAGTCTACCGGAGAGAAGAGGGGGGAAGAAACAATGAATACCATGTAAACAGATGCATATCGATGCATGACAAGACAAGTAACGATGCTAGGCGTGCCCTAGCGTGGTATGAGGTGGTACCGGTTAAGGGGGGAAACATTCGGGAAAATATCCCCGGTGTTTCGTGTTTTCGGGCAGAGGAGCCGGAGGGGGAAAGTTGCGGGTTCGATAGGTTAGGGGTGTGTGGCGGACGAATGGACTATGTATCCGGATTCGTCTCGTCGTTCTGAGCAACTTTCATGTAGAAAGTATTTTCATCAGAGCTACGGTTTATTTTCTATTAATTTTAAAAGATTTAAATCATTTTCAGGATTTATTTAATTATTTTAATGCAACATTATCCAGAATAGTGCATGCTGACATCATCATGACGTCAGCATGACGTCAGCAGTCAACAGGGAGTTGACTGGGTCAATCTGACGTGTGGGTCCCGCATGTCATTGACTGATTAGTCTAATTAGGGTTTAATAAAACTAACTACTTAATCAGATTAATTAAACATGATCAATTAACTTAATTAATCCATTAATTATTCTAATCATTAATTAATTATTAATTAATTTCTTATTTATATATTTATTTTTATTATAATAATATATTTTTAATTCTCTTTTCTCTTTTTTTTAAGCGTTCTGGGTCGGGCCCCACGTGCCATAGGCACAGGGGCCATAGCGGGCAGGCGGGCGAGCGGGCGTCGGGCACAGGCGCAGCCCGTATGGGCGCTGCGGGCGCGACCGGCAAGGGCAACCCAACTGGGGCGCCGGCGACCACGGCAGAGCGCCGGAGAAGAGGGGGGGCGGTGGCCTGGGACGACCTGGGTGGGCGCGGGTCGGCAGTGAGGGGAGCCGCAGCGAGGGGGGCGCGGCACACCGGGGCACGGGGAAGGGCAGCCGCAGCTGCGGTCGGCGCGAGCGAGCGGGAGGAGGGGGGGAGGCGGTGCGGTGGCCGTGGTGCCGTTCGGCGATCCAAACGGCGCGACGGGACGGTGCCGGGAGGGAGAAGAGGAGGCCGGGGCCTCACCGAGGGAGTGTAGGGGACGGGGCCATGGGCTCGATGAAGGTCGGGGTCGGCGGCGACGTTGGGGAGGCGGTCCGGCGAGGCGGCGTTGTCGAGGCGGCGGAGCGGTCCTTGGGTGGCGGCGGTGTCTTGCGGCGTCGGGCGGCGGCATGGGCGACGTGGCGACGACGACGACGCAGGGGAGGACGACGGCGCTGGCGGACCAGCGAGGTGGCCTCCGGTGACGGGGTCGGGGCGGCCACGGATGGGGCGCGCGCTGAGCTCGGGGGAGACGACCCGGTGCATGAAGGAGAGGGAGGAGGCCGGGAAGTGCGGCGCCGGTGAGGCGCCGGGGTGGCGCGGGGGCGCTGGCGTTCGGCGGCGACGAGCGGTGGGGGGGGCGAGGGGATCGGGATGGAGAAGAGAGCGAGGTGGAGTGGGGGGGGGATCGCCTCGATCCAGATTGGATCGGGAGGGGGGGAGAGGGAGTGGCGTCGTGGGGGGGGGGAGTGGGGCGAATGGGTGGACCGGCTAGGGTTTCTCCCCTGGTGGGGGGCTATGGAGGGGAGGGGGTGGGCCGGCTGGGCCTGGGGGTTGGCCCAGTTGGGCCATGGCCCAGAGGGGGGGGGGCTTCTACTTTGTTTTAGTTTAGTTACATTTTTCTATTTTCGTATTTTCTTTTATTTATTTATTCTCTTGTTTCTGTTTTCTTTTACTTATGTAATATTTTATAGTTTTACAAAAAGTGAAACCCACACCTAAAATAGAGTTACAATTATAACTACTGCCACAAAAGGTTTTAACCCTGAACAAAATAGTATAGTATTTTATAAAATCCAAAATGCATATATTTAATTGTTTTACCTACCACTTTAATTACATAAGTGCATTTAAACCTATTATAAAAATGTGGTTTCTCCACCATAATTACCTATGCATTATTTGACACAACCCAAACAATTTAGTTTTAATATTTCAAAACTTTTGTCGTTTACCTTTATTTTAAATTTTAATTTGACGCGGTTTGAACTAACGGACGTTTAGCATCGGTAATCGGGATGACGTGGCTTGATTAGCATGGGATTATTTTAGCAAGATTATCCGGGCGTCACAATTACATTGAAATTACATTTCATTTGTTTTTTTTACTTTGCTTCATGCACCGTCAACCTCTCATGCTAGGTAATTCTTTTCTGGCGACTAATTTGGCCTCAAATGCAGTCTGCAGAAGAATATTGTTGACATGTTTCTCCATTTTGATTTCTGAACATAGACAGTTTTGTTGCTAAAGCTACTCCTTTTCATAGTTATGTTTGTGTATACATGTATCTGCCAGACACAAATTCTTCTTGACAAATGGCACTTTTTCTGTTATATTTCACATTGCCGTGTCTTTCCCATGGATATGAACTCTTCTCTTCTTTTTCTTTTTTTTTACTATGGAACTGAAGTATTTTTTCCTGCTTGCGGGATCACCATTCTGTTTTTTGCGTGCCTTTTAATGTGCAAACTGTGTAAACAGTTCCTCCTCTTTGAAAACTAGTGTGGGTCAAAAGGTCTGTTTGGTTTGTACCTTTGTCGTGTCAAAAAGTTTGCTAGCCAGAATTTGGGTTGAGGTTTTACTTGCCAATCGATTGGCCAACATTGACTAGAAAATGCGATAACACTACTAGGGAAAAACCTAGCAGTAGCGCTGGTTTTGGGCCTAGCAGTAACCGCGCTATCTATAGCGTTGGTTGGCCCATGCTACTGCTATACATGGGTAGCAGGAGCGAGCATTGGAGCAACGTGCTACTGCTAATAGCTGCAGCGCTTTTAATTAAGCCGCGCTACTGCTAATCTAATTAGTAGTAGCGTACTTCCTGTCCAACGCTACTAATATTTTGTTTTTCATTTTTTCCCATTTTTAGTGTATTTATGTGCTGTTATACAAATTTTGATACAGTATCAATTAAGAGATTGTTATGCTATTTAAGACTCTCAAAATAATCTAAGTGAAGCATAAGAGATCAATAGTTTCTATAAAACAAATCCACCACCGTGCTCTAAAAGATATAAGTGAAGTACTAGAGCAAAACTATATAACTCAAAAAGATATAAGTGAAGCACATAGAGTATTCTAACAAATTCCAAATCATATATGGCTCTCTCAAAAGGTGTGTACAACAAGGATGATTGTGATAAACTAAAAAGCAAAGACTCAAATCATACAAGACGCTCCAAGCAAAACACATATCATGTGATGAATAAAAATATAGCTCCAAGAAAAGTTACCGATAGAAGTAGACGAAAAGAGGGGATGCCTTCCGAGGCATCCCCAAGCTTTGGATTTTAGGTGTCCTTAGATTATCTTGTGGGTGCCATGGGCATCCCCAAGCTTAGGCTCTTGCCACTCCTTGTTCCATAATCCATCAAATCTTTACCCAAAACTTGAAAACTTCACAATACAAAACTTAAAGTAGAAAATCTCGTGAGCTCCGTTAGCGAAAGAAAACAAAAGACCACTTCAAGTTACTGTAGTGAACTCATTCTTTATTTATAATGGTGTTAAACCTACTGTACTCCAACTACTCTATTGTTTATAAACTATTTTACTAGCCATAGATTCATCAAAATAAGCAAACAACACACGAAAAACAGAACCTGTCAAAAATAGAACAGTCTGTAGTAATCTGTAGCTAGAGCAAGATCTGGAACCCAAAAAATTCTAAAATAAATTTCTGGAGGTGAGGATTTTATCTATTAATCATCTGCAAAAAGAATTAACTAAATAGCACTTTCCAAATAAAAATGGCAGCAGTTCTCGTGAGCGCTAAAGTTTCTGTTTTTTACAGCAAGATATCAAGACTTTCCCCAAGTCTTCCCAACGGTTCTACTTGGCACAAACACTAATTAAACACAAAAAACACAACCTAAACAGAGACTAGATAAATTATTTATTACTAAACAGGAGCAAAAATCAAGGAATAAAAATAAAATTGGGTTGCCTCCCAACAAGCGCTATCGTTTAACGCCCCTAGCTAGGCATAAAAGGTAAGAATAGATCTAGGTATTGCCATCTTTGGTTTTCAACCTTTTAGCGGAATCAAGCTCGAATCCGGGAGGTTCTTTACGTTTCCCTTCATATTCTGAAATTTTTGGATCTAACGAATCCAACCTCTTATTGCAAAGGGTAACCAACATATTCATGAGGTTCAAGAGACTTTTGTAAAATCTTGGTTACTTCGCAAATTTTCTCAAAAACTTGCGTTTCCTTGGGTATGATGAGGCCCCTTTTGTTGAGGTAGAGTTCCTACTATACCTTCTATAATTTCATGCGCAATACTGGGATCAATTTCAATAAAATTTCCTTTGGCAACGCAATCCAAAAGTTGTCTATGAGACATATTTAGTCCAACATAGAAATTGCGAAGCAAAATTCTAAAATTCACCTCTAGGGTACAATTACGATAAGATTCCATCATTCTAAACCAAGCATCTTTTAAATTTTCTCCTTGCCTTTGTTTGAAGTGAAGAACCTCAAACTTGGGAGACAAAGGAGCAGATAAAGGACTAGCCATAACGACAAGCAAACGGAAAAGAGGCGAACGGAAAGAGAGGGAGGATAGGGAGAGAGAGAGAGGGCGAATAAAACGGCAAGGGTGAAGTGAGGGAGAGGAAAACGAAAGGCAAATGGCAAATAATGTAATGCGGGAGATAGGGATTGTGATGGATACTTGGTATATTGACTTTTGCATAGATCCCCGGCAACGGCGCCAGAAATGCTTCTTGCTACCTCTTGAGCACTGCGTTGGTTTTTCCCCGAAGAGGAAGGGATGATGTAGTAAAGTAGTGTAAGTATTTTCCTCAATTTTTGAGAACCAAGGTATCAATCCAGTAGGAGGCTACGCGCGAGTCCCTCGTACCTGCACAAAACAAATAAATCCTCGCAACCAACGCTATAAGGGGTTGTCAATCCCTACACGGCCACTTACGAGAGTGAGATCTGATAGATATGATAAGATAATATTTTTGGTATTTTTATGATAAAGATGCAAAGTAAAATAAAAGCAAAGTAAAAAGCAAAGGAAATAACTAAGTATTGGAAGACTAATATGATGAAGATAGACCCGGGGCCATAGGCTTCACTAGTGGCTTCTCTCAAGAGCATAAGTATTCTATGATGGGTGAACGAATTACTGTTGAGCAATTGACAGAATTGAGCATAGTTATGAGAATATCTAGGTATGATCATGTATATAGGCATCACATCCGAGACAAGTAGACTGACTCCTGCCTGCATCTACTACTATTACTCCACTCATCGAGCGCTATCTAGCATGCATCTAGAGTATTAAGTTAATGAAAACAGAGTAACGCCTTAAGCAAGATGACATGATGTAGAGGGATAAACTCATGCAATATGATGAAAACCCCATCTTGTTATCCTCGATGGCAACAGTACAATACGTGCCTTGCTGCCCCTACTGTCACTGGGAAAGGACACCGCAAGATTGAACCCAAAGCTAAGCACTTCTCCCATTGCAAGAAAAACCAATCTATTAGGCCAAACCAAACTGATAATTCGAAGAGACTTGCAAAGATAACCAATCATACATAAACAAATTTAGAGAAGATTCAAATATTGTTCATAGATAGACTTGATCATAAACCCACAATTCATCGATCTCAACAAACACACCACAAAAAGAAGATTACATCGAATAGTTCTCCACGAGAGAGGGGGAGAACATTGTATTGAGATCCAAAAAGAGAGAAGAAGCCATCTAGCTAATAACTATGGACCCGTAGGTCTGAGGTGAACTACTCACACTTCATCGGAGGGGCTATGGTGATGATGTAGAAGCCCTCCATGATGGATACCCCCTCCGGCGGAGCTCCGGAACAGGCCCCAAGATGGGATCTCGTGGATACAGAAAGTTGCGGTGGTGGAATTAGGGTTTTGGCTCCGTATCTGATCGTTTGGGGGTACGTAGGTATATATAGGAGGAAGGAGTACGTCGGTGGAGCAACAAGGGGCCCACAAGGGTGGAGGGCGTGCCTGGGGGGGGGGGGTAGGCGCACCCCCTACCTCGTGGCCTCCTCCTTTGTTTCTTGACGTTGGGTCCAGTCTCCTGGATCATGTTCGGCGAGAAAATCACGTTCCCGAAGGTTTCATTCCGTTTGGACTCCGTTTGATATTCCTTTTCTTCGAAACCCTAAAATAGGCAAAAAAACAACAATTCTGGTCTGGGCCTCCGGTTAATAGGTTAGTCCCAAAAATAATATAAAAGTGGATAATAAAGCCCAATAATGTCAAAAACAGTAGATAATATAGTATGGAGCAATCAAAAATTATAGATATGTTGGAGACGTATCACCAGCCCATCCAAGATGCCCGCTCCTGGTCACCACCGACACCCAGTCTGGCCAGGAGCACCAAGGGTTGCCTCGGCTGGTTCCGCTCAACACCAACAGCTGCTCTGTCGGACCTGGTGATGTTCAAGCCTGGAGTGTTGGAGGCCGAGGGAGTCCTGGATTAGGGGGTCTCCGGAAAGCCGGACTATATCCTTTGGCCGGACTGTTGGACTATGAAGATACGAGATTGAAGACTTCGTCCCGTGTCCGGATAGGACTCTACTTGGCATGGAAGGCAAGCTAGGAAATATGGATATGCATACCTCCTCCTTTGTAACTGACCTTGTGTAACCCTAGCCTCCTCCGGTGTCTATATAAACCAGAGGGTTTTAGTCCGTAGGACAACATACAATCATACCATAGGCTAGCTTCTAGGGTTTAGCCTCTCTGATCTCGTGGTAGATCAACTCTTGTACTACTCATATTATCAAGAATAATCAAGCAGGACGTAGGGTTTTACCTCCATCAAGAGGGCCCGAACCTGGGTAAAACATCGTGTCCCCTGCCTCCTGTTACCATCCGCCTTAGACGCACAGTTCGGGACCCCCTACCCGAGATCCGCCGGTTTTGACACCGACATTGGGCTTTCATTGAGAGTTCCTCTGTGTCGTCATCATTAGGCTTGATGGCTCCTTCAATCATCGATAGTGATGTAGTCCTGGGTGAGACTTTTCTCCCCAGACGGATCTCTGTATTCGGCGGCTCCGCACTGCGGGCCAACTCGCTTGGCCATCTGGAGCAGATCGAGAGCTACGCCCCTGGCTATCAGGTCAGATTTGGAAACTTAAACTACACAGCCGACATCCACGGAGATTTGATCTTCGACGGGTTCGAGCCCTTGCCGAGTACGCCGCATGGTCACGATGAGCATGATTTAGCTCTACCATCGGACAGTGTTCGGGAGATCGCACCGGTGATCGCTCCGACCCTCAATTCGGAGCCAATTGCACCATCCAGGGACGAGTGGATAGACCCCGCCACGGAGGCCACATTTTCATCGGCGATCGAGCCGAGTATCGACCTTACCCTTCACAAGAGCCGTGACGCCAAACTACCAGATTCTTCCCCGTCCACGGACTCCGAACCGCCTGCGCCCGTGCCTATCGAATCCAACTGGGCGCCGATCATGGAGTTTACCTCCCCAGATATCTTTCAGCGCTTGCCCTTTGGCGACATACTGAACTCATTAAGGTCTCTCTTTCTGTCAGGAGAGCCCTGGCCGAACCATGTCCGGCAGAATTGGGATGCGGATGACGAAGAAATTCGCCGCCCACCCACCACCCACTTAGTAGCCACTGTCGACGATTTGACCGACATGCTCGACTTCGACTCCGAAGACATCGACGGTATGGATGACGATGCAGGAGACGAAAAGGAACCACTGCCCACGGGGCACTGGAGGCCCACTTCATCATATGATGTATACATGGTGGACAAACCCAAAGAAAATGACGACGAGGAACGGGAGGACGCAACGAAGGGTTGTTCCCTTGAGAAGCAGTCAAAGCGGCGGCGTAAGCGCCGCTCCAAATCCCGCCTCGGCAAAAATAGCGATCATATAGACCTAGCGTTAGAGCAGGGTGAACCATCGCCCGACCACGGCAACACGGAGAATCAAACCGAGCAACCGACTCCGTTGAAGATAATAGTCCGGACGACATCACACTGGACAGGCACCCGAAGCAACAGAATGCCCAGCAAAGGCTTGTTGGCACTGCGAGGAGTCTGAAAAAGCAGAAGCAAAGGCTCAGGGCTGCACAAGACACACTCAGAGTCAGATGGAGTGAAGTACTCAACACTGCAGTCAAGTACGGCGGTAATCGCCACACCAAGAGCTACCCGAAGCGAAAATTGCTACCTGAATTCGATGAGGAGGCCTTAGATCCCCCGCAATTAAAAAACAAAATGGCCATCCGGTCGGATAGACGACCTCATGGCCAACATAGAGTAGCAAACGACGCCGCACATAAGCTAGTACGCGATCCACGCAAGGGCTCGCATCAAAAGGACGGTGCAACCAGATCCATATACGGGCCACGCAAGCGCGCTCCAGCATGCAATGCAACACAACAAACATACAAACACCACGGTACACCCAAATACAGGGGTGCCGCACACCCCCTATGTTTCATCGATGAGGTGCTGGACCATGAATTTCCAGAGGGATTCAAACCCGTAAACATAGAGGCGTACGACGGAACGACAGACCCTGGGGTTTGGATTGAGGACTACATCCTCCATATCCACATGGCTCGAGGAGACGATCTCCACGCCATCAAGTACTTACCCCTCAAGCTCAAAGGGCCAGCTCGGCACTGGCTTAAAAGCCTCCCCGAAAACTCCATTGGAAGCTGGGAAGAGCTCAAAGATGCTTTTTGGGCAAATTTTCAAGGGACCTATGTCCGACCACCGGATGCATACGATTTAAGTCATATAACTCAACAGCCCGGAGAGTCAGCCCGAAAGCATTGGAACAGGTTCCTCACTAAAAAGAACCAAATAGTCGACTGTCCGGACGCCGAAGCCTTAACAGCTTTCAAGCACAGCGTTCGAGACGAATGGCTTGCCACACACCTTGGCCAAGAAAAGCCGAGAACAATGGCAGCATTAACAAGCCTCATGACCCGCTTTTGCGCGGGCGAGGACAGCTGGTTAGCCCGATGCAGCACCAGCGACCCAAGTACATCCGAAGTCAGGGACGGAAACGGGAAATCATGACGTAGCAAAAACAAGTGCCGGAATAAAGAAGACAACCCGAAGAGCACGGCGGTAAACGTCGAATTCAGGAGCTCTCAGCCAGGTCAGCAAAAGCTGCCCTCCAAAGGCAACAGAGACGAACTGTCCAGCCTAAACAAGATTCCGGACCAAATATGTCAGATCCATAGCACCCCCGATAAACCTGCAAATCATACCCATAGAGAATGTTGGGTCTTCAAGCAGTCCGGCAAGCTCAACGCTGAACATAAGGGGCAGGATACACCAAGCGAAGACGAGGACGAACCTCGCAAGCAAAGCACTGGGGAACAGAAGAAATTCCCACCAGAGGTCAAAACAGTAAACGTGTTACACGTGACAAAGGGGAGAAACAAAGCGGCAATCCTAGAGACACATGCCCCAGGGCCTATCACCGTGGAGTTCTGCCACTGGTCGTCCCAACCGATCACCTTCGACCATCGAGATTACTCGGCAAGTATCCGGCATGCAGGATGGGCTGCCTTGGTATTAGAACCAATAATTGACGGATACCAGTTCACACAAGTCCTGATGGATGGCGGCAGCAGTTTAAACATGATATATCAGGACACAGTCCGCAACATGGGGATAGACCCAGCAAAAATTAGCCACAACAATACTACCTTTAAAGGAGTAACGCCAGGCCCAAAAGCCCATTGCATGGGCTCCCTGCTACTAGAGGTTATATTCGGCTTTCCCGATAACTTCTGCAGCGAAAATTTAGTGTTCCATATCGCTCTGTTCCAAAGTGGCTATCAAGAACTACTCAGACGCGAAGCTTTCGCTCGCTTTAACACAATACCGCATTACACTTCTCTCATGCTTAAGATGCCCGGTCCATGTGGCATCATTACAGTAAATGGAAATATTGAGCGCTCCTGTCGCGCGGAAGACCGTGCCGTTGCCTTGGCAGCTGCACACTAAACGGCCTCACCAACTAAAACATCTGACAGGTCGTTAAGACCACGGACGCGGTTGGACGAGTCCGGCACAGCTATATGTAATTAATACAGGTTTGATGGCTATACCCCTATTACAATACAAGGGGCTCAACGCGCGCAAACAAGTGACAATTAGGCTCAAACTTTACTCATTCCGAACTGTACATGGTTTATTTAGTATAAACTACCTTTTGCACGACAACTTTTCAACTAAGTTCCTCTCTTTTACAGATGACCATCATGTTATACCCATTTAGGACACGGCACAATGGAGACACAGGCGCATACGTGCAGCAGGGACCCGTTCCAAGGATTCTTTTTAGATTAAGACCCTGCGTATACTTTTTTTACTGTCTCTTGTTGATACACATCCCTCAGATTCTCAGTACAATTGGGAAGGATGCTGACGTATTGGCATGTGGCCACGACAGAATATTGCACGTACCTGGACACCAGGGGCTTATTACAAAGGGCACTGTTTAGGCCCGGTTTACATCATAAAGACCGAATACCTTAGGGAGTGTTCGGCGTCGCGAGTTTGACCTTATATGCATCAGCTCCGAATCATGTCTTTGGTCAAATGTTGGGTTTGCCCGGCTCCTGTGTTTTGCTTCCTTATGTTCCGCTCTATCGGCTAAGGTGGCACCAGGAGAACTACTGCGATTGTGCCCTGGTTCATCCGAACGAGCACCTCAGTAGAGAAAGCCGAAAACTGACTATCATGATATAGCGCGAGACTGGTCAACCACTCGATGACCTAGCGGAATCTTCGGGATTCCTCCACCTTAACGAAGGGCCGTTTCCCGGCCAGGCATGTATGCACCCCGAATCCGGATGAGCGCGGAGCCACCGGGGGCTAATAGTAGCCCCACTGTCAAACTCCTCTGGCTAAGTGAAAGTGTTAAAGCATTATAGTCCGGTTTTCTAGTTCGCTACGCTATCACCTCCTTAATGGACCAAGACGTTGGATCAAGTGTGAACATGCGTCTTCTGCGAACACCCCCGCATTATATGCGTGGGGGCTGAAGCCGACGACTGCCATCTTTCAGGTTATATATATATACACACACACACATACATAAACGGCCGCACAGGAGGCATCATAGTATTTTCGGGCAAAAGTATAAATACAACCTTGATAAATTCAATAAAACATTGTTTTTACAATGGGAATACATGTCACTCAAACATAATATTCTTTGAGCACTGAGCCTCTATTGAACGAGCGCCTTCAAGAACTTCTTCAAAGTAGTGCTCGGCAGCCACTCGGCCTATGGCCGAACCCTGTGCCACAACAATGGTGGCATCTATCTCCGCCCAGTATGCTTTGACACGGGCAAGGGCCATCCGCGAGCCTTCTATGCACGCTGACCTCTTTACAACATCGATGCGTGTCACAATGCCAAGGAATTGTTGCACTAAGCTAAAGTAGCTATTCGGCCTTGGCCCTCCTGGCCACAAATGATCCACAACAGACCTCATAGCCAGTCCGGATAATCTATGGAGCTCGGCCCAACCGGTCAATCGCTCATTTAGCAACAGCGGACGGACTGGAGCGTGAAACTGTGACTAGAACAGCTTCTCCACTTCAGGATCTTCCTGATCCTTGAAGTACTCGGTCGCATCCGCAGCACTTGCAGCCAAATCCATGTACGCGTCCGCAGAGCTCCATAGCCGGTCCAGAGGAGCATACTTCAGATCTCCGAACTTAGTCCGCAACAAGAAGGGCTTCCCAGACATGATGTCTGCAGCTTGATTCAGCTCCTCCTTCGTCGCTCTAATTTTGGAGCGGGCTTCCTTGGCAGCCACCCGGGCCTTCTCCAGGTCTGTCGCCTTTGCCCGGTTTTCCTCTTCAAGAAGCCGGTAACGGTCAGCAGCATCTTTTAACTCCACGACCATCTTGGCAATTTTTTCCTTGCTCTCGCGATGTGCGGCCTGTTCGGCCCTTAACTCTTTGGCCGCCTGTAAAGCGGCCGCATTGCTACTCCTTGCTTGCTCCTTGGCTCGGGCAAGCTCCGCCCGAAGGGTCTCCACGGTGGCCGCTCCATCTGCAGTCACAACATATTAAAGATACTGGCATCATGCTGATCTTATTATGTGACGATCACCAGAAAAATCACTCACCCCGTGCCTCGTCAAGCCGCTTGTTGACAAGCACGATGTCGGCATCTGCCGCATCTAGCTGCCGCTTTAGTTCGGCAAACCCATCAGTCTGGCTAGCCACCGGAGCTTCAACCACCTGCACATAAAGGCGGTCTGATTATTACCTGGGACTATGATCCTCTGTTTGCCGCCGTTCTCGACAACAACCAGAGTCTCAGGGGCTACTATCTGCATAGGCATACCTAACGTATGCGATACTATTAAAGGCATACATTATTTTACGTACCTCGAAGCCTTTCAGCAAACTCATAAAAGCTTCATGCAAACTGCTTTCGGCGGATGAAATCCTTTCAATTACCGTACCCATAAGTGTACGATGCGCTTCCGAGATGACAGCTTTCCCCAGAAGATCCTTCAGCGCGTCCGACCGCACACAGTACAGACCCTTGCTGTCGCTCTCCTCAGGAGCCGGATACTGGGGATGCCGGACAGCCAAAGGTTTATCCTCTAGCAATATTGGATCCGGAGATACCCTTCACGATGACACTTCAAGGTTGCCCTCTTCTTAAGCTGGGGAGTCCGGGGGAGGCGTTTCGCTCTCCATCATCTCTGGAAGAAGATCCCCCGAAGATGAACTCTGTCGAGAAGGGCTGCGATCCGGACTACAATTTACAAGCATCGGTTATTGTCTTCAGAAGTAAGGTAGGATATCTTCACTATTAAGTACTTTCTGATTACTTACAGCTCGGTAGAGGGCTGATCCCCGCGCGGACATTGTGCGGCAAGAATACCCTCCAAGGCAGGACCCTCTAGCGGAGATTTCTTCTCCCGTTTGGAAACTTTAGTTTCAGGCTCTTCAGAGGTAGTCCTCTTCCTTCCCCGGGGAGAGAGAATGTCAGATTCTCCCCCTTGGTTATCCTCCCTCGCGGAGGCACTCATTCCCTCGATTGGAATAGGTAGCGATGGAGGCTCGCTTTCACCCTCTTTATTCCCCCCTTCATCTTCCTTTGAGGGCACTAGACAAGGTGCTAGCTCGAGCATGTTTTCCAACACCGGATTGTCCAAGCCTTCAGGAAGGGGGGCCGAACACCGGATCATCTTCGCCTTTGTTATCCAGTCCTGGTCAAAGAGCGATTCTTCAGAATGATGTCATGATAAATAAAAGGACAGTGTGTTTGGCCATGGGATTACTTACTTGGGTAGTAGGGCGGTTGCAGCTCAGGCCCATGTCCTCGCTAGTATCCGGACACTCTATGTGGGGTCCGAAGAACGATTTGTACATCTCCTCGTGCGTCATGCCGAGGAAATTCTGAATAGTGCGCGGTCCTTCCGGGTTGAATTCCCACATGCGGATGGGCCGGCGTTTGCAAGGCTGGACTCGATGAACCAGCATGACTTGCATTACCATAACCAGACTGAAATCTCCCTCGAAGAGATCTCCGATACGGCTCTGCAGTATTGGCACGTCCTTGGCTGGACCCCAGCTCAGCCCCCCGCTAATCCATGACATCAGTTGTGGTGGAGGGCCCGAGCGAAAGGTGTGGGGAGCTACCCACTTGGCACTTCGGGGAGCTGTGACGTAAAACCACTCCTGTTGCCACAATCCAGACACCTCTGGAAAGGAACCCTTTGGCCATGGAGCGTCAGCAATTTTTCTTATTAGAGCACCTCGCACACTGCGTACTGCCCCTCGACCGTCTTCGGCTTCACATCGAAGGTCTTGAGCCACAGGCCGAAGTGTGGGGTAATGCGGAGGAAGGCCTCACAACCGACAATAAATGACGAGATGTGAAGAAGGGAATCCGGGGCCAGATCATGAAAATCCAGCCCGTAATAGAACATAAGACCCCTACCGAAGGGATCCAGAGCGAGGCCTAGTCCTCGAAGGAAGTGGGAGACGAACACAACGCTCTCGTTGGGTTCGGGAGTAGGGACGATCTGCCCTCGGGCGGGCAGCCTATGCGAAATTTCGGCGGTCAGATATCTGGCCTCCCTCAACTTCTTGATGTTCTCCTCCGTGACGGAGGAAGGCATCCACCGGCCTTGAAGGCTGGATCCGGACATGATTGAAGGTCCGAAGCGCCTGACCTGGGCTTTGGGTGTTAGAACTCGAGGCGGGGGAAGGATTCGATTGAGCGCGGGAGGGAAGAAAGAAAAAGCCCCGTCCCTTTATAAAGGGGATGAATATCAGGCGTCCTCCTTGTGGCCATTCGAGACTTACCTAAGATCTAGGAGTCATACCAACAAGCACGGTTGGGTTACCCATGTTTGTATTGATGAGAATCCCGTGATAAGGGGAACACGATCTCTGCTTTGACAACATGTGTCAAGAAACCGCCTCGCGTTATGTGCGGGGCTGGTTAGAGAAAAACGGTTCAAATAATTACCGGGTCGTGGCGTGATGTCATGCTGCCAAAACGTGTTAGCAGATTAGATTTGTGGAAATATTATTCTCTCTACGGTGGTATGTGGAACTTATTTTGCAGGGTCGGACACTATCCTTGTATTCAAACTCTTCTGTGGTGTATTCGGAGGAGGAACCCGCCTTGCAATGCCGAAGACAACACTGCGCACCGGACTCATCGTCATTGAAGCCTGGTTCAGGGGCTACTGAGGGAGTCCTGGATTAGGGGGTCTCCGGACAGCCGGACTATATCCTTTGGCCGGACTGTTGGACTATGAAGATATGAGATTGAAGACTTCGTCCCGTGTCCGGATGGGACTCTACTTGGTGTGGAAGGCAAGCTAGGCAATACGTATATGCATACCTCCTCCTTTGTAACCGACCTTGTGTAACCCTAGCCTCCTCCAGTGTCTATATAAACCGGAGGGTTTTAGTCCGTAGGACAACATACAATCATACCATAGGCTAGCTTCTAGTGTTTAGCCTCTCTGATCTCGTGGTAGATCAACTCTTGTACTACTCACATTGTCAAGAATAATAAAGCAGGACGTAGGGTTTTACCTCCATCAAGAGGGCTCGAACCTGGGTAAAACATCGTGTCCCCTGCCTCCTGTTACCATCCGCCTTAGACGCATAGTTCGGGACCCCCTACCCGAGATCCGCCGGTTTTGACACCGACAGAGGCCCTTTCAGGGGCTATTGCGGCAACACTAGCTGCGCAAATGCTAATGATGCTAGTTCTTCCGTTTTCAACGCTAAAAAAATCCCATGCAGGTTAAGCCGAACACGAAGGGTAGGAAAGGAAGGAGGGAGGGATTGAGAACTTCGAGGATGCTTGTGGAAGAATGATGACCCACAAGTATAGGGTATCTATCGTAGTCCTTTCGATTAGTAAGAGTGTCGAACCCAACGAGGAGCAGAAGGAAATGATAAGCGGTTTTCAGCAAGGTATTCTCAGCAAGCACTGAAGTTATCGGTAACAGATGGTTTTGTGATAAGGTAATTGGTAACGAGTAGCAAGTAATAAAAGTAAATAAGGTTCATCGAGATGGCCCAATCCTTTTTGTAGCAAAGGACAAGCTTGGACAAACTCTTATATGAAGGAAAGCGCTCCCGAGGACACATGGGAATTATCGTCAACCTAGTTTTCATCACGTTCATATGATTCGCGTTCGGTACTTTGATGATTTGATATGTGGGTGGACCGGTGCTTGGGTGCTGTCCTTACTTGGACAAACATCCCACTTATGATTAACTGATGACCCACAAGTATAGGGGATCTATCGTAGTCCTTTCGATAAGTAAGAGTGTCGAACCCAACGAGGAGCAGAAGGAAATGATAAGCGGTTTCCAGCAAGGTATTCTCTACAAGTACTGAAATAAGTGGTAACAGATAGTTTTGTGATAGGATAATTTGTAACGAGCAACAAGTAACAAAAGTAAATAAAGTGCAGCAAGGTGGCCCAATCCTTTTTGTAGCAAAGGATAAGCCTGGACAAACTCTTATATAGAGAAAAGCGCTCCCGATGACACATGAGAATATCATCAAGTTAGTTTTCATCATGTTCATATAATTCACGTTCGGTACTTTGATAATTTGGTATGTGGGTGGACCGGTGCTTGGGTACTGTCCTTACTTGGACAAGCATCCCACTTATGATTAACCTCTATTGCAAGCATCCGCAACTACAACAAAAGTATTAAGGTAAACCTAACCATAGCATGAAACATATGGATCCAAATCAGCCCCTTACGAAGCAACACATAAACTAGGGTTTAAGGTTCTGTCACTCTAGCAACCCATCATCTACTTATTACTTCCTAATGCCTCCCTCTAGGCCCAAATAATGGTGAAGTGTCATGTAGTCGACGTTCACATAACACCACTAGAGGAGAGACAACATACATCTCATCAAAATATCGAACGAATACCAAATTCACATGACTACTAGTAGCAAGACTTCTCCCATGTCCTTAGGAACAAACATAACTACTCACAAAGCATAATCATTTTCATAATCAGAGGGGTATTAATATGCATATAGGATTTGAACATATGATCTTCCACCAAATAAACCAACTAGCATCAACTACAAGGAGTAATTAACACTACTAGCAACCTACTAGTACCAATCCCGGACTTGGAGACAAGAATTGGATACAAGAGATGAACTAGGGTTTTGAGAGGAGATGGTGCCGGTGAAGATGTTGATGGAGATTGCCCTCTCCCGATGAGAGGAGCGTTGGTGATGACGATGGCGATGATTTCCCCCTCCCGGAGGGAAGTTTCCCCGGCAGAACAGCTCCGCCAGAGCCCTAGATTGGTTCCGCCAAGGTTCTGCCTCGTGGCGGCGGAGTTTCGTCCAGAAGATGGCTTATGATTTTTTCCTCATCGAAAGACTTCATATAGCAGAAGATGGCCATCGGAGGGCCACCAGGGGGCCCACGAGGTAGGGGGCGCACCCAGGGGGTAGGGCACGCCCCCACCCTCCTGGGCAGGGTGTGGCCCCCCTGGTGAACTTCTTGCGCTCAGTATTTTTTATATATTCTGAAATTGAATTCCGTGAAGTTTCAGGACTTTTGGAGCTATGCAGAATAGGTCTCTAATATTTGCTCCTTTTCCAGCCCAGAATCCCAGATGCCGGCATTCTCCCTCCTTATGTAAACCTTGTAAAACAAGAGAGAATAGGCATAAGTATTGTGACATAATGTGTAATAACAACCCATATTGCAATAAATATCGATATAAAAGCATGATGCAAAATGGACATATCAACTCTCCCAAGCTTAGACCTTGCTTGTCCTCAAGCGAAAGCCGAAATCGAAAAATATGTCCACATGTTTAGAGATAGAGGTTTCGATAAAAGTAAAATATGGACATGATGGCATCATGATCATTCTTAGAACAACAACTTACATAATTCTTGTCATATGATTTCTTATGCTAGAGTAATAATTCAATCACAATTTCAAGTATGAATCATAAACTTCATTGACAACTAACAAACTATAATCTCAGTCATTGGAGCAATTGCAATTTATCATAACATAGGAAAGAGTCAACATAAGAGCTTTTCAGCAAGTCCACATACTCAACTATCATAGTCTTTCACAATACTTATGGGTATGGAGTTTTAATCGGACACAGAGAAAGATAGGGGCTTATAGTTTTGCCTCCCAACATTTTACCTCAAGGTTAATGTAATGCCCTCGATGCGGCTATATCTCCCACGTGTCGAAGCACGACTTAGAGGCATAACCGCATTGAAAGCAATGTCGCAAGTGAGGTAATCTTCACACAACCCATGTAATACATAAGGGAAAAGAATACATAGTTGGCTTACAATCGCCACTTCACACAATACATGAATAAAGCATTACATCATCCAAATACAATGAAGGTCCGACTACGGAACCAAAATAGAAGAAGAACCCCAAATGCGACAAGGTCCCCGATCAACCCCAACTGGGCTCCACTACTGATCAACTAGAACGAAACAACACAAAGGACAAGATCTTCATCGAGCTCCTCCTTGAGCTTGGTTGTGTCACCTGCTCGGTAACATCGGTACCTGCAAACTGGTTTTGGAAGTATCTATGAGTCACGGGGACTCAGCAATCTCACACCCTCGCGATCAAGACTATTTAAGCTTATGGGTAAGGTAAAGGTATGATGTGGAGCTGCAGCAAGCGACTAGCATATATGGTGGCTAACATACGCAAATGAGAGCGAGAAGAGAAGGCAAAGCATGGTCGAGAAACTATGATCAAGAAGTGATCCTAGAACAACCTACGTCAAACATAACTACAACACCGTGTTCACTTCCAGGACTCCGCTGGAAAGAGACCATCACGGTAACACACGCGGTTGATGTATTTTAATTAAGGTCAACTTCAGGTTTTCTACAACCGGACATTAACAAATTCCCATCTGCCCATAACCACGGGCACGGCTTTCGAAAGTTCAAATCCCTGCAGAGGTGTCCCAACTTAGCCCATCACAAGCTCTCACGGTCAACAAAGGATATTCCTTCTTGTGGGAAGACCCGATCAGACTCGGAATCCCGGTTACAAGACATTTCGACAATGGTAAAACAAGACCAGCAAAGCCACCCAAATGTGCCGACAAATCCTGATAGGAGCTGCACATATCTCGTTCTCAGGGCACACCGGATTGTCCAAACTTCCGGTAGACCAGCCCAGAGTTGCCCCTGGTGGCCACCGGCGGCTGACAAGGTGGACCAACACTCAGAGGAGCACTAGCCCGGGGGGTCAAAATAATGATGACCCTCGAGAGTGCGACTCCCAAGGGAAAAGAAAAGGCTAGGTGGCGAATGGTAAAACCAAGGTTGGGCCTTGCTGGAGGAGATTTATTCAAAGCGAACTGTCAAGGGGTTCCCATTATAACCCAACCGCGTAAGGAACGCAAAATCCGGGAACATAACACCAATATGACGGAAACTAGGGCGGCAAGAGTGGAACAAAACACCAGGCATAAGGCCGAGCCTTCCACCCTTTACCAAGTATATAGATGCATTAATTAAATAAGAGATATTGTGATATCCCAACAAGTAAACATGTTCCACCAAGGAACAATTTCTTCATGTTCCAACAAGGAACAAACTTCAATCTTCACCTGCAACTAACAACACTATAAGAGGGGCTGAGCAAAGCGGTAACATAGCCAAACAACGGTTTACTAGGACAAGGTGGGTTAGAGGCTTGGTTCAACAATATGGGAGGCATGACAAGCAAGTGTTAGGTATCGCAGCATAGGCATAGCAAAAGAGCGAGCAACTAGCAAGCAAAGATAGAAGTGATTTCGAGGGTATGGTCATCTTGCCTGAAATCCCGCAAGGAAGAAGAACGAGTCCATGAAGAAGACAAACGGACGTAGTCGAACAGTTCCTCACAATGTGGCGTTAATGGAACCAACCCGAAGAAGCAACATCGAAAAGAAGCAAACAACATAGTAAACAACCAACACATCAACATGGCATGATGCACAATCAAGTATGATGCATGTCCGGTTTAATGAAGCATGGCATGGCAAAATGCACAAACAATCCTACAAATTAAGTCGAGCTCATTAGGCAACGGAGTTGCATATTGAAGAAAACACCGCATGACTTATTTAGTTCTCTCTCATTTATGTACCCAACAAGATTAAATGTTGTTAGCATGGCAAGAGATTAAGCATAAAGAAACTATCTATCTAGGCATGTTTAAATGAGGCCGAAAATAACAAACAACAATTCCGGAAAAACCTCATGTGCATATTTTACGGTTTGGTACTGTTCTGCCCTAATCACAATTTTAGAGTTGTTAAACATGCAAAGTGAATGCACCATGTTAAACTAGGCATTTTTCTACCCCAAATACATATAAAGATTATTAAATTTGGAGCTATAGTTAAATAGTTATGAATTAAAGCATTTTAACATGACATAGGAGCAAATTTAATCAAACAGCATTTTAAACATTTCAAACATGGATGAAAGTTGCATATTATTAAACTAGACAAAATTCTAACCATGTTACATATATGACATGTTTTAAATGGATGCATGGTTCAAAAGTTATTAGCAGTTAAAAATAGGGGCAGTTCTGTAAATATGCAATGCTCTGAGAAATTAATAATTCGCTGCCAACTGAAAAAAAGCGAATGGGGCAAAACTGTCCGGCCCAAAAGTGCACAGGGAATGGGGGCTGCTCACGTCGGGCTGAGGCCCAGCTGAGCTTGGAGGCGCAAGGCGCGGCTTGCGGGCCATGCGCGTAAGGAGGTGGCCTCAAACAACCTGACCGGGCAGGGGCGCATGGGATCTGGTGATGGGGTCAACGCGACTGGACGAACCGGGCTCGTCCTCGACCTTGGACGAAACAGGGGCGGCGTCAAAGCAGAGGTCGCAGGCAGGCAGCGGCGACGGATGGAGCTTCTGCTCCGGCGACGAGGCAGTGCAGGAAAAGGAGGGAGGCACGGATCTGCGTTAATATGAGGAGGATGCCGGTGAGCAAGGAAGCAGGGGCTTGCCAGCGGCGTGGCCGGATGCGGCGGAATGGCGCTGGGCGGCTCGGCGCAGGTGGTCTCCTGTGGGCGGCACCGGCGATCTGTGGAAGAGGGCCGGCAACACAGGCATTGGGGACGAGGGACGGGAGGAGATGCGCGGTCGTGGCCTGGTGACCATGTCGAGCGGTGCTGCTGCTCCCTGGACGGCAGGCGCGAGGAGGCAGGGATCCAGGCGCTCGGGACTGCTGCTGCTGCTCCGACGAGGCAACCGGAGGTGATGGTGGTCGGTGAAGCCCTCGGGCACGAGGTCCTTGCCGACTGGGGACGAGGTGCAGAGGGCATCGGGCTCCTCCCGAGCATGGCTGGCGGCGCAGGGATCGAGAAGTGGCTGGCTTAGGTTGACTGCGAGGGATCCAGGGGATGAGCTGGGTTGGTTGGGTGGAGAAAACGAAGAGGATTTGGATCGGGGAAGAAGCTGGTTGGCTTGGCGTTGAAAACAAATGGAGTGGCGGCGGCATGGGGATGGGTGGATGGATCTAGGAGGATCTAGATGGGGATGGTGAGTGGGTGGCGGCGGAGAGGAGAGGGATTTGGTGGATGGGACAATGTCCCTAGATTTTAGGGTTTGCCCTGTATATATAGATATAGCAAGCCGTTTAGGTTTAGGGGTAAAAGGTCCCTCCGATCTTAATCGGACGTTCCCGGATAAATAGGCTAGGGAGATCAAATAATAAAACAGAGATGTTTTCTAGACGTTTGGGGATGATCCGGATCCAACGGTGACGACTGCCCGGGTCGGGTTCGGGACAACTTTCGGACGCGTGCGAGGGGAGGTCCGCGGGCTGACGAGAGGGGTTAGGTTGGGCCTGGCGGTAGGTAGTGGACTGTGGAGAGCGGGTTGGTCTGAGAGAAGAGGGGAGAGATGCAGCCCGGCACGGTTTCTGGAGACCGAAAACGTCCGACGTTAGACCGGCTACTATTGCCGCTATATTTATCTGTTGGGGCGTCAAACAGACTCCGAATGCGATGAAACTTGGCAGGCGGTCTACTGACAACAAAACAACATCGCATGCCAACTTTCAACCCATTCTAAGAACATTTTCCGGCCACTTATAAAATAATATTTCGGACATGTCGCGGGCGTGTGCAAGTCTGGTTGGGCTCAGAACGGACAACGGAGAGGACGAGGAGACCGGGGCGGATGCAAGTTCTAAAACATGATGATGCAATGCACATGATGACATGATAAGATGCAACACACAAGCAAATGACATGGCAACAACAGCGAATAACTCGAAGACACCTGGCACATCGGTCTCAAGGCGTTACAGGTAATGTCAACAATAATAGTTCATGAAAACTCACATCCAATTAGCCATATATACAAGGATCTTTCCAACATACTGTGCTTGCCAAAGGATAAAATGTAAAAAGGAAGGGTGAAGATCACCATGAATCTTATGCAAGGTAGGAGATAATAGTAAAAGATAGGCCCTTCGCAGAGGGAAGCAGAGGTTGTCATGCACTTTTATGGTTGGATGCACAAAATCTTAATGCGAAAGAACGTCACTTTATATTGCCACTTGTGATATGGACCTTTATTATGCAGTCTATCGCTTTTATTTCTTCCATATCACATGATCGTATAAAGTTTATTTTCTCCCACACTAATAAGTCATACATATTTAGAGAGCAATTTTTATTGCTTTGCACCGATGACAACTTACTTGGAGGATCTTACTCAATCCATAGGTAGGTATGGTGGACTCTCATGGCAAAACTGGTTTAAGGGTATTTGGGAGCACAAGTAGTATCTCTACTTGGAGTGATGAATTTGGCTAGCATGAGGGGGAAAGGCAAGCTCAACCACGTTGGATGATCCATGACAATATAATTTATCTCAGATTAAGAAAACATAACCCATTACGTTGTCTTTCTTGTCCAACATCAACTTTTTAGCATGTCATATTTAATGAGTTCTCACAATCATAAAAGATGTCCAAGATAGTATATTTATATGTGAAGACCTCTCTTTATTTATTACTTCCTATTAATTGCAACTATGACCAAAACTATGTTTGTCAACTCTCAACAACTTTTATTCATCATACTTTTTCTATGTAAGCTCATTACTCTCCATAAGATCCATATGATCTCTTTGTTTCCCTTTTTATTTATTTCTCTTTTCTTTTATTCACTTAGGATCATGGCAAAAGAATCAAGCCCTTGACTCAATACTAATCTTTATTATATATAGCTCACGGACTCGATTACATAGAGGGATCATAAAGCAAAACTCAAAACTAGATCAAGCCATGAACTTTATTCTACTAGATCAAGATATTATCAAAAGGATCAAACTAAGAAAAACGGTAAAGATAAAAGTGATGGTGATACGATACGGGGGCACTCCCCCACGCTTGGCAGCTGCCAAAGGGAGTGCCCATACCCATGTGATTATGTCTCCTTTGTTGGTGAAGAAGATGGTGGTTTTGTTGATGGCGTAGGCTTCTTCCTTAATTTGCGCTTGAGGACATAATTTTGGTCCCTTAGGTCCTAGATCTCCTGCTCCAGGCTCAGTATCTTTTTGCATAGTTCCTGTTTGTTTTCCTGCAAGAGGCGAAAAGGGATAAACTCAATCTTAGGTTTCTTTACTCTATCAGGGAGGCTTGACTTTTTGAACTCCACATGCATGTACCCAGGTTGAGGTAGTGGGACTTCATCTTCATCTGAGCTCGTCTCCTCCTTTCCCTTAGGTTCATAGTCCTCTTCTTATTCCGTAGTCCAACCACAATGCTCCACATCCCCATAGACTTTAGGATCTGCAAGGTAATCAGCCACATAGCTCTCTCCTTCTGAATCCTGGGATGACATGTTGCTCAAATTTGCAGCAGGACAGCTCGAAACAAAGACAGGAGATATTTGCGTGATACGGGAGTCAAAACCTCCGGGAGATTATATAATGAATTTTTACCGACCAAAATACGTGTCGTGTAAGAAAACAGAGTCCGAAGAGCACACGAGGTGCCCACGAGGTAGGGGGGCGTGCCCAGGAGGGTAGGGCGCGCCCTCCACCCTCGTGGAGCCCTCGTGTCCTTCCCGGACTGCTTCTTATTTTTCTATTTTTCTAATATTCCAAAACGGAGAAATATTGCCTTAAAAACTGTTTTGAAGTCGGTTTACTTACCGTACCACATACCTATTCCTTTTGGAGTCTGAAACGTTCCGGAAAGTGTCCCTTATGTATTCCTCCGGGGTTACAGTTTCAATAACATTGGTTTCAACATTTATGGGATTACCTGAGATATAATGTTTGATTCTTTGACCGTTCACCACCTTCGGATTTGTGCCTTCGAAGTTGTTGATTTTTATGGCACCGGAACAATAGACCTCCTCAATAACGTAAGGACCTTCCCATTTAGAGAGAAGTTTTCCTGCAAAAAATCTTAAACGAGAGTTGTATAGCAATACATAATGACCTACATTAAACTCACGCTTTTGTATTCTTTTGTCATGCCATCTTTTAACTTTTTCTTTAAACAACTTGGCATTTTCGTAGGCTTGGGTTCTCCATTCATCTAGTGAGCTAATATCAAATAACCTCTTCTCACTCGCAAGTTTAAAATCATAATTGAGCTCTTTAATAGCCCAATATGCCTTGTGTTCTAGTTCGAGAGGTAAGTGACATGCTTTTCCATAAACCATTTTATACGGAGACATACCCATAGGATTTTTATATGCAGTTCTATAGGCCCATAATGCATCATCAAGTTTCTTGGACCAATTCTTTCTAGACCTATTGACTGTCTTTTGCAAAATTAATTTGAGGTCTCTATTACTCCATTCTACTTGACCACTAGACTGAGGGTGATAAGGAGATGCAATTCTATGATTAACATCATACTTAGCAAGCATTTTACGGAAAGCACCATGAATAAAATGTGAACCACCATCAGTCATTAAATATCTAGGGATTCCAAATCTTGGAAAAATAACTTCTTTAAGCATTTTAATAGAAGTGTTATGATCAGCATTACTAGTTGGAATATCTTCTACCCACTTAGTAACGTAATCAACAACAACTAAAATATGTGTGTATCCATTAGAGGCAGGAAAAGGTCCCATATAGTCAAAGCCCCAAACATCAAATGGTTCAATAACGAGTGAATAGTTCATAGACATTTCTTGACGTCTACTAATATTACCAATTCTTTGACATTCATCACAAGATAAGACAAACTTACGGGCATCTTTTAAGAGAGTAGGCCAATAAAAACCAGATTGCAATACCTTATGTGCAGTTCTATCTCCAGCATGGTGTCCTCCATAAACTTCGGAGTGACACTTGCGTAGGATCTGTTCCTGTTCATGCTCAGGTACACAACATCTAATAACACCATCTACTCCTTCTTTATAAAGATGTGGGTCATCCCAAAAGTAATGTCTCAAATCATAGAAGAACTTTTTCTTTTGCTGGTATGTGAAACTAGGTGGTATGAATTTGGCAACAATGTAATTAGCATAATCAGCATACCATGGAGCAATATGAGAAGCATTTATGACATTTAGTTGCTCATTAGGAAAGCTATCATCAATAGGTAGTGGGTCATCAAGCACATTTTCTAACCTAGACAAGTTGTCTGCAATGGGGTTCTCAGCTCCCTTTCTATCAACAATATGTAAGTCAAATTCTTGTAGCAAGAGAACCCATCTAATAAGTCTAGGTTTAGCATCTTTCTTTTCCATAAGATATTTAATAGCAGCATGATCAGTGTGAATACTTACTTTAGAATCAACAATATAAGGTCTGAAGTTATCACAAGCAAATACAACTGCTAAGAATTCTTTTTCAATAGTAGCATAATTTCTTTGAGCATTGTCTAGGGTTTTACTAGCATATTGAATAATGTTTAATTTCTTATCAACTCTTTGCCCTAGAACAACACCTACAACATAATCACTAGCATCAAACATAATTTCAAAGGGTAAATTCCAATCAGGTGGCTGAACAATAGGTGCAGAGATCAATGCTTTCTTAAGTATTTCAAATGCTTCTACACAATCATAATCAAAGACAAATGGTATATCTTTTTTGTAATAAATTAGATAGAGGCCGAGAAATTTTTGAGAAGTCCTTAATGAACCTCCTATAAAAACCGGTGTGACCAAGGAAACTTCTTATACCTTTGATGTCCTTGGGGCATGGCATCTTTTCAATAGCATCAATCTTGGCTTTATCAACTTCAATACCTCTTTCAGAAACTTTATACCCCAAGACAATACCTTCATTAACCATAAAGTGGCACTTTTCCCAATTCAAGACAAGATTAGTTTCTTCACATCTCTGCAAAACTCGATCAAGGTTGCTCAAGAAATCATCAAAAGAATATCCATAGACGAAGAAATCGTCCATGAAAACCTCACAAATCTTTTCACAAAAGTCAGAGAATATAGCCATTGTCGGTGTCAAAACCGGCGGATCTCGGGTAGGGGGTCCCGAACTGTGCGTCTAAGGCGGATGGTAACAGGAGGCAGGTGACATAATGTTTTACCCAGGTTCGGGCCCTCTTGATGGAGGTAAAACCCTACGTCCTTCTTGATTAATATTGATGATATGGGTAGTACAAGAGTAGATCTACCACGAGATCGGAGAGGCTAAACCCTAGAAGCTAGCCTATGGTATGATTGTATGTTGTCCTACGGACTAAAACCCTCCGGTTTATATAGACACCGGAGAGGGCTAGGGTTACACAAGGTTGGTTACAAAAGAGGAGATATACATATCCGTATTGCCTAGCTTGCCTTCCACGCCAAGTAGAGTCCCATCCGGACACGAGACGAAGTCTTTAATCTTGTATCTTCATAGTCCAACAGTCCGGCCAAAGGATATAATCCGGCTGTCCGGAGACCCCCTAATCCAGGACTCCCTCAGTAGCCCCTGAACCAGGCTTCAATGACGATGAGTCCGGCACGCAGTATTGTCTTCGGCATTGCAAGGCGGGTTCCTCCTCTGAATACATCACAGAAGAATTTGAATACAAGGATAGCACTACTAGGAAAAGGCCTACTAGTGGTGCACCAGTTTTGCCTACAAATGGCGCACTACTGGTGCGCCACTAGTACCACGCCACTAGTATTATATACTAATGGCGCACCACTGGTGCGCCATTAGTATCTGGTATACTAATGGCGCACCACGCCGTGCGCCATTAGTATAGACCAACATGCGCCATTAGTATGCCTTCCAGGGGGCCATATTTACCCATGTGCTTTGGCATACTAATGGCGCACTTTGGGGTGATGCGCCATTAGTATCCTTTGGCATACTTATGGCGCACTGTGTAGTGATGCGCCACTAGTATCGTTTGGCATACTAATGGTGCACTTTGAAGTGATGCCCCATTAGTATGAATATTAGGTTTTATTTTTTTTACTTTTCTGTTTTTTGCAGAGGTTACAAAATATATTATTGGACATAATATAGACAGCACCACACAGCAACAACAGATTCATCGAATACAATAGAAGACTAGTCTCCGAATACAATTCATCATATTAGTCTCCGAATTCAAAAGACCGAACAAAGATAGAACATTACAAGTCTCGAGACCGTGAGTATAGAGTTTGTCTTCACATTACAAGTCGATATCGATCATCTAAACTACCATCACATAGAAGAGAGCTGTAGTCATCACGATGAGCATCATCGCGATGAAACTGGTCTTCATCCGGTTCCTCCAACACTGCCTCCTCTCTCTCGCTAGATAGCGGGCGTATCTAGATTCCGCCTCCGCCCTAGTGGTGTACCCTTTGTAACTGTTACCGCTGAAACGGTGAACCTGTCTCCGACACTCCTCCCAGTCGTCGTAGACTCCGGGAACCTTACCCTTGTACACGACATACGACGGCATCTCTATGCACAAGCCAAACAACAAACAATACATAAGCAATATATAAGTATGCAACAAAAGGATCGGAAGAGAAAAGCAAGACATTAATAGCACGATTCATGGTCCTACTAATAAATAGCATCGATTACATCTAAGTTGAACGACTGTCCAAACCAAAGAGACATACAATTCATTAAAGTTTAATTACAACATGAGCCAATCAATGTTTCAGAACTACACATAGCATCACTACTTTCGACTCGACTCATGGGACCGGAGCGTGGATGAAGCCGCCGTCTGTCGTGATGGTCATGAAATCGCGGGCGTTGTCAACCTGCATTTGTAGCATTGTGTCTATCTCACTGTTGGACGGTTGATATCTGAGGTAGAACTGCCCCGAGGTATGAAGGACATCTTGATGGATGATTTCTGCTAACTCCGACTGGATGCGAAAGAATTCTTGTCTGATGTCCGCGTTATGGATTGCTGACAAGCTCGCGGCCCAATCTTTGAGATTATCTGGTAGTAGAAGGTGATGATGGTCCCGTACGATCGCCCGCATGTGATGGAGGGCGTAGTAGGCATCCTTCTCACCGCCAGGCGGCTGCTTGATGCAGCAGAACTTAGTATTGTGGGCGAACACGTGCCTGCTGTACCTACGAACTAGCCTAGTGAAGGTGCCTCCAGATTTGGCGTAGCCGGGGAGAACATCATCAAGAACTTTCTTGATATTTGTGTAGTCTATCTTGGAGTCATGGTTCGGGTCGAAATACGTGGCCATGGAATATTTCGGGCTTAAGAGGATGAGTGTGCAATGTGTGTCACTACGCAGAACACGGAATGTTAGAAAAAAGAAAGAATGATCGAAATCTAAGAAATCATTTGTTTCGGGGCGGTTAAGGGATGACTTACTTGGGAAAGTAAGACACGAGGAAGTTATCCTTATCTGGGTTTGCCAGAATGACGCCTTCGAGGTGTGAACTCGAGACTTGGCGGTCCCGAGTGCTGCCCAAGAGCTTGGCACGCATGTAGAAGGGGTCGACTATCACGATGTCCGGGGTCCTGTCTCTAATGATCCGCATCTCCATACTCAGCGAAAATAGCCGAACGAAGGTGTAGTGTAGCGGATGAAGGTTAAACATAGCAAATATGTCATCAAACCGCAGGACGATCGTACCCCCGATGGCGCCATCAAACCTCTGGCACCTTGGCCACGAAAACCGGGTATGCCACATCATTCTCTCTGAGACGCCGCTTCTCCAAAGAAAGAACACTGTCATGCAGACTCCGCATAGCACCGGTTGCAGCATTGAGCATATTTGTCGGTAGCATCGCCCTACCCACCACATGCACCCTCCTCGAGATATCCTTAGGTGAAGGTGGCCCGTCCTGAGCACATATCGTACTCGGTGCCGGCTGGCTCGCACCGGCGCCCTTTTTAGCCTTTCGTTTCCGTCCCTTCTTCTTGATCTGCTGTAATGGGACCGAGTTCTGCTCACAGACCGCCTTCTTGAGCGTGTTGGGGCTGATAATATTTGGCACCTCAGCTATCTGAGGCTCAGTGAAGGCGGCAGCTGGAGGCATCTCCTGAGAACTGAACGCCAGACGACGCCTGTTGCAACTAGGTTTCTCTGCCGTACCAGCTAGATCGCGGTCGTCTTGGTTGGGTTCTTGAGAAGGAGGCCTGCAGAACTCGTCACTGTACCCATGTTCGGCAAAGTACTTATCGACGTTGGTAAATGTACCGTCGTCGTTGGCGTCGTCGTCCGGATCCTGTGCCATATGCATGTCTGGATCCTGTGCCATAGGGATGTCCGACATGTCCGGTAGCGTTGCGGCGTTCTTGACATGGCTTGGCGCCGGCACGACTAGCGGTCTTGTCTGTGGGGTGGTGTCCCCCGCCCCCAAACGAATCTGGCTCTTCGGCCAAAGCAGGGGCCAGCTTATGCAGGCGCTCAGGGTCATCTCTTCTTCTTCGTCAGCCCCAACGGGTCAAATCGGAGGTAACAGCTCATCGCAGCCTGGCAGCACCCGAACCACTTCAACCCTATACACCATGGGTGGCATCAGATTACCGTGGAACACGGGGTTGCCCGGTTGAATGATTCCGCCCTTGGCGACATCGACCAACTCGCCACCCATGAAGTGCAGGAGAGTGCAAGGAACGTCGGCGGCGCCCTGCGAAAACATGTAGGGCGTCAGGGATGCCCAGTCAAAGGCAAGGAGATGAAGTCGTCGGCCGAGAGGCTTAGTTACCGTGATGCCGTCAAGCTCGGCTAATGTCGAAGCACCGCCAACGGCGGGCGTGCAACTGACGGAGGGGCCGCTTGCTGGCGAGGTGTCGGCTGGCGTACACCCGGGTGCATTAAGCTCCAATGCCCGTGCCGGCGCCGGAGACACGAATACCGCCTCCGCCGAAGACACCAATGGCACCGCCGGAGACACCAATGGCGCTGCCGGAGACACCAATGGCGCCGCCTGCGCATTGTGCGAGTTGCTGGCCGTGAAGCTAGAAATCGGGGGAGGCCCCTGTTGGCCGCCCGCAATCCATGTCGTCAGCCGATGAATCAATGTAGGCACCATGGCGTTGAGCGTCGTTCCCAGTTGTTGTTGCACTTGCTCTTGGACAATCTCTGAAATCCGCGCCACTTATGCCTTGAGTGCTTCAACCTCATGCGACTAGCTTTTCGAGCTGGTCTTTTTCTCGTTTCGCCCACCAGCGGTATAGTATGACGACCATTTTGTGGGCAAGCCTTTGCCGGCCACACGACCAGCTGACGTTGGCTTACTAAGCTTATCCTTGTTTTTCATTACGTTCAATGCCCTATTTAATGGGGTGTCGAAAGGGGAGCTCTGAGACGACCCTGCGCTACTGCTTTCGTTGTCCTGCGGAAGGAACGTGAACCATTTAGAAATATTGGGGAATAATTAGAATGCAACCATATGGAACTAATTACGCGGGGGTGTATTCCTTACCAGAACAAGCTCAAGCGCCTTGGTCTTCGGATCCGTGGTAAGCTCCTTTGTTACCGGGTCCTCCTTGTACCGGGCCCTGAGAAAGTTCCTGGTCTGCTTGTCACGGTATTTCTCGAAGTGGGGCGGTAGGCCTTGCTCGGCACGCTCCGCGTCCTCCTTGTCCCATATAGGCTCCGCCACTCTGTAACCGCCGGGACCGATTTGGTGGACACCTAAGTTCAACTTCCGCATTTCTTTCCCCCACTAACTTGATTCGGAGGTTGCGCTGCTCTCGCACTTGATCTTGAACTCCTTGTAGTCATCTTCGCTCATCAAAGGATATTTCACCTTGATCTTCTCATAACTATCACCTTTTTCAATCATTGCCTTCACCGTGATTTTCCAAGTAGACAGGGCCGTGCTCATCCTCGTGAGGGCGGCACCGTTCACTTTATTCCCTGAGAGGCGTGTGTTTGCAAACTCAGCGGGGAACTTGTATCGTTCGTGCAGCTTCATGAAGAGGAGGCTGCGCAAATTCCCTCGGTCCTTATGCCTTAGGTTCTTGGTGTTGATCAAGATAGTGCTCCGAAGAATGCACCCGAGCTGAACTGAGTACCCCTTGACTACATGTTTGGGCGCCATCGGATGCCCGTCGGAGTTCACTTCAGTAAATTCCTCCCTGACGGTGCCGAGCACGCTCAGGCGCCGGTCCTTCCGTTGCCTCTTCGGTTGGCTGCCATCTGTGCGTGCGCCGCCATCATCAGTGGCGGCATCCTCGGCGGCACCATCAGCGGTGTCATCCCCGACGCCGCTAGGGGTTGTGTAGTCAGGATCAGTGTCTTCCGAGGCGTCCTCATAGCGGTGAGGTTCTTCCTCCAACTCCTGGGACAGCTCCCAGAATTGCTTGCCGCCTGAACTGCCGGCCTCATCGTTGTGGGCCATGTTTCGCTCTAAATAGGAAAAACGTTTGGTCAAAAAGTTGGTTATTGTCAAGGAACAAGATCATGGTCTCATCATTTAGGGTTTGTCGACACCAAGGCATCCTAAAAGCTAAGCTGTTATCATTTAGGGTTTGTCGACACCGAGGCACCCTAAAAGCCTAAGCGTACATCATTTAGGTTCTCATCGACACCGAGGCACCCTATAGAAGCCAAGTTAAGTTTTCGTCATTTAGGGTTTATCGATGCCGAGGCACCCTAGGTTGGGCCTAATCACTTGGCTCTATTGCCACCTATGTTGGGTTTATCATCTAGGGTTTATCGATGCTAAGGAGAATTCTAAGTTGGGCCTAATCAGTTGGCTCTATTGCCACCTATGGTTTAATGCTGCAAGAATGGCAGGGTAGTTGATCCTACTTAACTAAGTACTAAGATACCCCGGCCCATGCATTAGTCGCAAGTACCCCATATGTCCTATTTTTAGCAAAGTCATGCTAAAATTCACGGAAAATTTCAGCATGACCTTTGCTGAAAATAGGACATATGGATTACCCGAATTTGCCGGAACGGAAGTTAATCGACATTCCGACAAACTCAAGGGCCTCTCGGGGTACCTGCAAATTCATCACGACACAATGGTCGGAGACAAAACCCAGCAAACTAGCACCATAATGTGCCTCTACTTTCATATGGATGAAAAGGCCACATACCATATGGTCCTCTGCTTGCATATGGAAAAAAATCAGCTCAACTTATGTGAGCTTCCATTCCAGATCTAATAGGTCACCCAACAAAAATTATAAGCCCTCACACCATATATACTTTATCACATTATAAGTCCTCACACCATCAACTATGACAAAATCTGAGAGTATAAGTCTGGTTACATTCACCCAAGTTCAAACGTAAAATTCTGTCCAACATAGTACATCCCACTTTGATAATTTCATAGGATTTAATATACCGAACGAAACCTGACAAGTGATATGTGTTTTAAGTATCTACAGAACTAACGAGCAGCAGGTGTGCAATGACAAAATTCTGGAGTTATGCTATGCAATCTAGCATGTATTCTAAGGGGTACTAACTAGGAGCAGCTCATCTAGAACACATGTGAGTACTTCAATGTAAATAGCAACATCAGGAAGAAAAGAAGGAACATTGTCCCACAGTAGCAACAACAGGTGTTCAATTAGTCAAGAAGCAGGAACACACAAGCAAAGCATGTGTTCAATTAGTGAAGCAGTTGGTGTGACTGTAGAAATTACTCTACTGATACATGATACATGTGACATGTGCATTGATAACTATAGCCTTGTTCTCTGACCAAACATCTTCATCTCACTACATGGACAGCGCAGTGTACTGTTATGTCCACTCACAGACCAAAAAATTGCAACCAATAACGAACAAATGCCTAACAGTTCCAAGGAGCTACTGGATTAAGTGAGAGCTATATGCGTTTTTTTTAAAACAAGTGAGAACTCCTACATGCTTGCCAGGCCATGCAAAAAATGAGTGCTGTTTCCAGAATTATTTCTTAGAGTGAATACAGTATGTTCTCCAAAACTCAGCAAACAATATGCAGATCGTTCTTAGTGTCTCTTGCTTTTTTGATAGCCAAATAGCCACTAATAATATGCCATTGGGATCATCATCGCTTCAAATCATTTGTCTGGAAACAAAGGAATGTATAAACTGAATTTGCAGAATAATAAAGACATATTTGATCAAGCTCCACTCATGTCCATAACTCTGATATATGTTAGTGTCTGGGGGTATATTTGAACTAGAAACTATATAAGATTCTAGTTTGACTATTGTTGTACCTTTTATTCTAGTTGCTACATGATTCTAAGACCCACATAGATTTTTTTCATTTACACGAAGCAATTGTGTGATCTCAATTTCTGCGGACTACCTAGCCTCCTGCTCGACGACGCGGATGGTGGCAAGGGTGTGGATGAGGCACGGGTTGGGGTTGGCCTGCTGCTCGACGACGCGGGAGATGAGGGCCTGCACGCGTCCTTCGTGGCCTCCTGCTCCGCGTCGGCCGCCTCCGTCTCCTCCTCCTACTCGTCGTCCTCCTCCGGCTCGGTGCGCGGGGGCGGCGGCGCGGGGGAGCTGCAGTGGTGGGGGGCGCGGGGGCGGCGGCGCGGGGGAGCTGCAGTAGTGGGGGCGCGGGGGCGGCAGGGGTCGGGGCAGCGGGGTGGAGAAGAAGGCAGTGAAGGAGAGGCGGCGTCGCCGACGGCGTGCGGCGGACGGAGGGGGCGGATCAAGGCGGGGCGGCGGCATATGGTTGGGGCGGGTTAGGTCGAGTGGGGGATCTGGCGAGGGAGGGAGAGAGGCCAGAGGGAAATAGGTGGAGTGGGGGGGGGGGGGTTAGCAATGGCGCACCTCCCCCTAGTGCGCCATAAGTACGACGACAGCAATGGCGCACCTCCCCCCGGTGCGCCATTAGTAAAAAATTTTATTACAGTTCAAGCACTCAGGTTATATTCCACCTAACCGTATCCCCATCAGAACACACACACTAGCCTAACTGGTCAGCACGCAACACACACACTGGGAGGTCCTGGGTTTGATTCCCAGGCTCCCAATTTTTGTTTTTATGCATTTTTTTTTCTTTGCACATATCTTTTCATGCATGCATCCAAATATAACATGTCACATATGCTAGATGCTCAGAATTTCATGTAGAAAAATAATATGCAGTTTGTTGCCATGTTAACAACATTTAAAATGCTGTTTGATATTTATTTGTGTTTAAATATGTTCAAACTTGTTTAAATCATAACTAAATATCCATAGCTCCAAATTTGACAAACTTTATATGCTTTTGGGAGTAACATATAACCAAGCACAACTAGTCTTTTTTTTGGATTTTTAGTTGCATTCATTTGTGAATTGGTAAAACATTTATGAGTATGAAAAAATATCATCAAATTTTTTATTTAAAAATATCATCAAAAAGTGGGGGAGGGTGCGGGGTGTCGGCGACGGCGGTGGAGCGGGCTGGGAGAGGGTGCGGGGGGTCGGCGACGGTGGTGGAGCGGGAGGGGGGTGCGGGGGGTGCTCGGCGGCGGTGGAGCAGGGTGAGGGTGCGGGGGGTGCTCGGCGGCGGTGGAGCGGGGGGAGGGTGCGGGGGGTGCTCGGCGACGAGGGGGATCTGGCGAGGGGGATAGCTATCGAGAGGGAGGGTGATGGAGATCGAGTGTCCTCATGAATATTCAATATTTTTTCATATTGAATATGAAAAAATATCATCAAATTTGAAAAAATATTCATGAATTCAAAAAGTTCCCATGAAATTTAAAAATATTCATGATATCAAAAAGTGCCCGAGAAATGAAGACTATGATTTAAATACAATCGATCTTAGCTAGCTATCTATTCACAATCTTCTTGCCCTTCTTTTTCGCAAATGGAGTTCCTCTGTGGAACGGACGTCCTTTAGGTAGGGTGGTCCCGCTTCTTCTTGTGGTGTATGCTGCTACTTCATCGTCGTCATCATGTTCGATCTTTAGGTTGCCATACTTGTCGAAGTCTTTCTCATTGGCTACTCCATCGATTCCGATGATCTTCCTTTTGCCTCTCCTCACGACAACAGGACTGGGCTTTGACGGGTCGGTAATGAAGAAGCATTGGTCCACTTGGGAAGCCAGTACCCATGGCTCATTTTTCACGGTGACGTTTGCGCTCGCGGTCTTGGATTTGGCTTCGGGTATAACCATGGTGGTGAAATACCGGTCTTCTTTTAGGACGCTCTTGGCCCATCTGACACGGAACATCGGGACCTTCTCTCCAGCGTAGCTCAGCTCCCAAATCTCCTCGATCCTTCCGTAGTATCTGTCCTTGTCGTTACCGGTGTAGGATTCCATCGTTACCCCGGAGTTCTGATAACCATCGCTCTTCATGTCCTTGTCCTTGGTGTAGAATGTGTAGCCGTTGATATCGTACGCCTCATAGGTCATCAGGTTGTGCTCGGCGCCCTGTGACAACGCGAATATGAGTTGTTCTTCCGCGGAAGAATCCTCATGTAAAGGGTACGACAGAAGCTTCTGCTTGAACCAACACGTGAAACATGAGTTGTGCTCTTTGATTATATCTCCGTCCGTCCTCTGTTGGCCTCGGTCATTGTACGTTTTCTCAATAAAGGTTTTGTGCTCTACCACCCAAGGATCGACCACGTCTATGTGTTGTAGCGCGACTAGGTTTGCTCTTTCAAAGTCGGCGAGTCGACCCTTGAAGTCGACATGCATTTCGTGGCGAACCTCACGGTGACCCCATCCAGCGAGCCTACCGAGGTGTCTGTTGACGGGCAGACCAATGGGGTTCTCGATGCCTAGATAATTCATGCAGTAGGAGATGTACTCTTCGGTCAGAAAGCCCCTGGCTATGCTTCCCTCTGGACGTGACATGTTGCGAATGTATCCTTTGATGACACCATTCATCCTTTCGAACGGCATCATGCTGTGCAGGAATGTCGGCCCGAGTTGGATGATATCCTCCACGATATGGACCAGCAGATGCACCATACATCGAAGAATGCAGGCGGGAAGTACATCTCAAGCTCGCATAGTATCACCACGATCTCTTCCTGTAGCCTTCTGAGTTGCCTCATGCCAACCGACTTCCGAGAGATGATGTCGAAAAAGTTGCATAGGCCAAATAGCGTTTCACGAACGTGCGCGTCCATGATCCCACGGATTGCAACTGGAAGTATCTGCGTCATCAGCACATGACAGTCGTGAGACTTCATCCCGCTGAACTTCTGCTTCGCTGGGTCTAGGTATCTGCTTATCTTCCCCACGTAACCGTAAGGAAGTTTTACTCCTACGAGGCAGGTGAAAAACTGCTCGATCTCCTCCTAACTTAGAGTGAAGCACGCGTGAGGGTAGTCATTTCCGGTCTTCTTAGCCTTTTTGCCTTTGCGACGACTTTCTGTGTCCTACTTCGCCTCATCATCATCATCATCATCATCATCATCATCATCATCATCATCATCATCATCATCATCATCATCATCATCATCAACAACAACATCATTAGCGTGAAGCTCCTGCTTGAGGCCCATTGATTTCAAGTCTGCCCTTGCTTTCGGCCCATCTTTGGTCCTCTCTGGCATGTTGAGCAGGGTACCAAGCAGACTCTCGCACACGTTCTTCGTGATATGCATGGCATCAAGGCTATGAGGCACACGGTGGATCTTCTAGTACGGCAAGTCCCAGAAAACAGACCTTGTTTTCCATACCTTCAGCAGCGGCTCTGGCGCCTTTCACTTCTTTCCTGGCTCTAGCGCCTTTTGCTTCTTTCCCGGTAGTGGGCAATCTTTCCAATTTTTCAATAGGTCGTCTATTTCCTTGCCGCTCCTCGTACGCGGGCGTCTTCGGGGTTTGGTTTCACCATCGAACAGATCCTTGCGTTTCCCCCACGGGTCATCGTCACGAAGCCACCTTCGATGTCCCATGAACATGGTTTTCGAAAACTCGGGATCTCTATCTAGCTGGCGATACGTTGTGTCATCCATGCACCTGACGCATCCAGAAAATGCATGGACCACCTGCCCCGCGAGATATCCGTAACCGAGATAGTCGTGCACCGTCGTCAGCAGTGCGGCTCTCATAGGGAAATATTCTTTCTCTGTGGCGTCCCACATATTGGATGGCGTTTTCCATAGTGTGTCTAGATCCTCTTTCAGCAGCCCCAGATACAGATTGATGTCATTCCCTGGTTGTTTCGGCCCTTCAATTAGCATACTCATGTGAATGTACTGCCTCTTCATGCACAACTAGGGGGGAAGGTTGTACATCCACACAAACACAGGCCAGGTGCTATGTGTGCTTCTCTGGCTGCCAAACGGATTGACTCCATCGGTGCTCGCGCCCAGCACGATGTTCCTTGGATCCTTCCCAAATTCTGGGTGTTCGAAGTTCAATGCTTGCCACTGGCTCCCATCCTTAGGGTGACTCAGCATCTTGTCTTTTTTATTCATCCGGATCATTTGCGTCATCTTCTCGCTTCTTCTCCTCCCTATCCGCATGCCAACGCAGGAGCTTTGCTACCTTAGGGTCCGTGAAATACCGCTGCAGACGAGGAGTGATCGGAAAGTACCACACCACTTTTCGAGGAGCTTTCTTCCTCTTCTTGTATCAAGTGACGCCGCACACCGAACATATGGTAGACTCCGCGTGCTTGTCTCGATAAATGATGCAATTGTTCATGCACACATGGTATTTCACGTGCGGTAAATCCAGAGGACACACGATTTTCTTTGCCTCCTCGAAACTGGTAGGGCACTTGTTCCCCTTGGGAAGACGTTCATGCCAGAATGACATGTTCTCGTCGAAGCATGCGTCGGTCATTTTGTGTTTTACCTTCATCTCCAGAGCCATGAGCGTTACTTTCAGGCGGGTATCCTCGGGCCTGCATCCTTCATACAATGGAGTAACCGCGTCTATCTCCAGTTGATCCAGCTTGGCTTTCTCTCGGGCGGCAGCTCTTGCGTTATCTGTCTGCTTGAGAAGCAGCTCTTGAATATGAGGGTCCTGCACCCAGCCCATCGATGGTCCATCATCGTCTGCTCCGCCGGCATCTTCATCTTCATGATCATGCCCTTCGTCTGCTCCGGCATCTTCCTCATCATCATGTCCGGCATCTTCTACATGATGACCGTGTACAGCATCACCGTCGTGATCATGTCCTGGAGATTCTTCGTCTTCTCGCCCGCCCGAGCCGCGGTGGTTGTCTTGCTGCCCTTCATCATTTCTTGCCCGACCCCCATGGACGACTTCATAGTCATCTTCATCACCTTGCCACCGATAGCCATCCATGAAACCACGCAAGAGCAGGTGGTCCCGCACCTGCCCAGAATCCGGGTCCGCAATAAGGCTCTTCAGCTTGCATCTTCGACACGGACATCTTATCTCCGTCTCGTTCTTTTGAAGCATCTCGGCCTTCGCGGAGCTCAAAAACCTATTCACGATGCCTTCGGTCATCGTGCGGACCATGGTCGCTTGCGGGGTAGAGCAAAATGATATTTTAGAACCAAGAAAAAATTTGGCATGACTTTCCCTAAAAATAGGACCAAAAAGAATGCATAGTGCCAAAATTCTCGCCGAAACGGAAATGAATCAACATTCCGGCAAAATATTGGCAACTATCGCATTTCAAATACCGGTACCTGCAAATACAAACATATATGCAACACCACAAACATATGCAACACCACAAACATACATAGATCTAGCTAGGACACAAAAAGTGCATGTGCACGTTGTTGGAGCGAGCTAGGGAGAAAAAAAGTAGATCTACAACATGAAGATAGCTTTCCCCTTACTTACCTATAAAAAAAGGTAATTTCACCACTTAATTTTGATGAATCTATGGTGCAAATGAGGTGAGGAGGAGGAGGCAGCCAACAAGTTTGGAGAAGGAGGTGGAGGGAATGAAGTGGGGAAAGTGAGTGTGTAGGTGTGGCTGTCCAAAATATCTAGCTGGTCCCAGGTTACTAATGGCGCACCACCAAGCCATGCGCCATTAGTAACCCAACATACTAATGGCGCACCTGCTGGCCGTGCGCCATTAGTAGTTTTGCAAATATATATATATATATATATATATATATATATATATATATACATACTAATGGCGCACCGTGGCATAGTGCGCCATTACTAGTTTAAACTAGTAATGGCGCACTGTGCCACGGTGCGCCATTAGTAGTTTTGCAAAAAAAAGAATAAAAAAAATACAGTAGTGGCGCACTCTATGGCTGGTGCGCCATTACTAGTTAGAACTAGTAATTGCGCACTTTGCCTAGATGCGCCATTAGTATGTTTGAAAAAATGAAAAAAAAATTACTAGTGGTGCACCTTGTGTCTGGTGCGCCATTAGTGTCTTCCACACTAATGGCGCATCGGCACATGGTGCGCGATTAGTATATAGTAGTGGCGCACCATTTCTCTGGTGCGCCATTAGTGTCAATTTCATCTATAGACCTATTCCTAGTAGTGTAGTGTCCGACCCTGCAAAATAAGTTCCACATACCACCGTAGAGAGAATAATATTTTCACAAATCTAATTTGCTGACTTGTTTTGGCAACACGACATTATGTCATGGCCTGGTGATTATTCGAAACGTTTTCTTTAACTAGCCCCGCACATAACGCGAGGTAGTTTTTTGACACGTCTTGTCAAAGCAGAGATCGTGTCCCCCTATCACGGGATTCTCATTAATACGTGCGTGGGTAACCCAACCATGCCATCGATTACGGCGCTTCGAGGATAAGCAAGTTTTACCAGGCTAGTGGGGACGCTTAGTTTCGTCCGCCCATATAAAGGGATAAGGATTTACCTTTTCATCCACGCCTTCTTCCTCCTTTGCTCATCCGTTTTCGCACACTCGAGCTCTAGCGCCCAAGTCCTCACTTCCCACCTCCACTTACTCCAACCATGTATGGAGCGGGAGGCAGGTGGATGGTCTCCTCCGCCACGGAGGGAGACATCAAGAAGCTGAGGAGAGCCGGATACCTGCCCGACGACATCGCGCACCGGCTCCCAGATAAGGGGCAGCTCATCCCCACCCCCAGGCCCCATAAGAGGGTAGTGTTCCTCACCCATTTCCTCCGCGGACTGGGATTCCCTCTCCACCCATTCGTCCGGGGGCTCATGTTCTACTACGGCCTGGATTTCCACGATCTGGCCCCGAACTTCATGCTCAACATCTCAGCGTTTATCGTCGTGTGTGAGGCCTTCCTCCGCATCAAGCCCCACTTCGGCTTATGGCTGAAGACCTTCAATGTCAAGCCGAAGGTTGTGGGCGGCCGCCAGGCGGAGTGCGGAGGCGCCATGGTGGGCAAGATGCCCAATGTTACATGGCTCAAGGGCTCCTTTGTGGAAACCATAAAGGGGTGGCAATCGGGGTGGTTCTACATCACCAAGCCGTGTGACCCTGCATGGGCAGCGGCCCCCGAGTTCCAATCTGGCATCCCCACGCGGCTCACCTGCTGGAAAGAGAAGGGCCTGTCCTGGGGTAGTTCGGGAGAGCTGACCAGACTCCAAACATGTATTCAAAACATGGTGAACAAGAAGGTCAAACTCGTCAATGTAGTCCAGGTCATGCTCCACCGCCGGATCCTCCCGTGCCAACAACGGGACTTCAACTTATGGGAGTTCGACCCGGTGTAGCACCGAACTTTGAACATGCGCTTCGACACAACTCACAAAGATGCCTAGAGGGTGCTGTTCAAAAGCGCCGAGGCCCCCCTATCCCATTACTGAGGATCGCGGATTCAGCGCGAAGCGCCAAGCCAGTGCGGTAAGCTGCTTTACCTTTCATAGGATACTTATTTTTTATAGATTGACTCCATGCGGGATCTAAACTCCCGTACCTTTGACAGGACTGGCAGGAGACGGCCGGACAGATCGATTGTCCAGCTCCTTTGCCCGAAGGCCCAGCAGATGCTCTTCTGGCGAAGATGTTGACTCCGGCTCCTTATACAGTGTCGGAGAAGACCAAGAAGGCCAAGGGAACCCGAAAGAGTTCCCGATGCCAGGCGTCGTCGGACTCACCGTCCGATGACTCTGCGGCGCACTCCTCCCCCGAAGACGAGGAAGAAGAAGAAGATGCTCCCCCTCCAGTTGGGGGAGATAAGAAAAGGAAGGCCGCCCCAACTGGGGAGCCGAGGGGTCCAAGAAGGGGAGAACTCTCCTTCTGGACTACTCTACCACCGCCGCTGACGGCGAAGACGAGTGGCTGCCTAGGGCCAAGCCCCTGGGGAAGTCATAAGTATTCGAATACCAGAGTAAGTCATAGTATTCCTTTGCCGAACTACTTTACCTAACGCCGAAATATGATTATGCAGGCTGCCCCGAGCTCGTATCGATGTATCATCGGACGGCTCCCTGGGCTCGTCGGACATGGATAGCGATCCAGTTCCGACCGCCACCTCCCCCTATCCTGCGAACGATGCCGAGGTGCTGTCTCATGAGGCACCGGGTCGAGGAGAGGCAGTCCCAGAGGCGCCTCAAGGCGGCCTCCCGGACTCCGGGAGCCGAGGGGACAAGGCCCCTGAGAGCTTCGAGTTCGGCCCTCAGCCGAACACCGCGCCGGAACCTCCAATGGTTCCGGGCTCGGGCAGGCGGCCTCCTTCTAAGAGGAGCAAGACGCCTGTGCCGGTGACCTCTGTCCATCCAGAGGCGCCGGACAATCTGCTGGAAGCACTTCGCGGCGCATCCATCGACGAGGAGCACCGTACTATTATGAGTGCGGTGGTCCAGAAGGTTCAGTCCGCCAAGAGCGGATTGACTGAAGCCTGTGCCAGCCTTCTAACAGGCTTTGAGGTAAGTGTTTTAAAATATAGGAAAAATATTACCACATAGACAGTAGCCCCTAATGCTTTGTTCGGTGTTCTCAAAGAAAAGCCGAACAGAGGATCAAATAATATCGCATGAGTCTAATATAAGTATGTCAATATGCGTATGCAGGCCTCGCTGCTGGCGTCCGCCGCACTGACTGCGGAGGTTGCCGTACTGAAGCAGGACCTCGAGGGGTCCAAGAAAGAGCTCGGCCTTGCCAAGAGGCAGCTCGAGGAGAACAAGGGTAAGTAATACCCTGTCTATAGATATGTATATATATAAAAAAAGACACGATTGCAAAATGATAGGATCATCGTATATTTGCCAGGGGCCACGACCGAGGTGGCGACCCTGAAGCAAGCGCTAACCAAGGCCGAAGATAAAGCGACCAAGGAGTGCACCGAGCGAGAAAAGCAAGAGGCTCGGGTGGGCGAGGTGCAACAAGAGCTCCAGGCTCTCGTGACGAAGCACGATACGTTGGAGCTTGACTCGAAGACGCGAGAGTCTGAGCTTTCCGCGGCCCTCGAGAGCGTGAAAAGTGCCAAGGCCGAAGCCCAAAAGGCCCTCCAGGAGATCGACACAATGAAGAAGATAGCGATGGGTAAGGCATTCTATATGCAGAGCAAGCATGTAAAAGTAAATTACCGATTACTTACCCGAATTTGATGCTCTCTAGGAGCATTCGCAGATTTGCCCCGCAGCGCGTCGGATGCCGCACAGTTTTACCAGGCCGAGGAGGGAAGCTCAACGGAGAAGCTGTTCTGGTCTCAGTATACTGGGACCGAACACCCAATGCCTCTGAGCGACCAGCTAAAGCAGCTGGTCGAGCTGCACAAGGCGGCCGAACAGGCCATGAAGGGCCTTATAGTCCGGCTGTGGCCTGGCGACGTCCTTTCAAACAGCTACTTCGGCCTGGTGAGGCAGCTTGTGGATGCCTGCCCACGGCTGGAGGTCGTCAAGCGGTCCGTCTGCATCAAAGGTGCACGCCAGGCTTTCGCCCATGTGAAGGTATAGTGGGCCAAGCTAGACGTCGTGAAGCTGATCAAGGAAGGGCCGCTGCAGGGCAAAGAGCATCGCACCCCCGAAATTTATTATGAGGGTGTCCTGAAGGGTGCCCGTCTTGTAGCGGACGAATGTTCGAAGGATGTAATATTTGAGTAAACTTGCTCGTGTGATCCTGTATGATGAAAACTTGTTTCATATGCGCTATGCAACGCTTGTGTGAATTTAAAATATTACCTTCTGTTTGGCCGTTTATCAAATCTGAGAGATGGCTAGTCCTCGGCTTCTGCCCCCATGCCACAAGTGCTGGGGTGTTCGGGATAAACCTGAGCACTCTTGTTCCCATATTTGGGTCCTTCGAGGGAGGTGCTCAGCACAATGAACAAGGCAACCGGACTAATAATGCTTTATCACTCTCACTTAGCCATAGAATTCTATAATTTTAAATTTCAGCGAAGCCCCTGGTATTTGGAAGGCCAAATTCGGGGCGCGATACACGCCTTTAAGCTGGACAGGGCCGGCCCCTCGCCCTAAGCGGCATAAGTCTTTAGGGACTCGAAAACCTCGCCGAACAGCAACCAGTCTCTCGCCTTATCATGACAGTCAGTTTTAGCTTTCTCTACTGAGGTGCTAAGCCCGGCGGAATCGGGGCAAAATCGCAGTAGTTCTCCTAGCGCTACCTTAGCCGATAGAGCGGAACGTAAGGTACCAAAACATAGGAGCCGGGCAAACCCAACATTTGACCAAAGACATGATTCGGAGTTGATGCATATAATGCTATAAGTTCGGGGTGCCGCACTTGTGAAAGTGTTCGGACTTTTCACACCATATTGTGGTATACGTAAGCCCCTAGTGTATTGGCCGTACCAAAGTGTACGGTTGCAAGGCGTCGTTAATGAACACACACACACACACACATATATAACAAGAATGCAATAATAGTCGTGATGTTATGCATTGTTTATTCAAAAAGGTGCGTTAAAGCAGAATGATATAGATAGTGCGATAAGCAAAGAGTGGGACTATGTCCCTTCCAAGGGCAAGCTGAGTAATAGTATTAAATCAAATATTTTGCTCGTTATTGTAATCCACCTGGGAATTCCATGGTGTGACGTAGCTGTCTGCCTCCTTGGTTGCTGCATCGTGTGTTTGGCAATAGTGCTGCCGGACAGGGTTTTCAGAGATTAAGGTCCTGAAAAAGAGAAAAATAACCAAACGGGAAGCCCCTTGTGTGGTTTAAGCCACGTCTTGGGGCGTGCCGCAGTGTGCCCCCCCACCTGTGCCCATGGTATTTTTAATGCGTAATTATGTACGCACGTGGCACGAACTTCGCCGTTTGGCTGGGACTGGGGTGGGGGCCGCATTGCTACGCGAGCTCAGATCGCGCCAGGCGGTCTATTTGCCGATTGCTCCGAACGCGCTTGAAGGTGTCCGGGCCTTGAAACGCTGAACTGGTAGATTGCCTTGAGAGGTTGTTTTGCGCTTCTGCTGCGAGGGCCGTAGTGTGCTCCTCTGTTCGGAGAGAGCGCTCTGTGTTTCCATTGACTGTAATAACCCCGCGAGGTCCTGGCATCTTGAGCTTGAGGTATGCATAATGCGGTACCGCATTGAATCTCGCAAATGTGGTTCGCCCGAGCAGTGCCTGATAACCACCGTGGAACGGGACTATATCAAAGATTAACTCTTCGCTTCGGAAGTTATCCGGGGATCCGAAGACCACTTCCAGTGTAATTGAGCCTGTGTAATGGGCCTCTGCGCCTGGAATGACGCCCTTAAAGGTCATTTTTGTGGGTTTGATCCTTGAGGGGTCTATACCCATTTTGCACACTGTGTCCTGATAAAGCAGGTTCAGGCTGCTGCCGCCATCCATAAGGACTCGAGTGAGGTGAAATCCGTCAATGATTGGGTCCAGAACTAGTGCGGCGAATCCGCCATGACGGATACTAGTGGGATGGTCCCTGCGATAGAAAGTGATCGGATAGGAGTACCATGGGTTGAACTTTGGGGCGACTGGCTCCAACGCATATACGTCCCTGAGCGCACGCTTCTGCTCCCTCTTGGGGATGTGGGTTGCGTATATCATGTTCACCGTCCGCAGTTGTGGGGGAAACCTCTTCTGTCCTTTGGTGTGTGGCTGCCGGGGCTCCTCCTCGTCATCTCTATGTGGCCCCTTGTCCTTGTTTTCAGCAATTAACTTGCCGGCCTGCTTGAACACCCAACAATCCCTGTTGGTGTGATTGGCTGGCTTTTCTGGGGTGTCGTGTATTTTACACGAGCGATCGAGTATACGGTCCAAGCTGGACGGACCCGGCGTACTTTGTTTGAATGGCTTTTTCCGCTGACCGGGTTTAGAGCCTTTGAATCCGGCATTGACTGCCGTATCCTCGATATTATCGATGTTAATGCGGCGCTTATGTTTGTTGCGACGTGACCTGCTATTGCCATCCTTGGTATCCGAAGTACCATGGTTCTTTGATATGTTACTACTGCGAGCCAGCCAGCTATCTTCTCCCGCACAATAGCGGGTCATGAGTGTCGTGAGGGCTGCCATAGATTCCGCTTTTCCTGACGAAGGTGCCGGGCTAGCCATTCGTCGCGGATGTTGTGTTTTAAAGCCGCTAGGGCCTCTGCATCCTGACAGTCGACAATTTGATTTTTCTTTGTTAGGAACCGAGTCCAGAATTGCCTGGCCGATTCTTCTGGCTGCTGAATTATGTGGCTCAAGTCATCGGCATCTGGTGGCCGCACATAAGTGCCCTGAAAGTTGTCGAGGAATGCGGCTTCCAGATCTTCCCAACAGCTGATGGACTCGGCTGGCAAGCTGTTGAGCCAATGCCGTGCTGGTCCCTTGAGCTTTAGTGGGAGGTATTTGATGGCGTGTAAGTCTTCACCGCGGGCCATGTGGATGTGGAGGAGGAAATCCTCGATCCATACTGCGGGATCTGTTGTGCTGTCGTATGATTCAATATTTACAGGTTTGAAACCTTCTGGGATTTGATGATCCATTACTTCGTCTGTGAAGCATAAGGGGTGTGCGGCGCCTCTGTATTGGGCTATATCGCGATGCAGCTCTAATGGGTCTTGCTCGCTGTGTTCGGCCCGGCCGGATTTGCTTTTACTGTATCCGGCGCGACGTTTAACGTCTCGCAGAGTGGCGTGCCCTCGTGATCCATAGATCGATCTTGCATGCTTTGCTTTGTCCTCAGATATGTCTCGCAGGTCTGGCGTATCTCCCCATGCCTTTTTATTTGAATGGCGTCGGGGTGGAGGCTGAGTTTTTGGCTGGAATGCCTCTCTATCACGGCCACGAGGTGGCCGATCAGCCGTATCATATGCTTCTTCCTCCAGTCGGGGTAGCAACCTGCACTTTGGGTAACTCTTGGATGGGCGCTCGAGTTTATATTCCTCGACCGCGAGGACTTCAGTCCATCTATCAGCTAGGAGATCCTGATCAGCTTGAAGCTGTTGCTACTTTTTCTTAAGGCTATTTGCTGTGGCTATAAGCCGGCGTTTGAAGCGCTCTTGTTCAACGGGATCCTCTGGCACAGGGAATTCGTCGTCGCCGAGGCTTGCCTCATCTTCGGAGGGGGGCATGTAATAATCATCATCCTCTTCTCCATCTGCCGCTCTCTTAGGAGGGCCGGCTCCTCCATCCTCCTGCTCTAAATCTTGCTGGAGGGGATTGTTGTTGTCTTCGGCACTATCCAGAGTATTATTATCTCCTGTGCCGGTATCACCACTTTTGCTTTGGCGGGACTTAGAGCGGCGCCGCTGACATCGGCGCTTGGGTTGCTTCTTTGAGGGGTCATCCTCCGCTATCTCGTCGCCATTGCCTTCTTTAGGTGTATCCACCATGTATATATTGTATGATGCGGTGGATGTCCAGTGCCCTGTGGGCGGTGGTTCCTCTTCGCCTCCCGCATCGTTGTCCATACCGTTGATGTCTTCGGAGTTGAAGTCGAGCATGTCGGTTAAGTCATCGACAGTGGCTACAAAGTGGGTGGTGGGTGGGCCTCGAATTTCTTCGTCGTCCGCATCCCAGTCCTGCCGGACATAGTTCGGCTAGGATCCTTCTGACAAGGAGAGAGACCTTAATGAGTTCAGTATGTTGCTAAAGGGCGAGTGCTGAAAAATATCCGCGGAGGTAAACTCCATGATCGGCACCCAATTGGATTCGACAGGAATGGGCACAGGCGGTTCGGAGTCAGTGGCCGGAGAAGGATCCGGCAGTTTAACAGCACGGCTCATGTGCAAGGTAAGGTCGATGTATGGCTCAATCACCGCTGAGGGTAAGGCCTCCGTGGCGGGGTCCATCCAACCGTCCGCGGAAGGCACACCTGGCTCTGAGTTGAGGGTCGGAGCGGCTGCCTGTGCGATCTCTTGAACACTATCTGATGGTAGAGCTAAATCGTACTCATCGTCACCGCGTGACGCACAAGGCAGAGGCTCGAATCCGTCGAAGATCAAGTCTCCATGGATATCAGCCGTGTAGTTTAAGCTTCCAAACCTGACCTGGTGGCCAGGGGCGTAACTTTCAATCTTCTCCAGATGGTCAAGCGAATTGGCCCGCAGTGCAAAGCCGCCGAACACGAAGATCTGTTCGGGGAGAAAAGTCTCACCCTGGACTGCATTGCCATCGATGATAGTAGGAGCCATCAAGCCTAACGGCGACGACACAGAGGAACTCTCAATGAAAGCACCAATGTTGGTGTCAAAACCGGCGGATCTCAGGTAGGGGGTCCCGAACTGTGCGTCTAAGGCGGATGGTAACAGGAGGCAGGGGACACAATGTTTTACCCAGGTTCGGGCCCTCTTGATGGAGGTAAAACCCCACATCCTGCTTGATTAATATTGATGATATGGGCAGTACAAGAGTAGATCTACCACGAGATTGGAGAGGCTAAACCCTAGAAGCTAGCCTATGGTATGATTGTATGTTGTCCTACGGACTAAAACCCTTCGGTTTATATAGACACCGGAGAGGGCTAGGGTTACACAAGGTCGGTTGCGAAAGAGGAGATATACATATCTGTATTGCCTAGCTTGCCTTCCACGCCAAGTAGAGTCCCATCCGGACACGAGACGAAGTATTTAGTCTTGTATCTTCATAGTCCAATAGTCCGGCCAAAGGATATAATCCGGCTGTCCGGAGACCCCCTAATCCAGGACTCCCTCAGCCATCATGCATCTTTGAAAGGTAGCATGTGCATTACATAAACCAAAAGGCATATGTCTATAAGAAAAAGTACCAAAAGGGGAAGTAAAAGTAGTCTTTGATTGATCCTTGGCTGACACAGGTATTTGAGAGAAACCAGAATAACCATCTAGAAAGCAAAAATGTGTATGTTTGGATAATCTTTCTAGCATTTGATCGATAAAAGGTAAGGGGTAATGATCCTTTTTAGTGGCCTTATTTAATTTGCGGAAATCAATTACCATCCTATAACATGTAGTAATTGTTTGAGGAATTAATTCATCTTTATCATTAGGAACGACAGTAATACCTCCCTTCTTAGGGATACAATGGACATGACTTACCCACTGACTATCAGCAAGAGGATAGATTATACCTGCATCAAGGAGCTTTAGTATTTCCTTTCTTACCACTTCTTTCATTTTAGGATTCAGCCGTCGTTGATGATCACGAATTGGTTTAGCATCTTCTTCCAAATTTATTTTATGTTGACATAGGGTGGGACTAATGTCCTTAAGATCATCAAGAGTATACCCAATAGCAGCACGGTGCTTCTTCAGAGTTTTCAATAATCTCTCTTCCTCATGCTCTGAAAGGTTAGCACTAATAATAACAGGATATATCATTTTCTCATCAAGATAAGCATATTTAAGAGTATCAGGCAATGGTTTAAGCTCAAACACGGGATCACCCTTGGGTGGAGGAGGATCCCCTAGGATTTCAACAAGCAAATTGTGTTTCAGAATAGGTTCCTATTTAAAGAATACTTCATCTACTTCCCTCTTTCATTCATAAACATATCATTTTCATGGTCTAGCAAATATTGTTCTAAAGGATCACTAGGAGGTACGACAATAGAAGCAAGACCAATAATTTCATCCTTACTAGGTAATTCTTCTTCACGGTCTTGTCTACTAAATTTAGAGAAATTAAATTCATGAGACATATCGTCTAAACCGATAGTAAAAACATCCTTTTTGCAATCTATCTTAGCACTAATAGTGTTTAAGAAGGGTCTACCAAATATAATGGGACAAAAGCTATCTTGTGGGGAACCAAGAACAAGAAAATCAGCAGGATATGTAGTTTTCCCACACAAGACTTCAACATCTCTAACAATTCCCATTGGTGAAATAGTATCTCTATTGGCAAGTTTAATTGTGACATCAATATCTTCTATCTCAGCAGGTGAAATATCATGCATAATTTCTTTGTATAAGTCGTAAGGTATTGCACTAGTACTAGCACCCATATCACATAAGCCATGATAACAATGATCTCCTATTTTAACAGAAATAACAGGCATGCCTACCACATGTCTGTTTTTATCTTTAGCACAAGGTTTAGCAATTCTAGCAGTCTCATCAAGGAAATGAATAACATGCCCATCAATATTATCAGACAAGAGATCTTTAACAATCGCAATATCAGGTTCAATTTTAATTTGCTTAGGAGGTGTATAAGTTTTAATATTGCTTTTACGAACCACAGTTGAAGCTTTAGCATGATCCTTTATCCTAACAGGGAAAGGTGGTTTCTCAACATAAGAAGTAGGAACAATAGGATCATTATAAGTGATAGTCTTTTCTTCAACTTTAATAGGTGCAGCTACTTTTACTTCTATGGGAGGATGATATTTAAACCACTTCTCCTTGGGGAGATCAACATAAGTAGCAAAAGATTCACAGAAAGAAGCTACTATCTCAGAGTCAAGTCCATATTTAGTGCTAAATTTATGGAAAACATCGGTATCCATAAAAGATTTAACACAATCAAACTTAGGTGTCATACCTGACTTCTTACCTTCGTCGAGGTCCCAATCTTCAGAGTTGCGTTTAATTCTTTCCAATAAATCCCATTTGAATTCAATAGTCTTCGTCATAAAAGAGCCAGCACAAAAAGTATCAAGCATGGTGCGATTGTTATCAGAAAGCCGAGCATATAAATTTTGAATAATCATTTCTCTTGAGAGCTCATGATTGGGGCATGAATATAACATTGATTTAAGCCTCCCCCAAGCTTGAGCGATGCTTTCTCCTTCGCGAGGCCAAAAATCATATATATAATTGCCATCACGATGAACAAGATGCATAGGATAAAACTTCTGATGAAATTCCAATTTCAATCGTTTGTAGTTCCATGACCCCGTATCATCACATAGCCTATACCATGTCAATGCATCTTCCTTCAAAGATAAAGGGAAGACCTTCTTCTTAACAACATCTTCGGGTACAGCTGCAAGCTTAAATAATCCACGAACTTCATCCACATATATTAGGTGCTCATCAGGATGAGTTGTTCCGTCTCGTACAAAAGGATTAGCTAGCAGTTTTTCTATCATACCGGAAGGAATTTCAAAGCAGACATTTTCATTCTCAGTAGGTTCAGTAGGTTTAGGAGCAACTCTTTGCTCTACTGGTCGGGGTGAAGATACTCCGAACAAGCCCCACAGAGGATTACTTTCCATAGTAACAAGTGATAGTAAATTTCAGCACACTATATAAATTTTTCCTTACCAAATTCTACCTACCAAAGGCGCTTCACTCCCCGGCAAGGCGCCAGAAAAGAGTCTTGATGACCCACAAGTATAGGGGATCTATCTTAGTCCTTCTGATAAGTAAGAGTGTCGAACCCAGCGAGGAGCAGAGGGAAATGATAAGCGGTTTCCAGCAAGGTATTCTCTGCAAGTACTGAAATAAGTGGTAACATATAGTTTTGTGATAGGATAATTTGTAACGAGCAACAAGTAACAAAAGTAAATAAAGTGCAGCAAGGTGGCCCAATCCTTTTTGTAGCAAAGGACAAGCCTGGACAAACTCTTATATAGAGAAAAGCGCTCCCGAGGACACATGGGAATGTCGTCAAGCTAGTTTTCATCACGTTCATATGATTCGCGTTTGGTACTTTGATAATTTGGTATGTGGGTGGACCGGTGCTTGGGTACTGTCCTTACTTGGACAAGCATCCCACTTATGATTAACCTCTATTGAAAGCATCCACAACTACAACAAAAGTATTAAGGTAAACCTAACCATAGCATGAAACATATGGATCCAAATCAGCCCCTTACAAAACAACGCATAAACTAGGGTTTAAGCTTCTGTCACTCTAGCAACCCATCATCTACTTATTACTTCCCAATGCCTTCCTCTAGGCCCAAATAATTGTGGAGTGTCATGTAGTCAACATTCACATAACACCACTAGAGGAGAGACTACATACATCTCATCAAAATATCGAACGAATACCAAATTGACATGACTACTAATAGCAAGACTTCTCCCATGTCCTCGGGAACAAATGTAACTACTCACAAAGAATAATCATGTTCATAATCAGAGGGGTATTAATATGCATATAGGATCTGAACATATGATCTTCCACCAAATAAACCAACTAGCATCCACTACAAGGAGTAATTAACACTACTAGCAACCTACTAGTACCAATCCCGGACTTGGAGACAAGAATTGGATACAAGAGATGAACTAGGGTTTTGAGAGGAGATGGTGCTGGTGAAGATGTTGATGGAGATTGCCCTCTCCTGATGAGAGGAGCGTTGGTGATGACGATTGCCCTCCCCGGCCGAACAGCTCCGCCAGAGCCCTAGATTGGTTCCGCCTCGTGGCGGCGGAGTTTCATCCGAGAAGATGGCTTATGATTTTTTCCTCATCGAAAGACATCATATAGAAGAAGATGGCCATCGGAGGGCCACTAGGGGGCCCACGAGGTAGGGGGCGCGCCTAGGGGGTAGGGCGCGCCCCACCCTCATGGGCAGGGTGTGGCCCCCCTGGTGAACTTCTTGCGCTCAGTATTTTTTTATATATTCTAAAATTGACTTCCATGAAGTTTCAGGACTTTTGGAGCTGTGCAGAATAGGTCTCTAATATTTGCTCCTTTTCCAGCCCAGAATCCCAGCTACCGGCATTCTCCCTCTTTATTTAAACCTTGTAAAATAAGAGAGAATAGGCATAAGTATTGTGACATAATGTGTAATAACAGCTCATAATGCAATAAAAATCGATATAAAAGCATGATGCAAAATGGACGTATCATTAACCCCTACTGCAAGCATCCGCAACTACAACAGAAGTATAAAGGTAAACCTAACCATATCATGAACATATGGATCCAAATCAGCCCCTTACTGTAACGCCCTCGATGCGGCTATATCTCCTACGTGTAGAAGCACGACTTAGAGGCATAACTGCATTGAAAGCAATGTCGCAAGTAAGGCAATCTTCACAACCTCCCATGTAAATATATAATAAAAGGGGAAAGTACATAGTCGGCTTACACTCGCCACGTCAACCAAAGTACATAAATAGCATTACATCAACCAATCACTCATGGCCCGACTACGGCGCCAAAATAAAAGATCAACCCAATAGGCGACACGGTCTCGATCGCCCCAACTGGGCACCACTACTGATCATCAGGGAAAGACACATAGTAATGGCGTGAGTCCTCGTCGAACTCCCACTTGAGCTCAAGCGCGTCATCTGGAACGGAGTCGTCAGGCCCTGCATCTGGTTTGGAAGTAATCTGTGAGCCACAGGGACTCAGCAATCTCGCACCCTCGCGATCAAGACTATTTAAGCTTATAGGTAAGACAAGGTAATATGTGTGGAGCTGCAGCAAGTGACTAGCATATATGGTGGCTAACCTGTTCGCAAAAGAGAGCGAGAAGAGAAGGAAAAGCGTGAACGAATAATCTAGAGAACAACCTGCGGCAAGCATTACTCCAACGCCGTGTTCACTTCCCGGACTCCGCAAAGAAGAGACCATCACGGTAACTCACACGGTTGATTCATTTTAATTAAGTTTAGGTTCAAGTTATCTACAACTGGACATTAACAAATTCCCATATGCCCATAACCGCGGGCATGGCTTTCGAAAGTTCAAATCCCTGCAGGGGAGTCCCAACTTAGCCCATGACAAGCTCTCACGGTCAACGAAGGAATAGACCTCCTCCCGAGACATTCCGATCAGACTCGGTATCCCGGTTCTACAAGACACTTCGACAAGTTAAAACAAATCCAGCAACACCGCCCGAATGTGCCGACAAATCCCGATAGAAGCTGCACATATCTCGTTCTCAGGGCACACTCAGATTGTCCTAGGTACGGGTAGGCCAGCCCAGAGTTGCCCCTGGTGGCCACCGGCAGCTGACAGGTGGACCAACACTCAGAGGAGCACTGGCCCGGGGGGGGGGGGTTTAAAATAAGATGACCCTCGGGCTCCGGAAACCCAAGGGAAAAAGAGGCTAGGTGGCAAATGGTAAAACCAAGGTCGGGCATTGCTGGAAAAGCTTTATTCAAGGTGAACTATCAAGGGGTTCCCATTATCATCCAACCGCGTAAGGAACGCAAAATCCGGGAACATAACACCGATATGATGGAAACTAGGGTGGCAAGAGTGGAACAAAACACTAGGAAAAAGCGAGCCTTCCACCCTTTACCAAGTATATAGATGCATTAAGATAACAAGGCAATATAATGGTATCCCAACAAATAAGTAATGTTCCAACAAGGAACGGTCTTCAATCTTCACCTTCAACTAGCAACGCTATAAGAAGGGCTAACCAAAGCGGTAACATAGCCAATCAACGGTTTGCTAGGACATGGTGGGTTAGAGGTTTGACATGGCAATTTGGGAGGCATGATAAGAAAGTAGTAGTCATCGTAGCATAGGCATAGCAAAAGAGCGAGCATCTAGCAAGGCAAAGATAGTAGTGATTTCGAGGGTGTGATCATCTTGCCTGCAAAGTTGTCAGAGTTAACTGGATCCTCGAAAGCAAACTCAACGGGCTCCTCGTTAGCGAACTCGTCTCCCGGCTCTACCCAAACAAAACAAGCAAGCAACAAGGACACAATCAACCATGTGCAAGGCTCAAACAACATGATGCAAACATGGTATGCTATGCGGGATGCGATATGTGATGCATATGCAAGATTAGACAAGGAATGAATGAACCTGGCATCAACTTGGAAATCCAAGTGTGCCACTAGAAAGGTGAGATGATTTCGCTTGAAAACGATATAAAGAACGCCGGAATCGGAGTCACGGTTTGAAAATGGCAAGCAATTCAAATATGGCACCGGTCTGCGATATACAGCAAGTAGCCATCTAAATGCAACAAGTTAGACATGCTACCGCACCCAAACATGGCAACAAAATACATGGCAGGGATCCATTCATGATGCTTAACAAAAGATGAACACTGAGCTACGGCCAATTCATCCATTAACAGGTTCAAACAAGCATGGCAAAAGTGCATTTGGTAAACAGATTTCAGACTTGGTGAAATTAACACTTGTCTGGAATTTTAGATCAGGTAGCACACTTTGGATCATGAAAACTATATGCTACATGACCTGAACATGGCAATTTAAAGCATGGCATGGAGCTACTCAAAGAGCTTAACAAAGTCCCTTAGTGACCTGGAGCCAAAAGGGATCAGAAAATACATTTGCAAGCATGTGAACATGGCAAAAACATAATCAGATCACAGACTTAGTGAAAAACTGGAGCATGCAAAACAAATATCATGTAGGCATGTTTACGAGCTCGATGCACTCACTACAGAGCAAGTCATGACCATCTAATCATACACCCATCAAGAATACACATTATATAAGCCAGACATGGCAAGAACAATAACATAGCATGCACGGATCAACTACAACATCCTCGGCAAAATCGCTAACAAGTAGACAATCTGCCCAGATTCACGAAATAGCAAAAGTAGAGCTCGATTGACTCAAGCTAGGGTGCTCCACAATTGCAAAGAAAGACATGGATGGATAGAGCACTACAAGATTAACAAATCATCCTTACTGATCATCCTCAAAAGAGGCACGGATCACTAGGAAACAACATGAACATATGGCATATTGAAATAAATAGATGAAGGACTTAGTGGAATTGCTAAGTCCCTGAAATCAGCATTAACGAATGCACCACTTTGCAAGCTTGTGATAGTCACCACACACATCACAAAAATACATGGTTTGCGCCTCTGGATAGATGACAAAACGTATAACAAAACACATGTAGAGCTCAGGGGCATATCATGCACACAATAATCATGGCAAAAATGACAAATATCTAACTGGAGCAGCAGATCTGACAATTAACTCAAATAGCACTCTTCCAACAGCATTTCAGGCATCAATATGAACTCAAATGAAAATGATGCAATGAGATGAAATGATGTACTCTCTGAGGCGAACATTTTGATATGCTATATGCCCAAAACGGAGCTACGGATGCGGAGTTACAATGCGTCCAAGTTTGCCAAAAATCTGAGAAACTGGGGACTTAGAGAACATATACCCTGCGGATCTAGGGTTACTGTTCACCCGGATCCGGATCCAGATCGAGCGTGCGCGATAAACGAGGTTCGCCGGGGGTCGGCGCCGGAGTAGACGAGGGCGGCCGGAGAGAGGGAGGTCGGTGCAGGAGTGAGGAAGCCGGGGCGGAGGACGATGGCGGCGCGGGGGAGGCGGCACCGGCTCGGGGCGGCGCGGGCGGAGCGGTGGCCGGGCGAGGCGGCACGGCCGGCGATGGCGACCACGGCGGCCGGCGTCGAAGGGGCCTGCCGGCGTCGGGGAAGGGCAGGCGCGGCGGCGGACGACAAACGCGCGGCGGGGCGCGGCGTCTGGGCCTCGGGGGCCCGGGGTGGGCTTCCCGGGCCGACGGCGGAGGAAGGCGGCGATGTGGGCTCGGCGCCACGTGGCAAGCCGCAGTTGGCTGCAGGCGGCGGCGGACATGTCCGGCGGCCAGCGGACGTGTCCGGCCACGTGGAGAGAGGTGCATCTAGGGTTTCGGACGAGGGGAACCGCGAATTTCGGGAGGGTGGTGTATTTATAGGCATAGAGGGAGCTAGGAGTGTCCAAAAGAGGTGCGGTTTTCGGCCACGCGATCGTGATCGAACGCTCTAGAGGATGGAGAGGGTTTGGACCAAATTGGAAGGGTGTTGGGCTGCAACACACACGAGGCCTTCTCGGTCCCTCGGTTAACCGTTGGAGCATCAAACGAAGTCCAAATGGTACGAAACTTGGCAGGCGGTCTACCGGTAGTAAACCAAGGCCGCTTGGCAAGTCTCGGTCCAATCCGGAAATGTTTAACCCCCACACACGAAAGAAAGGTAGAAATGACCACCGGAGGAGAACGAAGCGCCAGAATGCAAAACGGACAACGGGAAAATGCTTGGATGCATGGGATGAACACATATGCAAATGCAATGCACATGATGACATGATATGAGATGCATGACAACGACAACAAACACACGGAGACAAAAACCTGAACCCGAGGAAACAAAATAACTTAACGCCGGAAATGGCAAGAGTTGGATTACATATTAGGTAATTCATATCCGTGGTGTTACAACACTCCACCACTACGAAAGGATCTCGTCCCGAGATCTAGGACTGAAAGAACGCCGGGTACTCAGAACGGAGGTGATCCTCGCGTTCCCAGGTGGCTTCACGGTCGGAATGGTGTGACCACTTGACTTTGAGGAATTTGATTGACTTGTTGCGAGTCTTGCGTTCAGTCTCTTCAAGAATAGCCACGGGGTGCTCACGATAAGAGAGATCTTCTTGGAGCTCAATGTCTTCGAAGTTGACGGTGCGGTCAGGAGTCTTGAAGCACTTTCGGAGCTGAGAGACATGGAACACGTCATGCACATTTGCAAAGTTTGAAGGAAGCTCGAGTTGATAGGCGAGATCGCCTCTCTTGCTGACGATCTTGAAAGGTCCCACGTATCTAGGGGCAAGCTTCCCTTTGATACCGAAGCGGCGAGTACCTTTCATAGGAGAGACGCGGAGGTAAACATGATCTCTGATCTCGAAAGCCAAATCATGGTGCTTACTATCATAGTAGCTCTTCTGGCGGGATTGGGCTGCTTTGAGGTTATCTCGAATGACTTTGCACATTTCCTCTGCCTCTGTGATTAAGTCATTTCCCAGAAGTTGACGTTCACCCGTTTCAGACCAGTTGAGAGGGGTACGGAACTTCCTGCCATACAGAATTTCAAATGGGGCCTTGCCCGAACTTGCTTGAAAACTGTTGTTGTAGGAGAATTCAGCATATGGAAGACAATCCTCCCACTTCATGCCGAAGGAGATCACACAAGCCCTGAGCATATCTTCAAGAATCTGGTTGACACGCTCAACTTGCCCGCTAGTTTGCGGATGGAAAGCTGTGCTGAAGTGGATGTTGGTGCCCATGGCCTTCTGAAAAGAATCCCAAAACTTGGAGGTAATGATGCTGCCACGGTCTGAAGAGATCACCTGTGGAATACCATGCAGCGAGACAATCCGAGAGGTATACAGCTCCACCAATTGAGCTGCAGTGATAGACTCTTTGATAGGCAGAAAATGAGCCACTTTAGTGAGTTTGTCAATGACAACGAATATAGCATCATTGCCACGTTTGGACTTTGGAAACCCAGTCACGAAGTCCATCTCAATGTGGTCAAACTTCCATTCTGGAATGGCAAGAGGTTGGAGGAGACCAGCAGGCCTTTGGTGTTCTGCCTTCACTCTTCTGCAGACATCACATTCATTCACGAACTGAGCAATCTCGCGCTTCATTCGAGTCCACCAATAAGCCTGCTTGAGGTCCTGATACATCTTTGTGCTCCCAGGGTGGATGGAGAGGAGAGAATTGTGAGCCTCGTTCATGATAACCTTACGAAGATCACCTTTGGGCACAACAATACGATCCTCGAAGAAGAGAGTATCCTTGTCATCAAGGCGGTAGCACTTGTACTTGGGTTGACTCTTGGCAATCCCAATCTTCACCTTCTTCACCATAGCATCAAGAAGTTGGGCTTGGCGAATCTGGTCTTCCAAGGTAGGAGAGACTTGAAGGTTGGCGAGGAAACCTTGAGGAACAACTTGCAGATTAAGTTTGCGGAAAGCTTCACAAAGCTCGGGTTAATAAGGCTTGAGAATCAGACTCTTGCAATAAGCCTTCCTGCTCAATGCGTCAGCAATCACATTGGCCTTGCCTGGAGTATACTCGATACTCGGATTATACTCTTGAATCATTTCGACCCATCGAGTCTGCCTGAGGTTGAGATTAGGCTGAGTGAAGATGTACTTGAGACTCTTGTGGTCAGTGTGTTGGGGAACGTAGCATAAATTCAAAATTTTCCTACGTGTCACCAAGATCTATCTATGGAGTCATCTAGCAACGAGGGAGGAGTGGATCTACATACCCTTGTATATCGCGCGCGGAAGCGTTCAAGAGAACGGGGTTGATGGAGTCGTACTCGTTGTGATCCAAATCACCGATGATCCTAGCGCCGAACGGACGACACCTCCGCATTCAACACACGTACGGGGTAGCGACGTCTCCTCCTTCTTGATCCAGCAAGGGGGGAGGAGAGGTTGATGGAGATCCAGCAGCACGACGGCGTGGTGGTGGAAGTAGCGGGATTCCAAGAGGGCTTCGCCAAGCGCTGCGGGAGGAGGGAGATGTGTCATGGGAGGGAGAGGGAGGCGCCAGGGCTTAGGTGGGGCTGCCCTCCCTCCCCCCCACTATATATAGGGCCAAGGGAGAGGGGGGGGGCATCCTTGGCCCTTCCTCCAAGGAAGGGTGCGGCTAGGGAGGAGTCCATCCTCCCCAAGGCACCTAGGAGGTGCCTTCCCCCTTTAGGACTCTTTCTTCCCTTATATCTTGGCGCATGGGCCTCTTGGGGCTGGTGCCCTTGGCCCATATAGGCCAAGGCGCATACCCCTACAGCCCATGTGGCCCCCCGGGGCAGATGGACCCCCTTGGTGGACCCCTGGACCCCTTTCGGCACTCCCGGTACAATACCGATAATGCGCGACACTTTTCCGGCAACCAAAACAAGACTTCCCATATGTAAATCTTTACCTCCGGACCATTCCGGTACTCCTCGTGACGTCCGGGATCTCATCCGGGACTCCGAACAACTTTCGGGTTACCGCATACTAATATCTCTATAACCCTAGCGTCACCGAACCTTAAGTGTGTAGACCCTATGGGTTCGGGAGACATGCAGACATGATCGAGATGACTCTCCGGTCAATAACCAACAGCGGGATCTGGATACCCATGTTGGCTCCCACATGTTCCATGATGATCTCATCGGATGAACCACGATGTCAAGGACTTAATCAATCCCGTATACAATTCCCTTTGTCTAGCGGTACGATACTTGCCTGAGATTCGATGGTCGGTATCCCGATACCTTGTTCAATCTCGTTACCGGCAAGTCTCTTTACTCGTTTCGTAACACATCATCCCGTGATCAACTCCTTGATCACATTGTGCACATTATGATGATGTCCTACCGAGTGGGCCCAGAGATACCTCTCCGTTTACAAGGAGTGACAAATCCCAGTCTCGATTCGTGCCAACCCAACAGACACTTTCGGAGATACCTGTAGTGTACCTTTATAGCCACCCAGTTACGTTGTGACGTTTGGCACACCCAAAGCACTCCTACGGTATCCGGGAGTTGCACAATCTCATGGTCTAAGGAAATGATACTTGACATTAGAAAAGCTTTAGCATACGAACTACATGATCTTGTGCTAGGCTTAGGATTGGGTCTTTGTCCATCACATCATTCTCCTAATGATGTGATCCCGTTATCAATGACATCCAATGTCCATGGTCAGGAAACCGTAACCATCTATTGATCAACGAGCTAGTCAACTAGAGGCTTACTAGGGACATGGTGTTGTCTATGTATCCACACATGTATCTGAGTTTCCTATCAATACAATTCTAGCATGGATAATAAACGATTATCATGAACAAGGAAATATAATAATAACTAATTTATTATTGCCTCTAGGGCATATTTCCAACAGTCTCCCACTTGCACTAGAGTCAATAATCCAGTTCACATCGATATGTGATTAACACTCAAGGTCACATCCCCATGTGACTAACACCCAAAGAGTTTACTAGAGTCAATAATCTAGTTCACATTACCATGTGATTAACACTCGATGAGTTCTGGGTTTGAACATGTTATGCTTGTGAGAGATGTTATAGTCAACGGGTCTGAATCTTTCAGATCCGTATGTACTTCGCAAATCTCTATGTCATCTTGTAGATGCTGCTACTACGCTATATTTGGAGCCATTTCAAATAACTGTTCTACTTGGAGCTATTCTATTTGCTCCATTATACGTATCCGGTATCTCTACTCAGAGCTATCCGGATAGGTATTAAGCTTGCATCGACGTAACTCTTTACGTCGAACTCTTTATCACCTCCATAACCGAGAAACATATCCTTATTCCTCTAAGGATAATTTAGACCGCTATCTGGTGATCTACTCCTAGATTACCTTTGTACCCTCTTGCCAGATATGTGGCAAGGCACACATCAGGTGCGGTACTCAGCATGGCATACCGTATAGAGCCTATGATAAAAGCATAGGGGACGACCTTCGTCCTTCCTCTTTTTTCTGCCGTGGTCGAGCTTTAAGTCTTAACTTCATACCTTACAACTCAGGCAAGAACTCCTTCTTTGACTGGTCCATCTTGAACACCTTCAAGATCATGTCAAGGTATGTGCTCATTTGAAAGTACCATTAAGAATTTTGATCTATCCTTATAGATCTTGATGCTCAATGTTCAAGTAGCTTAATCCAGGCTTTCCATTGAAAAATACTTTCCAAATAACCCTATATGCTTTCCAGAAATTCTACGTCATTTCTGATCAACAATATGTCAACATATATTTATCAGAAATTCTATAGTGCTCCCACTCACTTCTTTGGAAATACAAGTTTCTCATAAACTTTGTATACACCCAAAACTTTGATCATCTTATCAAAGCATACATTCCAACTCCGAGATGCTTACTCCAGTCCTTAGAAGGATTGCTGGAGCTTTGCATACTTATTAGCATCTTTCAGGATTAACAAAACCTTCCGGTTGTATCACATACAACCTTTCCTCAAAAATCGTCGAGGAAACAATGGTTTTGGCATCCTATCTGCAAGATTTCACAAATAATGCAGTAATTGCTAATATAATTCCAACAGACTCTTAGCATCGCTACGAGTGAGAAAGTCTCATCGCAGTCAACTCCTTGAACTTGTCGGAAAACATCTTAACGACAAGTCGAGCTTTCTTAATGGTGATACCTACCATCATTGTCCGTCTTCCTTTTAAAATCCATATGTACCTAACAGCCTTACGACCATCAAGTAGTTCTCCCAAAGTCTACACTTTGTTTTCATATATGGATCCTCTCTCGGATTATATGGCCTCGAGCCATTTTGGAATCCAGGCCCACCATCGCTTCTCCATAGCTCGTAGGTTCATTGTTGTCTAGCAACATGACTTCCAAGACAGGATTACGTACCACTCTGAAGTAGTACGCATCCTTGTCATCCCACGAGGTTTGGTAGTGACTTGATCTGAAGTTTCATGATCACTATCATAAGCTTCCACTTCAATTGGTGTAGGTGCCACAGGAACAACTCCTGTGCCCTGCCACACACTAGTTGAAGAGACGGTTCAATAACCTCATCAAGTCTCCACCATCCTCCCACTCAATTCTTTCGAGAGAAACTTTTCCTCGAGAAAGGACCCGATTCTAGAAACAATCCCTTATTGCTTTCAGATCTGAGACAGGAGGTATACCCAACTGTTTTGGGTGTCCTATGAAGATGCATTTATCCGCTTTGGGTTCGAGCTTATCAGCCTGAAACTTTTTCACATAAGCGTCGCAGCCCCAAACTTCTAAGAAATGACAGCTTAGGTTTCTCTAAACCATAGTTCATATGGTGTCATCTCATCGGAATTACGTGGTGCCCTATTTAAAGTGAATGTGGTTGTCTTTAATGCCTAACCCATAAACTATCGTGGTAATTCGATAAGAGACATCATGGTATGCATCATATCCAATAGGGTGCAGTTATGATGTTCGGACACACCATCACACTATGGTGTTCCAGGCTGTATTAGTTGTGAAACAATTTCCACAATGTCTTAATTCTGTGCCAAACTCGTAATTCAGATATTCATCTCTATGATCATATCATAGATATTTTATCCTCTTGTCACGACGATCTTTCAACTTCACCCTGAAATTACTTGAACCTTTCAATAATTCAGACTCGTGATTCATCAAGTAAATATACTCAACATCTACTCAAATCATCTGTGAAGTAAGAACATAACGATATCCACTACATGCCTCAGCACTCATTGGATTGCACACATCAAAATGTATTACTTCCAACAAGTTTCTTTCTAGTTCCATTTTACTGAAAATGAGGCTTTCAGTCGTCTTGCCCATGTGGTATGATTTGCATGTCTCAAGTGATTCAAAATCAAGTGAGTCCAAACGGTCCATTTGCATGGAGTTTCTTCATGCATATACACCAATAGACATGGTTCGCATGTCTCAAACCTTTCAAAACAAGTGAGCCCAAAGATCCATCAACATGGAGCTTCTTCATGCGTTTTATACCGATATGACTTACGTGGCAGTGCCACAAGTAGGTGGTACTATCATTACTATCTTTTGGCATGAACATGTGTATCACTATGATCGAGATTCAATAAACCATTCATTTCAGCTGTAAGACCATTGAAGGTATTATTTAAATAAACAAAGTAACCATTATTCTCTTTAAATGAATAACCGTATTGCGATAGACATAATCCAATCATGTCTATGCTCAACGCAAACACCAATATTGATGGTAGAGGGAGCGTACGATATTTGATCAACCTTGTAAATACTTCCAACACATATCTTCATCTCACCTTTAGCTAGTCTCCGTTTATTCCGTAGCTTTTATTTCGAGTTACTAACACTTAGCAACCGAACCGGTATCTAATACCCTGGTGCTACTAGGAGTACTAGTAAAGTACACATTAACATAATACATCCAATATACTTCTATCGACCTTGCCAGCCTTCTTATCTACCAAGTATCTAGGGTAATTCTGCTCCAGTGGCTGTTCCCTTTATTACAGAAGCACTTAGTCTCGGGTTTGGGTTCAACCTTGGGTTTCTTCACTAGAGCAGCAGCTGATTTGCCGTTTCATGAAGCATCCCTTTTTGCCCTTGCCCTTCTTGAAACTAGTGGTTTCACCAACCATCAACAATTGATGCTCCTTCTTGATCTCTACTTTTGTGGTGTCAAACATCGCGAATATCTCAAGGATCGTCATATATGTCCCTGATATATTATAGTTCATCACGAAGCTCAAGTAGCTTGGTGGTAATGACTTTGGAGAACCATCACTATTTCATCTGGAAGATCAACTCCCACTCGATTCAAGCGATTGTTGTACTCAGACAATCTGAGCACAAGTTCAACAATTGAGCTTTTCTCCCTTAGTTTGCAGGCTAAGAAAATCGTCGGAGGTCTTATACCTCTTGACGTGGGCACGAGCCTGAAATCCCAATTTCAGCCCTCGAAACATCTCATATGTTTCGCGACGTTTCAAAACGTCTTCGGTGCCTCAACTCTAAGCCGTTTAACTGAACTATCACGTAGTTATCAAAATGTGTATGTCAGATGTTCGCAACATCCATAGACAACGTTCGAGGTTCAGCACACTGAGCGGTGCATTAAGGACATAAGCCTTCTATGAAGCAATGAGGACAAACCTCAGTTTACGGACCTAGTCCGCATAATTACTACTATCAACTTTCAACTAAATTTTCTCTAGGAACATATCTAAACAGTAGAACTGAAGCGCGAGCTACGACATAATTTGCGAAGACCTTTTGACTATGTTCAGGATAATTAAGTTCATCTTGTGAACTCCCACTCAGATAGACATCCCTCTAGTCATCTAAGTGATTACACGATCCGAGTCAACTAGGCCGTGTCCGATCATCACGTGAGACGGACTAGTCATCATCGGTGAACATCTTCATGTTGATCGTATCTACCATACGACTCATGCTCGACCTTTCGGTCTCTTGTGTTCCGAGGCCATGTCTGTACATGCTAGGCTCGTCAAGTCAACCTAAGTGTTTCGCGTGTGTAAATCTGTCTTACACCCGTTGTATGTGAACGTTAGAATCTATCACACCCGATCATCACGTGGTGCTTCGAAACAACGAACTGTTGCAACGGTGCACAGTTAGGGGGAACACTTTCTTGAAATTATTATGAGGGATCATCTTATTTACTACCGTCGTTCTAAGTAAACAAGATGCATAAACATGATAAACATCACATGCAATCAAATAGTGACATGATATGGCCATCATCACTTTGCTCCTCTTGATCTCCATCTTCGGGGCTCCATGATCATCATCGTCACCGGCATGACACCATGATCTCCATCATCATGACCTCTATCATCGTGTCTTCATGAAGTTGTCTCGTCAACTATTACTTCTACTACTACAGCTAATGGTTAGCAATAAAGTAAAGTAATTACATGACGTTTATGTTGACACACATGTCATAAATAAATTAAGACAACTCCTATGGCTCCTGCCGGTTGTCATACTCATCGACATGCAAGTCGTGATTCCTATTACAAGAACATGATCAATCTCATACATCACATATATCATTCATCACATCCTTTTGGCCATATCACATCACATAGCATATCCTGCAAAAACAAGTTAGACGTCCTCTAATTGTTGTTTGCATGTTTTACGTGGCTGCTATGGGTTTCTAGCAAGAACGTTTCTTACCTACGCAAAAACCACAACGTGATATGCCAATTGCTATTTACCCTTCATAAGGACCCTTTTCATCGAATCCGATCCGACTAAAGTGGGAGAGACAGACACCCGCTAGCCACCTTATGCAACTAGTGCATGTCAGTCGGTGGAACCAGTCTCATGTAAGAGTACATGTAAGGTCGGTCCGGGCCGCTTCATCCCACAATGCCACCGAATCAAGATTGGACTAGTAACGGTAAGCATATTGAACAAAATCAACGCCCACAACTACTTTGTGTTCTACTCGTGCATAGAAACTACGCATAGACCTGGCTCATGATGCCACTGTTGGGGAACGTAGCATAAATTCAAAATTTTCCTACGTGTCACCAAGATCTATCTATGGAGTCATCTAGCAACGAGGGAGGAGTGGATCTACATACCCTTGTAGATCGCGCGTGGAAGCGTTCAAGAGAATGGGGTTGATGGAGCCGTACTCGCACTACTAGGAAAAGGGCTATAGATGGAAATGACAGTAATGGCGCACCAGACAAGTGGTGCGCCATTAGTATATACTAATGGCGCACCACCTTCTGATGCGCCATTAGTGTTGAAACTACTAATGGCGCACCCTGACCACGGTGCGCCATTAGTACCAATTTTTTTTTGAACTAGTGCGCCTGTCCAAACATACTAATGGCGCATCCCCTGGTGGTGCGCCATTACTAGTTGTAACTAGTAATGGCGCACCATCCAGAAGGTGCGCCACTAATGTTATTTTTTTTATTATTGCTTTTATTCCTTTTTTTGCAAAAGTTCTAATGGCGCACCGCCAGGGGGTGCGCCATTAGTAACCTGGATTACTAATGGCGCATTTGTTGCTGGTGCGCCATTAGTAAGTGGGCAGCAACAAGATATTTTGGACAGCCTCTCCTCCCACACTCACTTTCTCCCCACTTCATTCTCTCCACCGCCTCCTCCTTGTCTCGGGTGCCTCCTCTTTTTCACCTCATTTCCACCATAGATTCATTCAAATTAAGTGGTTAAGTTACCTTGTTTTGCTAGGTAAGTAAGGGGGGAAGCTATATTTATGTTGTTCTCCCTACAAACAATGTGCACATGCACTTTTTATGGCCTAGCTAGATCTATGTATGTTCGTGGTGTTGCATATGTTTGTGGTGTTGCATATGTGTTTGTGTTTGGAGGTGTACCGGTATTTGAAATGCGATAGTTGCCAATATTTTGCCGGAATGTTGATTCATTTCCGTTTCGGTGAGAATTTTGGCATTAGGCATTCTTTTTGGTCCTATTTTTAGGGAAAGTCATGCCAAATTTTTTCTTGGTTCTAAAATATCGTTTTGCTCTACCCCGCAGGCGACCATGGTCCGCACGATGACCGAAGGCATCGTGAATAGGTTTTTGAGGTCCGCGAAGGCCGAGATGCTTCAAAAGAACGAGACGGAGATAAGATGTCCGTGTCGAAGATGCAAGCTGAATAGCCTTATTGCGGACCCGGATTCCGGGCAGGTGCGGGACCACCTGCTCTTGCGTGGTTTCATGGAGGGCTGTCGGTGGCAAGGTGATGAAGATGACTACGAAGTCGTCCATGGGGGCCGGGCAAGAAATGAGGAAGGGCAACAAGACAACCACCGCGGCTCGGGGGGGCGAGAAGACGAAGAATCTCCAGGAGATGATCACGACGGTGATGCTGTACACAGTCATCATGTAGAAGATGCAGGACATGATGATGATGCCGGCGGAGCAGACGACGTTGGACCATCGATGGGCTGGGTGCAGGACCCTCATATTCAAGAGCTGCTTCTCAAGCAGATGGATAATGCAAGAGCTGCCTCCCGAGAGAAAGCCAAGATGGATCAACTTGAGTTAGACGCGGTTACTCCGTTGTATGAAGGATGCAGGCCCGAGGATACCCGCCTGAAAGTAACGCTCATGGCTCTGGAGATGAAGGTAAAACACAAAATGACCGACGCATGCTTTGACGAGAACATGTCATTCTGGCACGAACATCTTCCCAAGGGGAACAAGTGCCCGACCAGTTTGGAGGAGGCGAAGAAAATCGTGTGTCCTCTGGATTTACCGCACGTGAAATACCATGTGTGCATGAACAATTGCATCATTTATCGGGACGAGCACGCGGAGTCTACAATATGTCCGGTGTGCGGTGTCACTCGATACAAGAAGAGGAAGAAAGCTCCTCGAAAAGTGGTGTGGTACTTTCCGATCACTCCTCGTCTGCAGCGGTATTTCGCGGATCCTAAGGTAGCAAAGCTCCTGCGTTGGCACGCGGATAGGGAGGAGAAGAAGCGAGAAGATGACGCAAATGATCCGGAGATAGATAAAAAAGACAAGATGCTGAGTCACCCTAAGGATGCGAGCCAGTGGCAAGCATTGAACTTCGAATACCCAGAATTTGGGAACGATCCAAGGAACATCGTGCTGGGCGCGAGCACCGATGGAGTCAATCCGTTTGGCAGCCAGAGAAGCACACATAGCACCTGGCCTGTGTTTGTGTGGATGTACAACCTTCCCCCCTGGTTGTGCATGAAGAGGAAGTACATTCACATGAGTATGCTAATTGAAGGGCCGAAACAACCAGGGAACGACATCAATCTGTATCTGGGGCTGCTGAAAGAGGAGCTTGACACACTGTGGAAAACGCCAGCCAATACGTGGGACGCTGCAGATAAAGAATATTTCCCTATGAGAGCCGCACTGCTCACGACGGTGCACGACTATCTCGGTTACGGATATCTTGCGGGGCAGGTAGTCCACGGATTTTCTGGATGCGTAAGGTGCATGGATGACACAACGTATCGCCAGCTAGATAGAGATCCCGGGTCTTCGAAAACCGTGTTCATGGGACATCGAAGGTGGCTTCGCGACGATGACCCGTGGAGGAAACGCAAGGATCTGTTCGATGGTGAAACCGAACCCCGAAAACGCCCGTGTACGAGGAGCGGTGAGGAAATAGACAAGCTGTTGAAAAATTGGAAAGACTGCCCACTGCCGAGAAAGAAGCAAAAGGCGCCAGAGCCGGGAAAGAAGCGAAAGGCGCCAGAGCCGCTGCTGAAGGTATGGAAAACGAGGTCTGTTTTCTGGGACTTGCCGTACTAGAAGATCCACCGTGTGCCTCACAGCCTTGATGTCATGCATATCACGAAGAACGTGTGCGAGAGTCTACTTGGTACCCTGCTCAACATGCCAGAGAGGAGCAAAGATGGGCCGAAAGCAAGGGCAGACTTGAAATCAATGGGCATCAGGCAGGAGCTTCACGCTATATATGATGATGATGATGATGATGATGATGATGATGATGATGATGATGATGAGGCGAAGCAGGACACAGAAAGTCGTCGCAAAGGCAAAAAGGCCAAGAAGACCGGAAATGACTACCCTCCCGCGTGCTTCACTCTAAGTCAGGAGGAGATCGAGCAGTTTTTCACCTGCCTCCTAGGAGTAAAACTTCCTTACGGTTACGCGGGGAAGATAAGCAGATACCTAGACCCAGCGAAGCAGAAGTTCAACGGGATGAAGTCTCACGACTGTCACGTGCTGATGACGCAGATACTTCCAGTTGCAATCCATGGGATCATGGACGCGCACGTCCGTGAAACGCTATTTGGCCTATGCAACTTCTTCGACGTCATCTCTCGGAAGTCGATTGGCGTGAGGCAACTCAGAAGGCTACAGGAAGAGATCGTGGTGATACTATGCGAGCTTGAGATGTACTTCCCGCCCGCATTCTTCGACGTTATGGTGCATCTGCTGGTCCATATAGTGGAGGATATCATCCAACTCGGGCCGACGTTCCTGCACAGCATGATGCCGTTCGAAAGGATGAATGGTGTCATCAAAGGATACATTCGCAACATGTCACGTCCAGAAGGAAGCATAGCCAGGGGCTTTCTGACCGAAGAGTGCATCTCCTACTGCACGAATTATCTAGGCATCGAGAACCCCGTTGGTCTGCCTGTCAACAGGCACCTCGGCAGGCTCGCTGGATGAGGTCACCGTGAGGGTCGCCGTGAAATGCATGTCGACTTCGAGGGTCGACTCACCGACTTTGAAAGAGCAAACCTAGTCGCGCTACAACGCATAGACGTGGTCGATCCTTGGGTGGTAGAGCACAAAACCTTTATTAAGAAGACGTACAATGACCGAGGCCAACAGAGGACGGACGGAGATATACTCAAAGAGCACAACTCATGTTTCACGCGTTGGTTCAAGCAGAAGCTTCTGTCGTACCCTTTACATGAGGATTCTTCCGCGGAAGAACAACTCATATTCGCCTTGTCACAGGGCGCCGAGCACAACCTGATGACCTATGAGGCGTACGATATCAACGGCTACACATTCTACACCGAGGCCAAGGACATGAAGAGCGATGGTTATCAGAACTCCGGGGTAACGATGGAATCCTACACCGGTAACGACAAGGACAGATACTACAGAAGGATCGAGGAGATCTGGGAGCTGAGCTACGCTGGAGAGAAGGTCCTGATGTTCCGTGTTAGATGGGCCAAGAACGTCATAAAAGAAGACCGGTATTTCACCACCATGGTTATACCCGAAGCCAAATCCAAGACCAGGAACTTTGTTAGGGCCCGGTACAAGAAGGACCCGAAAACAAAGGAGCTTACCACGGATCCGAAGACCAGGCAGCTTGAGCTTGTTCTGGTAAGGAATACACCCCCGCGTAATTAGCTCCACATGGTTGCATTCTAATTAATGAAGCCAAATTTCTAAATGGTTCACATTCCTTCCGCAGGCGACTGAAAGCAGTAGCGCGGGGTCGACTAAGAGCAACCCTTGGGACACCACTCTAAATAGGGGGTTGAATGTAATGAAGAACAAGGATAAGCTCAGTAAGCCGACGTCAGCTGGTCGTGTGGCCGGCAAAGGCTTGTCGACAAAATGGGGGTCATACTATACCGCTGGTGTGCGGAAGGAGAAAAAGACCAGCTCGGAAAGCCAGGCGCGAGAGGTTCAAGAACTCAAGGCACAGGTGGCGCGGATTCCGGAGATTGTCCAAGAGCAAGTGGAACAACGACTCGGAGCGACGATCACCGCCCTTGTGCCTACCTTGATCTCGGGGTTGAGTGCGTGGATTGTGGGCGGCCAACAGGGGCCGCCCCCGATTCCTAGCTTCACGGCCAGCAACTCGCATAATGCGATGGCGGGGCCATTGGTGCCTCCGGCGGAGGCGGCATTGGTGTCTCCGACGCCGGCACGGGAGCTTAATGCACCCGGGTGTACGCCGGCCGGCACCTCTTCAGCAAGCGGCCCCTCCATCAACTGCACGCCCGCCGTTGGCGGTGCCTCGACATTAGCCGAGCTCGACGCCATCATCACGGTAACTAATTAAGCCTCTCTCGGCCGAGGACTTCATCTCCTTGCCTTTGACTGGGCATCCCTGACGCCCTACATGTTTTCACAGGGCGCCGCCGACGTTCCGTGCACTCTCCTCCACTTCGTGAACAACGAGTTGGTCGATGTCGCCATGGGCAAAATCGTTCAACCGGGCAACCCCTTGTTCCACGGTACCCAGATGCCACCCAACTTGTTTAGGGTTCAACTGGTTCGGGTGCTGCCAGGCTGCGATGACTTGTTACCTCCGATTCGACCCGTCGGGGCCGACGATGAAGACGTGATGACCCTCAGCGCCTGCCTGAGCTGGCCCCTGCTTTGGCTGAAGAGCCAGATTCGTTTGGGGGCGGGGGACACCACCCAAAGACAACACCGCCAGTCGTGCCGGCGCCAAGTCGGCCCCATGGCAAGACCGCCGTAACGGTGCCGGACATCCCTATGCCACTGGATCCAAACATGCATATGGCACAGGATCATAATGACGACGACGACGACGATGATACATTTGGCAACGTCGATCAGTACTTTGCCGAGCATGGGTACGATGGCGACTTCATGGGGCCTCCTTCTCAAGAACCAAACCCAACAAAAGACGTGTGCGATCTAGCTCGTACCGCGGAGAAGCCAAGTTGCAACAGGCGCCGTCTGGCGTTCAGCTCTCAGGAGACGCCTCCAGCTGCCGACTTCACCGAGCCTCAGATAGGCGAGGTGCGAAATATTATCAGCCCCAACACACTCAAGAAGGCAGTCTGTGAGCAGAACTCGGTCCCATTACAGGAGAAGAAGAAGGCACACAAAAGAAAGACTAAGAAGGGTGCGAGCCAGCCGGCACCGAGTACGATCCGTGCTCAGGACGGGCCACCTTCACCGCAGGATATCTCGAGGAGGGTGCATGTGGCGGGTAGGGCGATGCTACCGACAAATATGCTCAATGCTGCAACCGGTGCTATGCGGAGTCTGCATGACAGTGTTCTTGCTTTGGAGAAGCGGCGTCTCAGGGAGAAGGATGTGGCATACCCGGTTTTCGCGGCCAAGGTGCCAGAGGGCAAGGGCTTTGTGGATAACTCCATCGGGCGTACGATCGTCCTGCGTTTTGATGACATCCACGCTATGTTGAACCTTCATCCGCTGCACTACACCTTCGTTCGGCTATTTTCGCTGAGTATGGAGATGCGGATCATTCGCGACAAGACCCCGGACATCGTGATAGTCGACCCCTTCTACATGCGTGCCAAGATCTTGGGCAGCGCTGGGGACCGGCAAGTCGCGAGTTCTTACCTCGAAGGCGTCATTCTGGCAAACCAAGATAAGGATAACTTCCTCGTGCCTTACTTTCCCGAGTAAGTCCTCCCCTCAACCGGCCCGTAACATATGAATTCTTACATTTCGATCGTTTTTCTTTTAACATTCCGTGTTTTCTGCAGTGACACACGTTGCACGCTCATCCTCCTAAGCCCCAAATATTCCATGGCCACGTATTTCGACCCGGACCGTCAGTCGAACGTAGACTACACAAATGTCAAGAAGGTTCTTGATGATGTTCTCCCCGGCTACGCCCAATCTGGAGGCACCTTCACCAGGCCTATTCGTAAGTACGGCAAGCACGTGTTCTCCCACAATACGATGTTCTGCTGCGTCAAGCAGCCGCCTGGCGGTCAGAAGGGTGCCTACTACGCCATCCATCACATGCGGGCGATCGTACGGGACCATCATCAACTTCTGCTACCGAGTAAACTCAAAGATTGGGCCGCGAGCGTGTCGGCAATCCAGGACGCGGACCTCCGACAAGAATTCTTTCGCATCCAGTCGGAGTTTGCGGAAATCATCCATCAAGATGTCCTTCGTACCTCGGGGCAGTTCTACCTCAGAAATCAACCGTCCAACAGTGACATCGACACAATGCTACAAATGCAGGATGACAACGCCCGTTCTTTCATGACTCCCACGATAGACGGCGGCTTCATCCACGCTCCGGTCCCTTGAGTCGAGTTGTCTAGTTCTGAAACATCGATTGGCTCATGTTGTAATTAAACTTTAATGAACTTGTAGTATGTCTCTTTGGTTTCGAGAGTCGTTCAACTTAGATGTAATCGATGCTATTAATGTCTTGCTTTTCTCTTCCGATCGTTCTGTTGCATAATTATATATTGCTTATGTATTGTCTGTGAATTGGTACTAACGTTTCGTTTGGCTAGTGCATAGCGATGCCGACGTATGTCGTGTACAAGGGTAAGGTTCCCGGAGTCTACGATGACTGGGAGGAGTGTCGGAGACAGGTTCACCGATTCAGCGGTAACAGTTACAAAGGGTACACCACTAGGGCCGAGGCCGAATCTAGATACGCCCGCTATCTAGCGGGAGAGGGGAGGGAGCGTTGGAGGAACCGGATGAAGACGAGTTTCATCGTGATGATGCTCATCGTGATGACCGCAGCTCTCTTCTATGTGATGGTAGTTTAGATGATCGATATCGACTTGTAATGTGAAGACAAACTCGCTACTCGCGGTCTCGAGACTTGTAATATAATGTTCTATCTTTGTTCGGTCTTTTTAATTCGGAGACTAATATGATGAATTGTATTCGGAGACTAATATGATGAATTGTATTCAAAGACTAATCTTCTATTGTATTCGATGAATCTGTTGTTGATGTGTGCTGTCTATATTTTGTCAAACTTATACATTTTGTAACCTGTGCAAAAAACAGAAAATAAAAAGATAAAAAAAACCTAATATTCATACTAATGGCGCATCACAGGACAGTGCGCCATTAGTATGACAGTGCATACTAATGGCGCATCACTGGGTAGTGCGCCATTAGTATGCCGCGGTTACTAATGGCGCATCCAGTGGTGGTGCGCCATTAGTATGCCAAAGCACCTGGGTATACATGGCCCCTGGGAGGCATACTAATGGCGCACGCTGGCCTATACTAATGGCGCACCCGCGGTGCGCCATTAGTATACCAGATACTAATGGCGCACCAGGTGGTGCGCCATTAGTAAAAATTACTAATGGCGTGCTGTTAATGGCGCACCACAGATGCGCCATTAATGGCCATATTAGGTGCGCCATTAGTAGGGGTTTTTCTAGTAGTGTCGTCGTGATCCAAATCACCGATGATCCTAGCGCCGAACGGACGGCACCTCCGCGTTCAACACATGTACGGGGCAGCGACGTCTCCTCCTTCTTGATCCAGCAAGGGGGGAGGAGAGGTTGATGGAGATCCAGCAGCACGACGGCGTGGTGGTGGAAGTAGCGGGATTCCAACAGGGCTTCGCCAAGCGCCGCGGGAGGAGGGAGATGTGTCATGGGAGGGAGAGGGAGGCGTCAGGGCTTAGGTGTGGCTGCCCTCCCTCCCTAGATATAGGGCCAAGGGAGAGGGGGGGGGGGGCGCAGCCTTGGCCCTTCCTCCAAGGAAGGGTGCGGCCAGGGAGGAGTCCATCCTGCCCAAGGCACCTAGGAGGTGCCTTCCCCCTTTAGGACTCTTTCTTTCCCTTATCTCTTGGCGCATGGGCCTCTTGGGGCTGGTGCCCTTGGCCCATATAGGCCAAGGCACACACCCCTGCAGCCCATGTGGCCCCCCAGGGCAGGTGGACCCCCTTGGTGGACCCCCGGACCCCTTTCGGCACTCCCGGTACAATACCGATAATGCGCGAAACTTTTCCGGCGACCAAAACAAGACTTCCCATATATAAATCTTTACCTCCGGACCATTCCGGAACTCCTCGTGACGTCCGGGATCTCATCCGGGACTCCGAACAACTTTCGGGTTACCGCATACTAATATCTCTATAACCCTAGCATCACCGAACCTTAAGTGTGTAGACCCTACGGGTTCGGGAGACATGCAGACATGACCGAGATGACTCTCCGGTCAATAACCAACAACGGGATCTGAATACCCATGTTGGCTCCCACATGTTCCATGATGATCTCATCGGATGAACCATGATGTCAAGGACTTAATCAATCCCGTATACAATTCCCTTTGTCTAGCGGTACGATACTTGCCCGAGATTCGATCCTAGGTATCCTGATACCTTGTTCAATCTCGTTACCGGCAAGTCTCTTTACTTGTTTCGTAACACATCATCCCATGATCAACTCCTTGATCACATTGTGCACATTATGATGATGTCCTACCGAGTGGGCCCAGAGATACCTCTCCGTTTACACGGAGTGACAAATCCCAGTCTCGATTCGTGCCAACCCAACAGACACTTTCGGAGATACCTGTAGTGTACCTTTATAGCCACCCAGTTACGTTGTGACGTTTGGCACACCCAAAGCACTCCTTCGGTATCCGGGAGTTGCACAATCTCATGGTCTAAGGAAATGATACTTGACATTAGAAAAGCTTTAGCATACGAACAACATGATCTTGTGCTAGGCTTAGGATTGGGACTTTGTCCATCACATCATTCTCCTAATGATGTGATCCCGTTATCAATGACATCCAATGTCCATGGTCAGCAAATCGTAACCATCTATTGATCAACGAGCTAGTCAACTAGAGGCTTACTAGGGACATGGTGTTGTCTATGTATCCACACATGTATCTGAGTTTCCTATCAATACAATTCTAGCATGGATAATAAACGATTATCATGAACAAGGAAATATAATAATAACTAATTTATTATTGCCTCTAGGGCATATTTCCAACACAGTGAAGATGTCCACTTTTCTTCCCAATAAGAGATGTCTCCAAGTCAAAAGAGCATGCACAAATGCCGCCAACTCAAGGTCATGACTGGGGTAGTTCTTCTCGTTGGGCTTCAACTGGCGAGAGGTATAAGCCACAACTTTCTTCTCTTGCATCAACACTGCACCGAGACCTTGGAGAGAGGCATCGCAAAAGATCTTGTACGGTTTGGATTCATCAGGAGGAGTCAGAACTGGAGCAGTGACCAATTTCTCTTTCAAAGTGTTGAAAGCGATGTCACATTCCGGAGACCAAACGTACTTGACGTGCTTCTGGAGAAGATTTGAGAGAGGCTTCACGATCTTTGAAAAGTTTTCCATGAATCTTCGACAATAGCTTGCGAGACCGAGGAAGCTACGGAGTTGCTTCACGTTCTGAGGTGGTTCCCAATTCACAATTGCAGACACCTTCTCAGGATTCACCGCAATGCCCTTGGCAGAGATGATATGCCCAAGATAAACAACCTCATCGAGCCAAAATTCGCACTTGGAGAACTTGACGTAGAACTGGTGTTCCCTGACCTTATCGAGTACCAAACGCAAGTGCTTGGCATGATCTTCCTTGTTCTTCGAAAAGACCAGAATGTCGTCGAGATAGACCAAAACAAAGTCATTGGTGTAGGCGTTGAAGATGAAGTTCATCATGCGAGAGAAAGTCGGAGGAGCGCTGACGAGGCCAAAAGACATGACAGTGTATTCATATGAACCATAGCTTGTCCTGAAAGCCGTCTTGGGAATATCTTGCTCGCGGATACGAATCTGATGATAACCCATACGAAGATCAAGCTTGGAGAATACTTGGGCACCTTTGAGTTGTTCGAACAGCTCATTGATGTTGGGAAGTGGGTATTTGTTCTTGATAGTCTTCTTGTTTAATGGACAGTAGTCAACACAAAGTCGGTCTGTTCCATCCTTCTTCTTCACAAAAAGAACACCACAACCCCACGGAGAGGAACTAGGTCAGATGAGACCCATTCGCTCTTGAATATCGAGTTGCTTCTTCAGCTCCTTCAACTCTTCAGGTCCGAGCTTGTAAGGACGCTTGCACACTGGTTCCGTGGCAGGCTCAAGATCGATGACGAATTCAACTGGCCGGTGCGGAGGCATTCCTGGAAGCTCTTATGGAAATTCCTCTTGATATTCGCAAATGACTGGGATTTGAGAGATGGCATCGAGTTCACCCTTCTCATTAAGAGAAAATAGTCGGATTGTATCATCACGAGCAGCAGAGACAATTACATCCTCAGACGAATGAGTCAATTGAATCTGCCTGGCTGCACAGTCAAGGTGAGCCTTGTGCTTAGAAAGCCAATCCATTCCGAGAATAAGATCAATGTCCGAGTCACCAGGAACCATTGGAGAAGCCAGAAACTTGTAGTCACCCAAGGTGATAGTAACATCCGGAACGATGGAGTTAGCATGCATGCGCTTACCGGGAGAGACAACTGCTAACGGACTAGGCAAAACTTGCGAAGTCAATTCATGCCTAGATGTAAACGGTCTTGAGATGAAACAATGCGATGCACCAGTGTCAAAAAGAACTTTAGCTGGAATATCGTTAACAGGAAGGTTACCCATGATGACATCTGACGAGTCCTCTGCCTGAGCTGCATTCATCAAGTTGACCTTGGCGTGCTTGGGGTTATGCTTGACCACAGCTATACTTGCCGATCTCATCAGAGGAGGAGGAGGGAGACGCCTATGGTTGAAGCATTTGTTGGCATAGTGACCCTTCTGTTGGCACTTGTTGCACGTGACCTCTGAAAGCGGACGGTGATACGGAGCACTCGATCTTGGAGCTTGAGACGAAGTCTTGTTCTGAAAGCCAGGGTTGGGTGGGTGGGAAGATCCACTGCCACCTTTGCTCTTCTGCTGATATGGCTGACGGAACGGAGGAGGAGGAAGCCAATACTTCCGCTGCTTGGCCACTTGAGTAGAGGAAGAAGGAGTAGCATCTCTGACTCGCTTCTTGGAAGCATCACACCTGAGTTGAGCAGCCTCTTGCTTCAATGCCATGTTGTAGAACTCATCGTACCTCAAGGGCTCAAAGAGAACAAGAGCTAGCTGGATTTCTTCTCTGAGACCACCCCTGAACTGGTATATCATGCTCTTCTCGTCAGGGACGTCCTGCTTAGCAAAGCGGGTGAGCTTCTGAAACAACTTGTTATAGTCATAGACAAACAAAGAGCCTTGCTTCAGGTTGCGGAATTCCTCACGCTTGCTTTCAACCACGCTCTGAGGAATATGATGAGCTTTGAAATCTTGACGGAATTCATCCCAGGTAATCACATGGCCTCCTCTGGAATCCTTGTACTGCTGGAACCATTCTGCAGCTTGGTCTTTGAGTTGGAAGGAAGCAAACTTAACAAAGTCCTCAGGCCTGACGTTACTGCACTCGAAATGCTTGCACAGATCCACAATCGTCAACATCAGTTGCCTCAACACAATTGCTGAAGGTCTTTGGCTGATTTGCAAGGAACTGGTTGAGTGTAGCAAAGTGATTCTAATTGTTGCCTTGGTTGCCTTGGTTCGCTTGGTTGCGCTCTTGAAGAATTTGCATGATCAACTGCATGTTTGCATTGGTTGCGGCCATCACAGCTTGCCATGCCTCCGGAGGAGGTGGAGGTGGTGGCGGATCAGGATTCAGAGTCGTGCACGTTGGAGGAGCCATCCTGAAGAGGTTGACATCCATTAGCACATTGATAGATAAATATTGAAGCTGAATCCAACGTAATGAAATTGCAACATATAGTCTTCACATCCGAACCAAATGAACGAATGCATTCCACTTGAAATGGTCACATATCCATAAATTGAGAAGCCACTTAGAATTTAGTTAGAAGAACAAATCAACAAGGTACGGAGCAAGAACGAATACTCGGTAAGAAATCCCAATCTCAAACCAAATATCCGTGGAAGAAGAACTAGAGCTACACGAATTCCCACCTATGAAACTCCCGAACCTTTCCGGTTATGCAATCAGGTGTTGGGATACAGGGGAAGCATAATATCTCACCCAAATCTAGCAAATCCTACATCCAGCTGTATCCATCCTTCAACACATAACCGATAAAAACTTCGGAAACCATCTACCTCAACCTTCGAAAAGCATCCGTTATACAAGTTATGGCAATACTCCCGAACTCCCGCCCCAGTACTGGGTGGCGTCGAGGTTATCTCACCAACGAACTGCATAAAAGAGATTTTCGATGTCGGTGTACTAAACTCAGATATTCTAGAACTGCAACGACAAAATTGTGACGACAACACCTCGGAGCTCAACTCCCCTGGACACTGCCACAACCCCTAAATGATAGGAGGCACCAAGAACAATGTTCTCGTCACAAAACCATCGGAACGATTCCAAGATACCCGCGTGATCCTAATTTTTTTTGTGAAATTTGAGAAGAGAATAGTCAAAACTCTATGTCAGGATGCCTTACCAGAGCGATGAGGAGACTGGGGAGTAAAAAGAATTCCTAAACTCTCCGATATATAATTCCTAAATGACTCAAAAACATTTTTTTCTAGACCCAACAATGGCTGCTAAAAAACGATCAAGCAGTGGGGGTTCTTAAGGTCGGGGAAGGCTCTGATACCAACTTGTAACGCCCTCGATGCGGCTATATGTCCTACGTGTCGAAGCACGACTTAGAGGCATAACCGCATTGAAAGCAATGTCGCAAGTAAGGCAATCTTCACAACATCCCATGTAAAAAGATAATAAAAGGGGAAGGTACATAGTCGGCTTACACTCGCCACGTCAATCAAAGTACATAAATAGCATTACATCAACCAATCACTCATGGCCCGACTACGGTGCCAAAATAAAAGATCAACCCAATAGGCGACACGGTCCCGATCGCCCCAACTGGGCACCACTACTGATCATCAGGGAAAGACACATAGTAACGGCGTGAGTCCTCGTCGAACTTCCACTTGAGCTCAAGCGCGTCATCTGGAACGGAGTCGTCAGGCCCTGCATCTGGTTTGGAAGTAATCTGTGAGCCACAGGGACTCAACAATCTCGCACCCTCGCGATCAAGACTATTTAAGCTTATAGGTAAGACAAGGTAATATGTGTGGAGCTGCAGCAAGCGACTAGCATATATGGTGGCTAACCTGTTCGCAAAAGAGAGCGATAAGAGAAGGCAAAGCGTGAATGAATAATCTAGAGAACAACCTGTGGCAAGCATTACTCCAACACCGTGTTCACTTCCCGGACTCCGCCGAGAAGAGACCATCACGGTAACTCACACGGTTGATTCATTTTAATCAAGTTTAGGTTCAAGTTATCTACAACCGGACATTAACAAATTCCCATATGCCCATAACCGCGGGCATGGATTTTGAAAGTTCAAATCCCTGCAGGGGAGTCCCAACTTAGCCCATGACAAGCTCTCATTGTCAACGAAGGAATAGACCTCCTCCCAAGACATTCCGATCAGACTCAGTATCCCGGTTCTACAAGACACTTCGACAAGTTAAAACAAATCCAGCAACACCGCCCGAATGTGCCGACAAATCCCAATAGGAGCTGCACATATCTCGTTCTCAGGGCACACTCAGATTGTGCTAGGTACTGGTAGGCCAGCCCAGAGTTGCCCCTGGTGGCCACTGGCAGCTGACAGGTGGACCAACACTCAGAGGAGCACTGGCCCGGGGGGGTTTAAAATAAGATGACCCTCGGGCTCCAGAAACCCAAGGGAAAAAGAGGCTAGGTGGCAAATGGTAAAACCAAGGTTGGGCATTGCTAGAAAAGCTTTATTCAAGGCGAACTATCAAGGGGTTCCCATTATCATCCAACCGCGTAAGGAACGCAAAATCCAGGAACATAACACCGATATGACGGAAACTAGGGCGGCAAGAGTGGAACAAAACACTAGGCAAAAGCCGAGCCTTCCACCCTTTACCAAGTATATAGATGCATTAAGATAACAAGGAAATATAATGGTATCCCAACAAATAAGTAATGTTCCAACAAGGAACGGTCTTCAATCTTCACCTGCAACTAGCAACGCTATAATAGGGGCCAAGCAAAGCGGTAACATAGCCAATCAACGGTTTGCTAGGACATGGTGGGTTAGAGGTTTGACATGGCAATTTGGGAGGTATGATAAGCAAGTAGTAGTCATCGTAGCATAGGCATAGCAAAAGAGCGAGCATCTAGGAAGGCAAAGATAGTAGTGATTTCGAGGGTGTGATCATCTTGCCTGCAAAGTTGTCAGAGTTGACAGGATCCTCGAAAGCAAACTCAACGGGCTCCTCGTTAGCGAAATCGTCTCCCGGCTCTACCCAAACAAGACAAACAAGCAACAAGGACACAATCAACCACGTGCAAGGCTCAAACAACATGATGCAAACATGGTATGCTATGCGGGATGCGATATGTGATGCATATGCAAGATTTGACAAGGAATGAATGAACCTGACCTCAACTTGGAAATCCAAGTGTGCCACTGGAAAGGTGAGATGATTTCGCTTGAAAACGATATAAAGAACGCCGGAATTGGAGTCACGGTTTGGAAATGGCAAGCAATTCAAATATGGCACCGGTCTGCGATATACAGCAAGTAGCCATCTAAATGCAACAAGTTAGACATGCTACCGCACCCAAACATGGCAACAAAATACATGGCAGGGATCCATTCATGATGCTTAACAAAAGATGAACACTGAGCTACGGCCAATTCATCCATTAACAGGTTCAAACAAGCATGGCAAAAGTGCATTTGGTAAATAGATTTCAGACTTGGTGAAATTAACACTTGTCTGGAATTTCAGATCAGGTAGCACACTTTGGATCATGAAAACTATATGCTATAGGACCTGAACATGGCAATTTAAAGCATGGCAGGGAGCTACTCGAAGAGCTTAACAAAAGTCCCTTAGTGACCTGGAGCCAAAAGGGATCAGAAAATACATTTGCAAGCATGTGAACATGGCAAAAACATAATCAAATCACAGACTTAGTGAAAAACTGGAGCATGCAAAACAGATATCAAGTAGGCATGTTTACGAGCTCGATGCACTCACTACAGAGCAAGTCATGACCATCTAATCATACACCCATCAAGAATACACATTATACAAGCTAGACATGGCAAGAATAATAACATAGCATGCACGGATCAACTACAACATCCTCGGCAAAATCGCTAACAAGTAGACAATCTGCCCAGATTCACGAAATAGCAAAAGTAGAGCTCGATTGACTCAAGCTAGGGTGCTCCATAATTGCAAAGAAAGACATGGATGGATAGAGCACTACAACATGAACATATGGCATATTGAAATAAACAGATCAAGGACTTAGTGGAATTGCTAAGTCCCTGAAATCAGCATTAACGAATGCACCACTTTGCAAGCTTGTGATAGTCACCACACACATCACAAAAATACATGGTTTGCGCCTCTGGATAGATGGCAAAACATATAACAAAACACATGTAGAGCTCAGGGGCATATCATGCACACAATAATCATGGCAAAGATGACAAATATCTAATTGGAGCAGCAGATCTGACAATTAACTCAAATAGCACTCTTCCAACAGCATTTCACGCATCAAGATGAACTCAAATGAAAATGATGCAATGAGATGAAATGATGTACTCTTTGAGGCGAACATTTTGATATGCTATATGCCCAAAACGGAGCTACAGATGCGGAGTTACGATGCGTCAAAGTTTGCCAAAAATCTGAGAAACTGGGGACTTAGAGAACATATACCCTACGGATCTAGGGTTACTGTTCACCCGGATCCGGATCCAGATCGAGCGTGTGCGATAAACGAGATTCACCGGGGGTCGGCGCCGGAGTAGACGAGGGCGGCCGGAGAGAGGGAGGTCGGTGCCGGAGTGAGGAAGCCGGGGCGGAGGACGATGGCGGCGCGGGGGAGGCGGCACCGGCTCGGGGCGGCGCGGGCGGAGCGGTGGCCGGGAGAGGCGGCGGCGGCCGGCGATGGCGACCACGGCGGCCGGCGTCGAAGGGGCCTGCCGGCGTCGGGGAAGGGCAGGCGTGGTCGGCAGATGACAAACGGGCGGTGGGGCGCGGCGTCTGGGCCTCGGGGGCCCGGGGTGGGCTTCCCGGGCCGGCGACGGAGGAAGGCGGCGATGTGGGCTCGGGCGCCACATGGCAAGCCGCGGTTGGCTGCGGGCGGCGGCGGACGTGTCCGGCGGCCGGCGGACGTGTCCGGCCACGCGGAGAGAGGTGGATCTAGGGTTTCGGACGAGGGGAACCGCGAATTTCGGGAGGGTGGTGTATTTATAGGCATAGAGGGAGCTAGGAGTGTCCAAAAGAGGTGTGGTTTTCGGCCACGCGATCGTGATCGAACGCTCTAGAGGATGGAGAGGGTTTTGGTGGGTTTTGGACCAAATTGGAAGGGTGTTGGGCTGCAACACACACGAGGCCTTCTCGGTCCCTCGGTTAACCGTTGGAGCATCAAACGAAGTCCAAATGGTACGAAACTTGACAGGCTGTCTACCGGTAGTAAACCAAGGCCGCTTGGCAAGTCTCGGTCCAATCCGAAATGTTTAACCCCCACACTTGAAAGAAAGGTAGAAATGACCATCGGAGGAGAACGAAGCGCCGAAATGCAAAACGGACAACGGGGAAAATGCTCAGATGCATGAGATGAACACGTATGCAAATGCAATGCACATGATGACATGATATGAGATGCATGAGAACGACAACAAACACACGGAGACAAAAACCCGAACCCGAGGAAATAAAATAACTTAACGCCGGAAATGAAAAGAGTTGGATTACATATTAGGTAATTCATATCTGGGGTGTTACACTTACGAAACAACGCATAAACTAGGGTTTAAGCTTCTGTCACTTTAGCAACCCATCATCTACTTATTACTTCCCAATGCCTCCCTCTAGGCCCAAACAATGGTGAAGTTTCATGTAGTCGATGTTCACATGACACCACTAGAGGGATGACAACATACATCTCATTAAAATATCGAACGAATACCAAATTCACATGACTACTAATAGCAAGACTTCTCCCATGTCCTCAGGAACAAACGTAACTACTCACAAAGCATATTCATGTTCATTATCAGAGGGGTATTAATATGCATAATGGATCTGAACATATGATCTTCCACCAAGTAAACCAACTAGCATCAACTACAAGGAGTAATCAACACTACTAGCAACCCACAGGTACCAATCTGAGGTTTGGATACAAAGATTGGATACAAGGGATGAACTGGGGTTTGAGATGAGATGGTGCTGGTGAAGATGTTGATGGAGATTGACCCCCCTACCGATGAGAGGATCGTTGGTGATGATTTCCCCCTCCTGGAGGGAAGTTTCCCGGCAGAATAGCTCCGCCGGAGCCCTAGATTGGTTCCGCCAAGGTTTCGCCTCGTGGCGATGGAGTCTTGTCCCGAAAGCTTGCTTATGATTTTTTTCTCAATGAAAGACTCCATATAGCATAAGATGGGCATCGGAGGGCCACCAGGGGGCCCACGAGGCAGGGGGCGCGCCTAGGGGGGTAGGGCGCGCGCCCCACCCTCGTGGCTGGTGGGTGGCCCCCTCTGGTACTTCTTGCGCTCAGTATTTTTTATATATTCTGGAAATAACTTCCACGAAGTTTCAGGACTTTTGGAGCTGTGCAGAATAGGTCTCTAATATTTGCTCCTTTTCCAGCCCAGAATCCTAGCTGTCGGCATTCTCCCTCTTTATGTAAACATTGTAAAATAAGAGAGAATAGGCATAAGTATTATGACATAATGTGTAATAACAGCCCATAATGCAATAAATATCGATATAAAAGCATGATGCAAAATGGACGTATCAACTCCCCTAAGCTTAGACCTCGCTTCTCCTCAAGCGAAAGCTGAAATCGAAAATATGTCCACATGTTTAGAGATAGAGGTGTCGATAAAAGTAAAATACGGACATGAGGGCATCATGATCATTCTTAGAATATGCATATAGAACAACACTATTCTAATCCGAGGATTAGAATAGTTATTTGGATCACGTTGCCCCTCTATAGTGCCCGACATGGCCCTCCCGAACTTCCCAAAACAAAAAAACACCCTCGTCTTATCTCCCCACGCCCCCACCTTCTCGGTAACCGCCGCCGCTAGCACCCACCTCCCCGCACCGCTGCCTGTGCACCACCGCCGCCGTGACCCAACTACCCGCGCCGCTGCCTGCGCACCACTGCCGCCGTGACCCAAATACCCGCGCCGCTGCCACGACCCACCTCCCCGCGCCGCCACCGAGATCCACCTCCCTGCGCCGCCACCAGCGCACCTCCGCCGCCGTGAACGACCTCCCCCGCCATCACCACCGCGCCCTAGCTCCACCGGGCCCGCCGACACCTGAATCCACTGGCACCGGCGCTGTCGCCCCAACCTCCGTCTTCTACCGTCGCTCGTGCGTCGTGACCTCCTTCCCGGACAACACCGTCGCTGCGCCCCACCGACTCAGATCGTCGCCGGCCTTCCTCCCCTTCTTAAACCGCCACCGCAACCTGCCCTAGGGCGCCCCCTCGACCTACGCAAGGCGCCCCCATGACCTGCCCATGGCGCCGCCGTTGCTCCTGATTTGATTTCCCCTGATCTTGCATTCTTCTCTATCGATGGTATCGAGCAAGCTGAGAGAGAGAAGGTCGATATGTGCAATGGCTTCAGTTCAACCTATCCCATGTAACCAACGGTGTTGCCCTCGGGATTCTACCTACCATTGACGAATCATCATGGTCCCACGCCATGGGGAGCAGCTAGGCCGGTAGTTCATGGTTGTTGAATGGGAAGGACGATGAACAACACCTAGTGCCGCCACAGCCTCTGAGCAGTTGCCGCTAGGAACTCCTTCAATTCAACATTATGTTGTGCCATGTAGGCTACGAAAGGTTCAACAACATCGGCATTTCTTACCGTGTCTGCTTTTTTCTTCTGAATTTCTACTACTACTGACACCCACAGAGAAAGAGAAGTGCACCTCTTAATCCAAACTTCTACCTATTTTTTTCTTTCTTTTTTTGACAACACTCAACTTCTACCCCATTTGCCACAGGGGTAGGCAAGCAAGAAAGCATAGTATAAAAGAAAGTAGATAACTGGGGATAGGCAGTGGCAGCAGGCAGAACTCGAAAGAGATATAGGTTGGGTTCAGTTCAGTCAAACAAGAACTAACAACACTGAAACAACCAGCTAGTTGACGAACAACTAAATTTTTCCTAGGGCCAGCTCGTCAAAGAGCAGCATAGCAAGCTCCCCCGTGTGGTGGCTAGCTTTCTTTCTTATTTTATGTATTCCTTCCCAATTATTGAGAATGCAAAAGCAATCGTACTAAGAATAGAGAGGCCATGAGAGGATAAAAATGGGTGAGTTGGAGGATACAAACTCAGGTTTTCACGTTACTAGAGAATAAAACCAAGAAGTTCAATTGGAAAAAGAGGAGCAGTTTGATATTTATTTGAAAAATCGGATTTTCAAAGTTACTAAAGAATAAAACCAATAAGTTCAATTTCAAATAATGAAGAAGTTTGGTGTTTATAAAAAACCTCCAATTTTCACATTTCTAAAAATACACAATGATGTTCAACATAAAAAAGGTAGAGCGGTTCAATGTCTATAAAAAACTCAAATATTTCCATGTAACTGAGAGAAATTCAGTTTGATAACTGCCAGAAGTTCATGTACTATGCGGTGTGCATTTGTATGAAAAAAAGGAATGAAAAAGCAATATCTGAAAGTTTTGTTGCTAGAAGTTCAAGTGCTCGGCCCGAGAAAGTTCAAAAATTCTTGTGAGAGAGGTTGAACAAAAATATGTGACAGAAGTTCAAGCTGAAAACAACGGGGAGTTCAACTACTACACGGAATGTGTTTCAGATAAGAAAATAAGAATAGAAAACAAAAGGCTTAAAATGTTTGTTGCAAGAAGTTCACGTACTCCTCCGTGCATGGTTCAGAATATATATTGCGGGACATCCGACCTCCAATTACATGTTTGAAAATGGCAAAAAATCACGTCCGACCTTCAATTGCATGTAATTCAACGTATACACAAAAATGTGACCGAAATTTATAGTGAAAAAACGAGAAGTTCAAGTACTGCAAATAATGCATTTCAGGTGAGAATAAAAGTATAGAAAAACAAAAGCTTAAAAGGTTTGTTGAAAGAAGTTCAAGTGCTCTTTTCGGAGAAGTTCAAAAATTGTTGCGAGAGAGGTTCACCTTGTATTTCCATGTCCGAAAAAACAAAAAAGAAATTGTTTTTTGCGTTTTAAAATAATTCACTCAATCCACACAGAAGTTCAGTTATTATTTGGGAGCAATTTGATTTCAAAAAGAGAAAAAAAATGCAAATTATAAAAATGGAAAAGGTTCATCTACTACATGGTGTGTGTTCAATATGAGAAAAATGAATTAAAAGAAAAGGCCCAATTTTTGTTCTTATAAGTTCAAGTCTTTTGTTGGAGATTAAAAAATTATTGTGAGAGGGGTTTGTACAAAAGGAATATCATTTGTGTAACACTGACAAATGGATGAGAAAATTACAAGAGAAAATACGTCATAGAAGTTCAACTGAAAACAGCAGGAAGTTCAACTACTACAGTGGATGAATTTCAGATGAAAAACCTTTAAAATCGTCGCGAGTATGAATAAACGATCAACACGGTGCGTGTTCATAGCAGCTTTCCACTAGTATATCACTTGCTCAATTCCTTTGAGTGGATGGAGAGCTGCGAGCAAATAAAGCCCGTGAAAAACAGAGTGAAGTTCAAGTACACACGCCGAGAAGTTCAAGTTCTTCATGCGATGCATTTTTGATGAAGTTGTTTCGCGATAAAGGCAGAATAAATGATCTCGGTATTTTCGAAATTACATGGAAACGGCTAGGAATCAGAGAAAACTGTCAACATGAAAAAGTTTCACATTTTCCGTAGCTTTTCAAGGGTATATTATTTGCCCCAGTCCGATAAAGTTTGTAGAAATTACGCCAAAAATACGTTTTTATCCATTTTCAAAATTGACTTAAAACCGTAAAGAATTGGGAGGAACAATACATACAAAAAAGTTTCGCATTTGTTCAAGCTTTCTAACGCCATATCATTTGTTGCATTCGGACGCACGGTTAAAAAATGAGCTCGAAAATACAAACTCGGTAGGACAAGTACCGTTTTCTAAATTACTCTTAAACCATTCAACATTAGAAAACACTTTCAACATGAAAAGTAGCACATTTTCATAAGCTTTCCAACGCCATATCATTTGTCTCAACTGGATTATCCATTTAAAAATGACATCGAACATACGAACTCGGCTGTTCGGTTTGTGAAATTTTATGTTTTTCCAAATTACTCTTTAACCATAGGGAATTAAAGAAAACTTTCAACATGTGGAAGGAGCGATTTTGCAACATCTTTCCAACCCCATATTATTTGCCTCATTCCGATAAACGGTTTAAAAAAGCGATCGAAAATATGATTCATGTTTTTTGTGTGAAAAAATGGTTTTTAAAACTACTCTTAAACCGTTTACATTTTGACAAAAATTTAAGTTGGGTCATGATACTGGTGTCCATAGCTTTCCAATGGTATATCGCAAGCCCCGTTTAGGCAATGTTGGCAGAAGTTCAACCTAGTTCAGAGGGAAGTTCAACATACTACTAGCGGGCAGGTCAGGTTGTGATCAGAATATCATTCTCATCCCACGATTAGAATAGTGTATATATATGTATATATATATATATATATATATATATATATGTCATATGATCTCTTATGCTAAAGTAACAATTCAACCACAATTTCAAGTATGAATCATAAACTTCATTGAGAACCAACAAACTCTAATCTCAGTCAATGAGGCAATTGCAATTTATCATAACATCGGAAAGAGTCAATATAAGAGCTTTTCAGCAAGTCCACATACTCAACCATCTTTTATTCTTTCACAATTGCTAACACTCACGCAATATTTATGGGTATGAAGTTTTAATCCGACACAGAGAAAGATAGGGGCTTATAGTTTTGCCTCCCAACATTTTACCTCAAGGGTAATTTCAATAATAATAGTTCATGAAGACTCACATCCAATTAGCTATATATATCAAGATCTTTCCAACACATTGTGCTTGCCAAAGGATAAAATGTAAAAAAGAAAGGTGAAAATCACCATGACTCTTATGTAAGGTAGAAGATAAAAGTAAAAGATTGGCCCTTCACAAACGGACGCAGAGGTTGTCATGCACTTTTGTGGTTGGATGCACAAAATATTAATGCAAAAGAACGTCAATTTATATTGCCACTTGTGATATGGACCTTTATTATGCAGTCCGTCGCTTTTATTTCTTCCATATCACAAGATCGTATAAAGCTTATTTTCTCTGCACTAATAAGTCATACATATTTAGAGAGCAATTTTTATTGCTTGCATCGATGACAACTTACTTGAAGGATCTTACTCAATCCATAGGTAGGTATGGTGGACTCTCAAGGCAAAAACGGGTTTAGGGATATTTGGAAGCACAAGTAGTATCTCTACTTGGTGCAAAAGAAATTGGCTAGCATGAGAGGGAAAGGCAAGCTCAAGATGTAGGATGATCCATGAGAATATAATTTATCTTAGATGTAAGAAAACATAACCCATTACGTTGTCTTCCTTGTCCAATGTCAACTCTTAGCATGTCATACTTTAATGAGTGCTCACAATCATAAAAGATGTCCAAGATAGTATATTTATATGTGAATACCTATCTTTCTTTATTACTTCCTATTCATTGCAACGATGACCAAAACTATGTTTGTCAACTCTCAACAACTTTTATTCATCATACTATTTATATGTGAGCTCATTACTCTCCATAAGATCCATATGATCTCTTTATTTCTTTTTATTTCTTCTCTTTTATTTTATTTAGTACCCTCAAGATCATAGCAAAATAACCAGGCCCTTGACTCAACACTAAACTTTATTATATATAGCTCATGGAAACGATTACATAGAGGGATCATAAAGCAAAACACACAACTAGATCATACTAAAACTTTATTCTACTAGATCAAGATATTATCAAAAGGATCGAACTAAGAAAAATGGTAAAGATAAAAGTGATGGTGATACGATACCGGGGCACTCCCCCAAGCTTGGTAGTTGCCAAGGGGAGTGCCCATACCCATGTGATTATGTCTCCTTCTTTGTCGGTGAAGAGGGTGTCGGTGATGATGGATAGTCGCACATCAAGCGTAAGAGGTCCTCCAACTTGCGGATAATGCCCTTGAGTGCGATGATATGCTCCTTCAACAAAATATTTTCACGTGTGCGATTTTTTGTTTTGTATACGAGCTAACTCAATCATCTTGGGGTAAGAAGATTGCGATCAAGTTGAAGGATGTCTTCTGCTACCGGAACTTGATCCTCAAAGGCCTTCTTGATCCCTTCATCCTTGTTGATCTCTCCGGGATCTTCTCTCTTCAGCTCTATCTTCATTAGCCAAGCATCATTGCCCTCATTGTTGGAGGAGGAGGGAGACAACATGATGCTTGGCCTTGACAACCCTGGCAGAAAATAGCTCGAAACAAGAACAGGAGATTTTTGCATGATACGGTGGTCAAAACCTTCGGGAGATTATATAATGAATTTTTGCCGACTAAAAGAAGTATCGTGCAAGAAAACGGAGTCCAGAGAGCACACGAGGTGCCCACGAGGCAGGGGGCGCGCCCATGGGGGTAGGGCACACCTCCAACCCTCATGGAAGCCTCGTGTCCTTCCCGGACTGCTTCTTATTTTCCTATTGTTCTAAATATTCCAAAACGGAGAAAAATTGCCATTAGAACTGTTTTGGAGTCGGTTTACTTACCGTACCACATACCTATTCCTTTTCGGAGTCTGAAACGTTCTGGAAAGTGTCCCTTATGTATTCCTCCGGGGTTACGGTTTCAATAATATTGGTTTCAACATTTATGGGATTACCTGAGATATAATGTTTGATTCTTTGACCGTTCACCACCTTTGGATTTGTGCCTTCGAAGTTGTTGATTTTTATGGCACCGGAACGATAGACCTCCTCGATAACGTAAGGACCATCCCATTTAGAGAGAAGTTTTCCTGCAAAGAATCTTAAACGAGAGTTGTATAACAATACATAATCACCTACATTGAACTCATGCTTTTGTATCCTTTTACCATGCCATCTTTTAACTTTTTCTTTAAATAGCTTGGCATTTTCATAGGCTTGGGTTCTCCATTCATCAAGTGAGATAATGTCAAATAACCTCTTCCCACCGACAAGTTTGAAATCATAATTGAGCTCTTTAATGGCCCAATGTGCCTTATGTTCTAGTTCAAGAGGTAAGTGACAAGCTTTACCATAAACCATTTTATACGGAGACATACCCATATGATTTTTATATGCAGTTCTATAGGCCCATAATGCATCATCAAGTTTCTTGGACCAATTCTTTCTAGATCTATTAACAATCTTTTGCAAAATTAATTTGAGCTCTTTGTTACTCAATTCTACTTGACCACTAGACTGTGGGTGATACGGAGATGCAATTCTATGATTAACGTCATACTTAGCAAGCATTTTACGAAAGGCACCATGAATAAAATGTGAACCACCATCAGTCATTACATATCTAGGGACTCCAAACCTCGGAAAAATAACTTCTTTAAGTATCTTAGTAGAGGTGTTATGATCAGCACTACTAGTTGGAATAGCTTCTACCCACTTAGTAATGTAATCAACAACAACTAAAATATCTGTATACCCATTAGAGGAAGGAAATGGTCCCATATAATCAAAGCCCCAAACATCAAATGGTTCAATAACAAGTGAATAATTCATAGGCATTTCTTGACGTCTACTAATATTACCAATTCTTTGACATTCATCACAAGACAAGAAAAACTTACGGGCATCCTTGAAGAGAGTAGGCCAATAAAACCTGATTGCAATACCTTATGTGCAGTTCTATCTCCAGCATGGTGTCCTCCATAAGCCTCGGAGTGACACTTGCATAGGATATGTTCATGTTCATGCTCAGGTACACAACGTATAATAATACCATCTACTCCTTCTTTATAAAGATGTGGGTCATCCCAAAAGTAATGTCTCAAATCATAGAAGAACTTTTTCTTTTGCTGGTATGTGAAGCTAGGTGGTATAAATTTAGCAAATATGTAATTAGCATAATCAGCATACCAAGGGGTACTACGAGAAGTACTTATGACATTTAATTGTTCATCAGGAAAACTATCATCAATAGGTAGTGGGTCATCAAGAACATTCTCTAACCTAGATAAGTTGTCTGCAATGGGGTTCTCAGCTCCTTTTCTATCAACAATATGCAAATCAAATTCTTGTAGCAAGAGAACCCATCTAATAAGTATAGGTTTAGCATCTTTTTTCTCCATAAGATATTTAATAGTAGCATGATCAGTGTGAATAGTTACATTAGAATCAACAATATAAGGTCTGAACTTATCACAAGCAAATACAACTGCTAAGAATTCTTTTTCAGTAGTAGCATAATTTCTCTGGGCATTGTCTAGAGTTTTACTAGCATATTGAATAACATTTAATTTCTTATCAACTCTTTTCCCTATAACAGCACCTACAGCATAATCACTAACATCGCACATAATTTCAAATGGTATATTCCAATCAGGTGGCTGAACAATAGGTGCAGAAATCAATGCTTTCTTAAGTATTTCAAATGCTTCCACACAATCATCATCAAAGACAAAAGGGATATCTTTTTGTAATAGATTAGTCAGAGGCCGAGAAATTTTTTATAAGTCCTTAATGAACCTCCTATAAAAACCAGCGTGACCGAGGAAGCTTCTTATACCTTTAATGCCCTTGGGGCATGGCATCTTTTCAATAGCATCAGCTTTAGCTTTATCAACTTCAATGCCTCTTTCAGAAATTTTATGCCCCAAGACAATACCTTCATTAACCATAAAGTGGCATTTCTCCCAATTTAGAACAAGATTAGTTTCTTCACATCTCTGCAAAACTTGATCAAGGTTGCTCAAGCAATCATCAAAAGAGGATCCATAAACGGAGAAATCATCCATGAAAACCTCACATATCTTTTCACGAAAGTTAGAAAATATAGCCATCATGCATCTTTGAAAGGTAGCAGGTGCATTACATAAACCAAAAGGCATACGTCTGTAAGCAAAAGTACCGAAAGGGCAAGTAAAAGTGGTCTTTCTTGATCATCAGCTAACACAGGTATTTGAGAGAAACCAGAGTAACCATCTAGAAAGCAAAAATGTGTATGTTTGGATAATCTTTCTAGCATTTGATCAATAAATGGTAAGGGGTAATGATCTTTTTAGTAGCCTAATTTAATTTGCGGAAATCAATTACCATCCTATAACCTGTAATAATTCTTTGCGGAATCAATTCATCTTTATCATTAGGAACAACAGTAATACCTCCCTTCTTAGGGACACAATGGACAGGTCTTACCCACTGACTATCAGCAACGGGATAAATTATACCTGCCTCAAGGAGCTTTAATATTTCCTTCCTTACCACTTCTCTCATATTAGGATTCAGCCGTCGTTGGTGATCAATAACTGGTTTGGCGTCTTTCTCCAAATTTATTTTGTGTTGACATAGAGTGGGACTAATGCCCTTAAGATCATCAAGAGTATATCCAATAGCAGCACGGTGCTTCTTCAGAGTTTTCAATAATTTTTCTTCTTCATGCTCTGAAAGGTTAGCACTAATAATAACAGGATATATCTTCTTTTCATCAAGATAAGCATATTTAAGAGTATCAGTTAATGGTTTAAGCTCAAACACGGGATCACCCTTGGGTGGAGGAGGATCCCCTAGGATTTCAACAGGCAAATTGTGTTTCAGAATGGGTCCTTGTTTAAAGAATACTTCATCTATTTCCATTCTTTCATTCATAAACATATCATTCTCATGGTCTAGCAAGTTATTGTTCTAAAGGATCATTAGGAGGCACAACAATAGAAGCAAGACCAATAATTTCATCTTTGCTAGGCAATTCTTCATCACGGGGTTGTCTACGAAATTTAGAAAAATTAAACTCATGAGACATATCATCCAAACCAATAGTAACCACATCCTTCTTGCAATCTGTCTTAGCATTAACAGTATTCAAGAAGGGTCTACCAAATATAATGGGACAAAAGCTATCTTGTGGGGAACCAAGAACAAGAAAATGAGTAGGATATTTAACCTTCCCACACAAGACTTCAACATCTCTAACAATCCCAGTTGGTGAAATAGTATCTCTATTAGCAAGCTTAATGGTAACATCGATATCTTATATCTCAACTGGTACAATATAATGCATAATTTCTTTGTATAAGGAATGAGGTATTGCACTTTCACTAGCACCCATATCACATAAGACATGATAGCAATAATCTCCTATTTTAACAAAAATAACATGCATGCCTACAACAGGTCTATGTTTATTTTTAGTATCAGGTTTAGCAATTCTAGCAGTCTCATCACATAAGTAAATAACATGCCCATCAATATTATCAGCCAAGAGATCTTTAACAATAGCAATATTAGGTTCAACTTTAACTTGCTCAGGAGGTGTATAAGTTCTAATATTACTTTTATGAACCACATTTGAAGCTTTAGCATGATCCTTTATCTTAACATGGAAAGGTGGTTTCTCAACATAAGTAGTGGGAACAACAGGATCATTATAAGTGATAGTCTTTTCTTCAAATTTAATAGGTGCAACTACTTTTGTTTCAATGGGAGGATTATATTTAAACTACTTATCCTTAGGGAGATCAACATGAGTAGCAAAGGATTCACAGAAAGAAGCTACTATCTCAGAGTCAAGTCCATACTTAGTACCAAATTTACGGAAAACATCGGTATCCATAAAATATTTAACACAATCAAACTTAGGTGTTATACCTGACACCTTACCTTCATCAAGATCCCAATCTTCAGAATTGCATTTAATTCTCTAAGATAAATTCCATTTGAATTCAATAGTCTTCATCATAAAGGAACCAGTACAAGAAGTATCGAGCATGGAGCGATTGTTGTCAGAAAGCCGAGCATAAAATTTTTGAATAATCATTTCTGTTGAGAGCTCATGATTGGGGCATGAATATAACATTTACTTAAGCCTCCCCCAAGCTTGAGTGATGCTTTCCCCTTCGTGAGGCCAATATATATATATATAATTACGATCACGAAGAACAAGATGCATAGGATAAAACTTCTGATAGAATTCCAATTTCAATCGCTTGTAGTCCCATGATCCCATATCATCACAAAACCTATACCATGTCAATGCATCTCCATTAAAAGATAAAGGGAAGACCTTCTTCTTGATAACATCATCGTGCATACCTGCAAGCTTAAATAATCCACAAACTTCATCCACATGGATTAAGTCTAAGTCGGGATGTAATGTTCCATCTCCTGCAAAAAGATTAGCTAGCAGTTTCTCTATCATACCCAAAGGAATTTCAAAGTAAACATTTTCAGTAGGTTCAGTAGGTTGAGGAGAAACTATTTTCTCTACCGGTCGGGGTGAAGATACCCCGAACAAGCCCCTCAAAGGATTACTTTTCATAGTAACAAGTGACAGTAAATTTCAGCACACTATATAAATTTTTCCTTACCAAATTCCACCTACCAAAGGCGCTTCTCTCCCCGACAACGGCGCCAGAAAAGAGTCTTGATGACACATAAGTATAGGGGATCTATCGTATTCCTTTCGATAAGTAAGAGTGTCGAACCCAACAAGGAGCAGAAGGAAATGATAAGCGGTTTTCAGCAAGGTATCCTCTGCAAGCACATAAATTATCGGTAACAGATAGTTTTGTGATAAGGTAATTGGTAACGAGTAGCAAGTAATAAAAGTAAATAAGGTGCAACAAGATGGCCCAATCCTTTTTGTAGCAAAGTACAAGCCTGGACAAACTCTTATATGAAGGAAAGCGCTCCCGAGGACACATGGGAATTATCGTCAAGCTAGTTTTCATCACGTTCATATGATTCGCGTTCGGCACTTTGATGATTTGATATGTGGGTGGAGTGGTGCTTGGGTGTTGTCCTTACTTGGACAAACATCCCACTTATGATTGACCCCTATTGCAAGCATCCGCAACTACAACAGAAGTATTATGGTAAACCTAACCATAGCATGAAACATATGGATCCAAATCAGCCCCTTATGAAGCAACGGATAAACTACGGTTTAAGCTTATGTCACTCTAGAAACCCATCATCTAATTATTACTTCCCAATGCCTCCCTCTAGGCCCAAACAATGGTGAAGTTTCATGTAGTCGACGTTCACATGACACCACTAGAGGGATGACAACATACATCTCATCAAAATATCGAACGAATACCAAATTCACATGACTACTAATAGCAAGACTTCTCCCATGTCCTCAGGAACAAACGTAACTACTCACAAAGCATATTCATGTTCATAATCAGAGGGGTATTAATATGCATAATGGATCTGAACATATGATCTTCCACCAAGTAAACCAACTAGCATCAACTACAAGGAGTAATCAACTCTACTAGCAACCCACAGGTACCAATCTGAGGTTTGGATACAAAGATTGGATACAAGAGATGAACTAGGGTTTGAGATGAGATGGTGTTGGTGAAGATGTTGATGGAGATTGACCCCCTCCCGATGAGAGGATCGTTGGTGATGACGATGGTGATGATTTCCCCCTCGCGGAGGGAAGTTTCCCCAGCAGAACAGCTCCACCGGAGCCCTAGATTGGTTCCGCCAAGGTTCCGCCTCGTGGCGGCGGAGTCTCGTCCCGAAAGCTTGCTTATGATTTTTTTCTCAATGAAATACTCCATATAGCAGAAGATGAGCATCGGAGGGCCACCAGGGGGTCCACGAGGTAGGGGCGCACCCCCCAGCCTCATGGCTGGTGGGTGGCCCCCCTCTGGTACTTCTTGTGCTCAGTGTTTTTTATATATTATAGAAATAACTTCCCTGAAGTTTCAGGACTTTTGGAGGTGTGCAGAATAGGTCTCTAATATTTGCTCCTTTTCCAGCCCAGAATCCCAGCTGCCGGCGTTCTCCCTCTTTATGTAAACCTTGTAAAAGAAGAGAGAATAGGCATAAGTATTGTGACATAATGTGTAATAACAGCCCATAATGCAATAAATATCGATATAAAAGCATGATGCAAAATGGACGTATCAGAGAATTATTGGTAAAAAATAATGTTTGTCGCTCCACCTATAGGTAGTGACGTATAATTTTCTTTTGAGAGAACCATGAATAGCTATGAGCGTATGTTGTATGGTGATGTTTCTTCTAAGTGAGTGTGTATGGGTAGAGTGGAAACAATGCAGGATGGGGATGGGGTTACTACACATGCAACAAAGTATTTTTGGATTTTATATATGATAAAAGTAGACCCGGGGGGCCATAGTTTTCTCTAGAGGCAACAAAAAGCATACGGTGGGTAAACAAATTACTGTTGGGCAATTGATAGAAAAGTGCATAATGATGACGATATTCAAGGCAATGCTCATGTATATAGGCATCATGTCCGAGACAAGTAGATCGACTCCTGCTTGCATCTACTACTATTACTCCACCCATTGACCACCATTCAGCATGCATATAGGGTATTAAGTTAATAAAAATGGAGTATCACCTTAAGAAAGATGACATGATGTAGACAAAGTAAATCAAACCAATATGAATAAACTCCATCGTTTTCCCTTTAATGGAAACAATAAAAATACGTGTAACGGCGTCAGAAGAGGAGGGTGCAGATGCAAAGTAAGGGGGAGAAGAGGTGGATTGGAAGAGAATGGGATCGGGAGTGGGATTTTGTGGGTTCGGGGTGTCGGAGTCCTAAGTGGCTGCTGTCCGGACTCTCGCAAAGCCCACCCCCAACTTTGCTTCCATTTTGCGAGAAAGAATGTGTTTGTGAAGGAAATATTCCCTAGAGGCAATAATAAAGTTGTTATTTATATTTCGTTATATCATGATAACTGTTTATTATTCATGCTACAATTGTATTAACCGAAAACTTGATACATGTGTGAATACATAGACAAAACAGAGTGTCCCTAGTATGCCTCTACTTGACTAGCTTGTTAATAAAAGATGGTTAAGTTTCCTAACCATAGACATGTGTTGTCATTTGATGAATGGGATCACATCATTAGATAACGATGTGATGGACAAGACCCATCTGTTGGCTTAGCATAATGATCGTTAAGTTTTATTGCTATTGCTTTCTTCATGACTTATACATATTCCTCTGACTATGAGATTATGCAACTCCTGATTACCGGAGGAACACCTTGTGTCCTATCAAACATCACAATGTAACTGGGTGATTATAAAGATACTCTATAGGTGTTTCCGAAGGTGTTTGTTGGGTTGGCATAGATCAAGATTAGGATTTGTCACCCCGAGTATCGGAGAGGTATCTATGGGCCCTCTCAGTAATGCACATCACTATAAGCCTTACGAGGAATGTGACTAATGAGTTAGTTGCGGGATGATGCATTACGGAACGAGTAAAGAGACTTGCTGGTAATGAGATAGAACTAGGTATGATGATACCGACGATCGAATCTCGGGCAAGTAACATACCGATGACAAAGGGAATAACGTATGTTGTTATGCGGTTTAATCGATAAAGATCTTCGCAGAATATGTAGGAGCAAATATGAACATCTAGGTTCCGCTATTGGTTATTGACCGGAGATGTGTCTCGGTCATGTCTATATAGTTCTCGAACCCGTAGGGTCCGCACGCTTAACGTTCGATGACGATTTGTATTATAAGTTATGTGATTTGATGACCGAAGTGTGTTCGGAGTTCCAGATGAGATCACGGACATGAAGAGGAGTCTCAAAATGGTCGAGAGGTAAAGATTCATATATTGGAAGGTTGCATTTGGACATCAAAATGGTTCCGAGTGGTTTGGGCATTTTTTCAGAGTACTGGGAGGTTACCGGAACCCACCGAGGAAGTTAATGGGCCTTAGTGGGCTTTAGAGGAGAGAGGGAAGAAGGGCCACGAGGTGGAGCGCGCCTCCCCCCCCCAAACCGAATTGGACAAGAGGTGGGGGCACGGTCCCCTCCTTCTTTCTCCTTCTCCCCTCCTTCCTTTCCCTCCAGTGGAAGAAAGGAAAAGGGGGGGGGGAATCCTACTTGGACTAGGAGTCCAAGTAGGACTTCCCCCTGGCGCGCTGAACCTGGCCGGCCTCCTCTCTCCCCTTCCTCCTTTATATATGTGGCCAGGGGGCACCCCAATAGCACAACAGACAATCTCTTAGCCATGTGAGGTGCCCCCCTCCATAGTTCAATACCTCACTCATATCGTCGTAGTGCTTAGGTGAAGCCCTGTGCCGGTAACTTCGTCATCACCGTCGCCACGCCGTCGGGCTAACGGAACTCTCCCTCGTCCTCAAATGGATCAAGAGCTCGAGGGACATCATCATGTTGAACGTGTGCTGAACACGGACAATACAAAAAAATACACTTCCGTGATGATACGCGTTTGTCACAGTAGGTCGCATTTTTTGTCATGCATGTACATCCATGACAATTTTATGACAGAATCAAGATAGGCATACCTGTGCTGTCGTAGAAGTGTTCCATGACATTACCGAAATTATCATCACGGAAGTGTCCACTTCCATGACAATAAATCGCGCGTCACAGAAGTGCTTTCATCAAGGGTGACCGACACATGGCATCCACCATAACGGAACGCCGTTAAGCTATCGGGTCGGATTTTGGATCCGATAACCCGTTAACAGCCCTGACCAATGGGAAATTTCCACGTGTAAAATTCTGATTGGCCGAAGGGAACACCTGTCAGCTCGTCAGTGGGCCAGATGTCGCCCGTCCATTGGAGGAGACATGCCTATGATACGTCGACATGTGGCTGGGCCCAACAGAGGCCCATATAGGTTAAAAAGGCCGGCCCAGTCAAAGGCCCGTAGAGCTTAAACAGGTACTAGTGGGCCAGCCCAATAATGGTCTGCTTAATGAAGGCCCATTTACGGCCCGAAGCCAGATCTGGCCCGTTAATTGTTCGCCCAATATTTGGGCCCATTTACGGCCCGAAGCCAGATCTGGCCCATTAATTGTTCGCCCAATATTTGGGCCCATTTGTGGCCCGAAGCCAGTTCTGGCCAATTAATTGTTCGCCAAATATTTGGGCCCAACTACAGCCCTGTGACTTTCGGCCTGTTAGAGGCCTGATGTAGACATGGGCCCATTTCAGCCCGGTGTGACTTTCGGCCTGGGAATGGCCCGTGCTGCCCATGGGCCATATATGGTCCGACGAGACATCGGGCCCACTAACGGCACGTGCTAAAGGTGGGAACAGTTAAGCCCAACGTGACTTTGGGCCTGTTAAAGGCTGTCGCGTAATTCGGCCCGTTGATGCCTGTGCTAAGCTTCCGGCCTCTTAAAGGCCCATGATATCAATGGACCAACTAAGGCCCGAGATATGTTCTGGCTTGGTAACGGCCCGTCAGCTAACTGGGCCCAAAACGGCCCGGTCTACATTTCGGCCTGCTGAAGGCCCGTCGACGACTAGTGAAAATTGAGGCCCAACATGCATTTTGGCCTACTAAAGGCCCGTGGTTTCATCTCGGCCGTAACAGGCCAGTACAATATTCAGCCTGTTAATGGCCCAACGCTACCTGGGCCAAACTAAGTGCTGGGTCGACAAAAGGCCCAACTAAAATATAGGCCGGTGTAAGTTTGGGCCTGGCGCAATGTGTGAAGGCCCCAATCATTCAGGCCCAAGAAAGACGCAGGCCGGCCCAATTGTGGCCCGCTAAAAACCTGGCCTGTTAGAGTCGAATGTTTCGGTCCGGTCGACTACATCGGATTTTTCCAGATAGCGAATGATGCAGTAACTAGTAGGAATTAAGAACAAACCTACTCTATACAATAAAGAAATTACGGCATAGTAACTAAGAATAAACCTACACTATACAATAAAGGATTTAAGGTATATTACATCCACTGGGCATCGAAGTTCACCACCAGTGATCATAAAGCGCAACGAAGAAGCAGATTACAAAAACCGGGCACCGTTGCAGCGTAACAAAATAATACTGAACTGAGACCACTTCCAAGATAGTTCAAGAAAGGTTAGCCTTGCGGGGGAACTCCTGCGCAAGCTGTTGAGCAAGGCTATGAGACTGGCCTAGCATGTCGGTCATAGCTTCCAGGTGTAGTTGTTTAGCAATGAGGTTCTCGTTGGTGTTCTCCGCAATCTTTCTTAGAGATATGACTTCAAGTCGAAGTTGAGTTGCAGAATGCCTTTCTGCTAGAACTTGGCACTGAAGAAGTCGAACTGATTCACACAACGAATTCTGTGAGCTTGTCTGACTGTTAGTCTCAAGTAACTTGAACACTGCATCAATACAAGACTTTGGGGTTGTCTTGCTATCTTCAAGATGTTTTTCCTTCTTTGCTGCAATATATGTTGGGTTTGTCTCACAGCCTTTAGAAGACTTGTGCATGCCATCAGGCATATCACCCTGAAACAAAGCAGAGAGATGACAGGTCTTGCACTTGTATAAACAAAGATGATAACTATTCTGTCAATTCTATCCAATTTAAAATTAGAAAATAAAGAGTAAGTTCAAAATATCAATATCATAATTTGGCATTGTTCATAATGCGGGGAGCTTCACCACACTACTGGATTACCATGTCAACATAACAAGCATAGATGAAGGGCAAAGAAAATCATTCTATCTATTTTGGATAATGTGCATGGCATGTTGTTCATATCATCAGCCACATCAGTAAGATAAAATAGGAGATGACAATGTGCAAACGTGGGCTGCTTCACCACACACTGGATTATAGATCCACAAAAACAAGCATACATATATGGAGTATTAAGTAATGTGCATGGTATGAATAAGGAATTTGGTTTTACAAGTAAAACTTAGAACTTACGGTTCTTACGAACATGCATTTTGGTAGAAACAGCAAACTAAATAGCAGTAAATGATAGGGACTATGAGCAAATTAAACAGCAGCCGAGGATAAAGGCTTTAGAAGGACTGACTTACATTAATAGTTAACACCGGCTTTATAAGGCCCTTCTCCATGTCAAGGGAAGGATAACTCAAGAATTTCAGCACCGAATCTTCTTCATAAGCATTGCATGTACTCTACATTTTGTAGAGAGTAATAGATATGATAATACTGGAAGGGATAGAGGATAATAAAGATAAGATGCAGATTGATGCTACATAATCAAATACCAATCCTGGAAGTACAAGCGTTACAGGACAAAATGTATTGACAAGAGCAATGGGCTACACTTCTGCACTGGCATTGTCTGTGTATTCTACTTGTTGGTAAGATTAAATATAGATCTGATCTTTTCTAGTAAATGGTGGGCGAGGGAGATAAGATGCAGAATGCTACAAAATGAACCAATCCCTCTTCCCATAATACAAGAGTGTTTTGAACACTGGTGTATTGTACAAAATGTTCTTATATTATAGGACGGAGGGAGTAGCTGTTAATGTAAGTACAATGATAGACCACGTTCAGTCCTTACAAGAGGACTGCAGAGCTAAACCTCTTCAAAAGCATTGGGTTGATCCTAAATTTATGTAGGACTCCATACGAATCTTACAATGTCCACCAAATGGACGATTACGAGGCTAACATGTGTAGTGATGCTACATAATCAAACATCTATGAAAGTAAGTATGGTCATACAGGGCAAGAGGTACTCACAAGAGCAATGCAGTGTGCAGTATAGTTGCGAGATTCTGTGGTCCCTTGAGAACGAAAGTTCTTCTGCTAACAGTTTTCGTACAAGTGAGACATTAAGGCAAATGCAGAAATGTAGTTCAAATTGTGATGTGATATCATAGACATCACCTTACGCTATAGCCGAGACCAATGTGTAACAAGATTATTCCAGTCACCGTCGGATAAATGTAGCACCGGAGACTTTACAAAAATTTCGTTTAGAGGCTTCCCATCGAAGTGCGCTTGCCTCAGGTAGGAACGATGCTTCATCAACGAGTGCTTGAAAAGCGCAACCAACCCTTGCTCGTCATCACAATCCAGTTTGCTCCTCGCCTATTTAAAAGAATGAAATCTTGTGTCTTTTGTCAGCAGAAACATATGCAGTAATGACCATGAATAACATTAGTACATTACTTATGCGTAAGTTGCGGAGGAAGACTGGAAATTGTTCTGTGTCTGCGATATAATCTTTCCATCAAGGAAAGATGCGCACAAAGTTCCTGACAACAACATAAGCTTCACCTTCTAAACTGGGAAGAAATGGAACAGGGGTCCTATTTGCTGCAATTGGGGCTCTCTCTGGTTCGAAAAAGGATTTGGCAACTAGATTTGGTGTACTCTTTGCTGGAATGGGGGTTTTGCGTCGTACAGCTGGTGCTATGTCAACTGGCATAATTATATTGTTTGCTGCAGTTGGGGTCTGCTGAGTTGGGGCATCAAAAATGAGCAGTGTAGTAGGGTGATGACCCACAAGTATAGGGGATCTATCGTAGTCCTTTTGATAAGTAAGAGTGTTGAATCCAACGAGGAGCAGAAGGAAATGATAAACGGGTTTTAGCAAGGTATTCTCTGCAAGTACTGAAATACGTGGTAACAGATAGTTTTGTGATGAGATAATTTGTAACGAGCAACAAGTAACAAAAGTAAATAAAGTACAGCAAGGTGGCCCAATCCTTTTTGTAGCAAAGTACAAGCCTGGACAAACTCTTATATAAGGAAAAGCGCTCCCGAGGACACATGGGAATATCGTCAAGCTAGTTTTCATCACGTTCGTATGATTCGCGTTCGGTACTTTGATAATTTGACATGTGGGTGGACCGGTGCTTGGGTGCTATTCTTACTTGAATAAGCATCCCACTTATGATTAACCTCTATTGCAAGCATCCGCAACTACAACAAAAGTATTAAGGTAAACCTAACCATAGCATGAAACATATGGATCCAAATCAGCCCCTTACGAAGCAACGCATAAACTAGGGTTTAAGCTTCTATCACTCTAGCAACCCATCATCTACTTATTACTTCCCAATGCCTTCCTCTAGGCCCAAATAATGGTGAAGTGTTATGTAGTCGACGTTCACATAACACCACTAGAGGCTAGACAACATACATGTCATCAAAATATCGAACGAATACCAAATTCAAATGACTACTAATAGCAAGACTTTTCCCTTGTCCTCAGGAACAAACGTAACTACTCACAAAGCATATTCATGTTCATAATCAGAGGGGTATTAATATGCATAAAGGATCTGAATATATGATCTTCCACCAATTAAACAAACTAGCATCAACTACAAGGAGTAATTAACACTACTAGCAACCTACTAGCACTAATCCCAGACTTGGAGACAAGAATTGGATACAAGAGATGAACTAGGGTTTTGAGATGAGATGGTGCTGATGAAGATGTTGATGGAGATTGCTCTCTCCCGATGAGAGGAGCGTTGGTGATGACGATGGCGATGATTTCCCCCTCTGGGAGGGAAGTTTCCCCGGCAGAACAGCTCTGCCAGAGCTCGAGATTGGATCCGCCAAGGTTTCGCCTTGTGGCGGCGGAGTTTCATCCTGAAAGGTTGCTTCTTATTTTTTTTTCTCGACGATAGACTTCATATAGGAGAAGATGGTCATCGGAGAGCCACCAGGGGGCCCACGAGGTAGGGGGCGCGCCCCCACCCTCGTGAGCAGGGTGTGGGCCCCCTGGTCTTCATCCTTGGCGAGGATTTTTCATTATTTATTATAAGGTGTTCCGTGGAGTTTCAAGACTTCTGGAGTTGTGCACAATAGGTCTCTAATATTTGCTCCTTTTCCAGCCCAGAATTCCAACTGCCGGCATTCTCCCTCCTTATGTAAACCTTGTAAAATAAGAGAGGATAGCCATAAGTATTGTGACATAATGTGAAATAACAGCCCATAATGCAATAAATATCGATATAAAAGCATGATGCAAAAAGGACGTATAAACTCCCCCCAAGCTTAGACCTCGCTTGTCCTCAAGCGAAAAGCCGAAATCGAAAAATATGTCCACATGTTTAGAGATGAAGGTGTCGATAAAAATAAAATACGGACCTGAGGGCATCATGATCATTCTTAGGACAACAACTTATATAATTCTTGTCATATGATATCTTAGGCTAGAGTAATAATTCAATCACAATATCAAGTGTGAATCGTAAACTTCATCGAAAACTAACAAACTATAATCTCAGTCATTGAAGCAATTTAAATTTATCATAACATAGGAAAGAGTCAACGCATAAGAGCTTTTCAGCAAGTCCACATACTCAACTATCATATAATCTTTCACAATTGCTGACACTCACGCAATACTTATGGGTATGGAGTTTTAATCAGACATAGACAAAGATAGGGGCTTATAGTTTTGCCTCCCAACGTTTTACCTCAAGGGAAATGTCAACAGTAATAGTTCATGAAAACTCACATCCAATTAGCCATATATACCAGGATCTTTCCAACATACTGTGCTTGCCAAAGGATAAAGTGTAAAAAGGAAGGGTGAAAATCACCATGACTCCTATGCAAGGTAGGAGATAAAAGTAAAAGATAGGTCCTTCGTAGAGGGAAGCAGAGGTTGTCATGCGCTTTTATGGTTGGATGCACAAAATCTTAATGCGAAAGAACGTCACTTTATATTGCCCCTTGTGATATGAACCTTTATTATGCAGTCTGTTGCTTTTATTACTTCCACATCACAAGATCATATAAAGTTTATTTCTCCCACACCAATAAATCATACATATTTAGGGAGCATTTTTTATTGATTTGCACTGATGACAACTTACTTGAAGGATCTTATTCAATCCATAGGTAGCTATGGTGGACTCTCATGGCAAAACTGGTTTAAGGGTATTTGGAAGCACAAGTAGTATCTCTACTTGGTGCTGAGAATTTGGCTAGTATGAGGGGGAAAGGCAAGCTCAACATGTTGGAGGATCCAAGACAATATAATTTATCTCAGATGTAAGAAAACATAACCCATTACGTTGTCTTCCTTGTCCAATGTCAACTCTTTAGCATGTCATATTTTAATGAATGCTCACAATCATAAAAGATGTCCAAGATAGTATACCTATATGTGAAGACCTCTCTTTTTTTATTACTTCCTATTAACTGCAAGGATGACCAAAACTATGCTTGTCAACTCTCAACAACTTTTATTCATCATACTTTTTCTATGTGAGCTCCTTACTCTCCATGAGATCCATATGATATCTTTGTTTCTTTTTATTTCTTCTTTTCTTTTATTCACTTAGGATCATGGCAAAATAATCAAGCCCTTGACTCATCACTAATCTTTATTATATAGCTCACGGACTCGATTACATAGAAGGATAATAAAGCAAAACTCACAACTAGATCATGCCATAAACTTTATTCTACTAGATCAAAATACTACTAGTAAGATCGAACTAAGGAAAATGGTAAATATAAAAGTGATGGTGATACGATACCAGGGCACCTCCCCCAAGCTTGGCAGTTGCCAAGGGGAGTGCCCATACCCATGTGATTATGTCTCTCTTTTCGGGGACGGTGATGTGATGTTTTTGGCGATGATGCCCTTCAAAATACAATTCTCCTCCTCAAGCTGTTGACTTGCTGCTTGAGCTCCATTATTTCCTTTCAGAGTTTTCCTGTAACAGCCAAAGCTCCCTGCACCCAAGGGTGCTGCATAGCTGCGGGAGAACCAGTGACACTCTTTTTCATATTCTCATAAGAAAGAAATCTAACATTAGAAGGGATAACCGAGTTTGGAATAGCTGAGCTCTGCAGTTCTCCCATTGTGAATCCAACTCGGAAGCGAGAGGTGACTTCTTGATCCTCCATGGCATCTACCCTCATTAGGTCAGCCTCCATCTCTTCCTCTGTTGCTGGACCAAAGTGGTCAGGGTTGCTGTTTGCCCTTGGTTCCGATGCCGGATTAGATACTCAGCTCTCCCTGACTGACTCTTGAGAAGACATCTTGCTCTAACCCGCAGCAGCAACAGCTCAAAACAAAAACAGAGGATTTTTGCGTGATACGGGAGTCAAAACCTTCGGGAGAATTTATAATGAATTTTTACCGACCAAAATACGTATCGTGCAAGAAAACGGAGTCCAGCAGGCACACGAGGAGCTCACGAGATAGGGGGCGCGCCCTCCATCCTCATGGGGCCCTCATGTCCTTCCCGGACTGCTACTTAATTTTCTATTTTTCTAAATATTCCAAAATGGAGAAATATTGCCTTAAAAATTGTTTTGGAGTCGGTTTACTTACCGTACCACATACCTATTCCTTTTCGGAGTATGAAACATTCTGGAAAGTGTCCCTTATGTATTCTTCCGCGGTTACGGTTTCAATAATATTGGTTTCAACATTTATGGGATTACCTGAGATATATTGTTTGATTCTTTGACCGTTTACCACCTTTGGATCTGTGCCTTCAAAGTTGTTGATTTTTATGGCACCGGAACGATAAACCTCCTCGATAACATAGGGGCCTTCCCATTTAGAGAGAAGTTTTCCTACAAAAAATCTTAAACGAGAGTTGTATAGCAATACATAATCACCTACATTAAACTCATGCTTTTGTATCCTTTTGTCATGCCATCTTTTAACCTTTTCATTAAACAACTTGGCATTTTCGTAAGCTTGGGTTCTCCATTCATCAAGTGAGCTAATATGAAATAACCTCTTTTCACCAGCAAGTTTGAAATCATAGTTGAGCTCTTCAATAGCCCAATATGCCCTATGTTCTAGTTTGAGAAGTAAGTGACATGCTTTTCCATATACCATTTTATACGGAGACATACCCATAGGATTTTTATATGCAGTTCTATAGGCCCATAATGCATCATCAAGTTTCTTGGACCAATTCTTTCTAGACCTATTGACAGTCTTTTGCAAAATTAATTTGAGTTCTCTATTACTCAATTCTACTTGACCGCTAGACTGTGGGTGATACGGAGATGCAATTCTATGATTGACGTCATATTTAGCAAGCATTTTACGGAAAGCACCATGAATAAAATGGGAACCACCATCAGTCATTAAATATCTAGGGACTCCAAACCTCGGAAAAATAACTTCTTTAAGCATTTTAATAGAAGTGTTATGATCAGAACTACTAGTTGGAATAGCTTCTACCCACTTAGTAACATAATCAACAGCAACTAAAATATGTGTATATCCATTAGAGGCAGGAAAAGGTCCCATATAATAAAGCCCCATGTTGGGGAACGTAGCAGAAATTCAAAATTTTCCTACGTGTCACCAAGATCTATCTATGGAGAAACCAGCAACGAGGGGAAGGAGAGTGCATCTACATACCCTTGTAGATCGCTATGCGGAAGCGTTCAAGAGAACGTGGTTGAAGGAGTTGTACTCGTCATGATCCAAATCACCGGAGATCCTAGTGCCGAACGGACGGCACCTCCGCGTTCAACACACGTACAACCCGGTGACGTCTGCCATGCCTTGATCTAGCAAGGAGAGAGGGAGAGGTTGAGGAAGACTCCATCCAGCAGCAGCAGAATGGCGTGGTGGTGGTGGAGGAGCGTGGTACTCCAGCAAGGCTTCGCCAAGCACCGCAAGAGATGAGGAGGAGAGAGGGGTAGGGCTGCACCAGGGAGAGATCAAATCGTGTGTCTTGGGCAGCCCAAAACCCCCACTATTTATAGGAGAAGGGGAGGAGGGTGCGCCCCCTCTAGGGTTACCACCCCTAGGGGGACGGCAGCCCTAGATGGGATGGAGGGGGGCGGCCAAGAGGGGGAGAGGGGGGCGCGCCCTAGGGTGGGCCTTAGGCCCATCTACGCCTAGGGTTTCCCCCTTCTCCTCCTAGCTGCGCCTTGGGCCTTGTGGGAGGCGCACCAGCCCACTCAGGGGCTGGTCCCTTCCCACTCTTGGCCCATGCAAGCCTCCAAGGCTGGTGGCCCCACTTGGTGGACCCCCGGGACCCTCCCGGTGGTCCCGGTACGTTACCGATAAAACCCGGAACTTTTCCGGTGACCAAAACAGGACTTCCCATATATAAATCTTTACCTCCGGACTATTCCGGAACTCCTGTGATGTCCGGGATCTCATCCGGGACTCCAAACAACATTCGGTAACCACATACAAACTTCCTTTATAACCCTAGCGTCATCGAACCTTAAGTGTGTAGACCCTACGGGTTCGGGAACCATGCAGACATGACCGAGACGTTCTCCGGTCAATAACCAACAGCGGGATCTGGATACCCATATTGGTTCCCACATGTTCCATGATGATCTCATCGGATGAACCACGATGTCGAGGATTTGATCAATCCCGTATACAATTCCCTTTGTCTAGCGGTATTGTACTTGCCCGAGATTCGATCGTCGGTATCCCGATACCTTGTTCAATCTCGTTACCGGCAAGTCTCTTTTACTCGTTCCGTAACACATCATCTCGTGATCAACTCCTTGGTCACATTGTGCACATTATGATGATGTCCTACCGAGTGGGCCCAGAGATACCTCTCCGTTTACACGGAGTGACAAATCCCAGTCTCGATTCATGCCAACCCAACAGACACTTTCGGAGATACCTGTAGTGTACCTTTATAGCCACCCAGTTACGTTGTGACGTTTGGCACACCCAAAGTATTCCTACGGTATCCGGGAGTTGCACAATCTCATGGTCTAAGGAAATGATACTTGACATTAGAAAAGCTTTAGCATACGAACTACACGATCTTTGTGCTAGGCTTAGGATTGGGTCTTGTCCATCACATCATTCTCCCAATGATGTGATCCCGTTATCAACGACATCCAATGTCCATGGTCAGGAAACCGTAACCATCTATTGATCAACGAGCTAGTCAACTAGAGGCTTACTAGGGACATGGTGTTGTCTATGTATCCACACATGTATCTGAGTTTCCTATCAATACAATTCTAGCATGGATAATAAACGATTATCATGAACAAGGAAATATAATAATAACTAATTTATTATTGCCTCTAGGGCATATTTCCAACAGTCTCCCACTTGCACTAGAGTCAATAATCTAGTTCACATCGCCATGTGATTAACACTCACAGGTCACATCGCCATGTGACCAACATCCAAAGAGTTTACTAGTGTCACTAAACTAGTTCACATCATCATGTGATTAAGACTCAATGAGTTCTGGGTTTGATCATGTTTTGCTTGTGAGAGAGGTTTTAGTCAACGGGTCTGCAACATTCAGATCCGTATGTACTTCGCAAATCTCTAGGTCATATTATAAATGCTGCTTCCACGCTCCACTTGGAGCTATTCCAAATGGTTGCTCCACTATACGTATCCGGTTTGCTACTCAGAGTCATTCGGATAGGTGTTAAAGCTTGCATCGATGTAACCCTTTACGCCGAACTCTTTATCACCTCCATAATCGAGAAACATGTCCTTATTACTCCAAGGACAATTTTGACCGCTATCTAGTGATCCACTCCTGGATCACCTTTGTACCCTCTTGCCAGACATGTGGCAAGGCACACATCAGGTGCGGTACTCAGCATGGCATACCGTATAGAGCCTATGACAAAAGCATAGGGGACGACATTCGTCCTTTCTCTTTCTTCTGCCGTGGTCGAGCTTTAAGTCTTAACTTCATACCTTACAACTCAGGCAAGAACTCCTTCTTTGACTGATCCATCTTGAACACCTTCAAGATCATGTCAAGGTATGTGCTCATTTGAAAGTACCATTAAGCGTTTTGATCTATCCTTATAGATCTTGATGCTCAACGTTCAAGTAGCTTAATCCAGGCTTTCCATTGAAAAACACTTTTCAAATAACTCTGCATGCTTTCTAGAAATTCTACATCATTTCTGATCCACAATATGTCAACAACATATACTCATCAGAAATTCTATAGTGCTCCCACTCACTTCTTTGGAAATACAAGTTTCTCATAAACTTTGTATACACCCAAAATCTTTGATCATCTCATCAAAGCATACATTCCAACTCCGAGATGCTTACTCCAGTCCTTAGAAGGATTGCTGGAGCTTTGCATACTTATTAGCATCTTTCAGGATTGACAAAACCTTCCGGTTGTATCACATACAACCTTTCCTCAAGAAAATCGTCGAGGAGACAATGTTTTGACATCCTATCTGCAAGATTTCATAAATAATGCAGTAATCGCTAATATAATTCCAACAGACTCTTAGCATCGCTACGAGTGAGAAAGTCTCATCGTAGTCAACTCCTTGAACTTGTCGGAAAACATCTTAACGACAAGTCGAGCTTTCTTAATGGTGATACTTACCATCATTGTCCGTCTTCCTTTTAAAATCCATCTGTACTCAACAGCCTTACGACCATCGAGCCGTTCTGCCAAAGTCTACACTTTGTTTTCATACATGGATCCTCTCTCGGATTTTATGGCCTCGAGCCATTTATCGGAATCCGGGCCCACCATCGCTTCTCCATAGCTCGTAGGTTCATTGTTGTCTAGCAACATGACTTCCAAGACAGGATCACGTACCACTCTGAAGTAGTACGCATCCTTGTCATCCCACGAGGTTTGGTAGTGACTTGATCTGAAGTTTCATGATCACTATCATAAGCTTCCACTTCAATTGATGTAGGTGCCACAGGAACAACTTCCTGTGCCCTGCCACACACTAGTTGAAGAGACGGTTCAATAACCTCATCAAGTCTCCACCATCCTCCCACTCAATTCTTTCGAGAGAAACTTTTCCTCGAGAAAGGACCCGATTCTAGAAACAATCCCTTATTGCTTTCGGATCTGAGACAGGAGGTATACCCAACTGTTTTGGGTGTCCTATGAAGATGCATTTATCCGCTTTGGGTTCGAGCTTATCAGCCTGAAACTTTTTCACATAAGCGTCGCAGCCCCAAACTTTTAAGAAATGACAGCTTAGGTTTCTCTAAACCATAGTTCATACGGTGTCATCTCATCGGAATTACGTGGTGCCCTATTTAAAGTGAATGTGGTTGTCTCTAATGCCTAACCCATAAACTATCGTGGTAATTCGATAAGAGACATCATGGTATGCATCATATCCAATAGGGTGCAGTTATGATGTTCGGACACACCATCACACTATGGTGTTCCAGGCTGTATTAGTTGTGAAACAATTTCCACAATGTCTTAATTCTGTGCCAAACTCGTAATTCAGATATTCATCTCTATGATCATATCATAGATCTTTTATCCTCTTGTCACGACGATCTTTCAACTTCACCCTGAAATTACTTGAACCTTTCAATAATTCAGACTCATGATTCATCAAGTAAATATACTCAACATCTACTCAAATCATCTGTGAAGTAAGAACATAACGATATCCACTACATGCCTCAGCACTCATTGGACTGCACACATCAAAATGTATTACTTCCAACAAGTTGCTTTCTAGTTCCATTTTACTGAAAACGAGGCTTTCAGTCATCTTGCCCATGTGGTATGATTTGCATGTCTCAAGTGATTCAAAATCAAGTGAGTCCAAACGGTCCATTTGCATGGAGTTTCTTCATGCATATACACCAATAGACATGGTTCGCATGTCTCAAACTTTTCAAAAACGAGTGAGCCCAAAGATCCATCAACATGGAGCTTCTTCATGCGTTTTATACCGATATGACTTACGTGGCAGTGCCACAAGTAGGTGGTACTATCATTACTATCTTATACTTTTGGCATGAACATGTGTATCACTACGATCGAGATTCAATAAACCATTCATTTTAGGTGCAAGACCATTGAAGGTATTATTCAAATAAACAGAGTAACCATTATTCTCCTTAAATGAATAACCGTATTGCGATAGACATAATCCAATCATGTCTATGCTCAACGCAAACACCAATCTTGATGGTAGAGGGAGCGTACGATATTTGATCAACCTTGGAAATACTTCCAACACATATCGTCATCTCACCTTTAGCTAGTCTCCGTTTATTCCGTAGCTTTTATTTCGAGTTACTAACACTTAGTAACCGAACCGGTATCTAATACCCTGGTGCTACTAGGAGTACTAGTAAAGTACACATTAACACAATGTATATCCAATATACTTCTACCGACCTTGCCAGCCTTCTCATCTACCAAGTATCTAGGGTAATTCTGCTCCAGTGGCTGTTCCCCTTATTACAGAAGCACTTAGTCTCGGGTTTGGGTTCAACTTTGGGTTTCTTCACTAGAGCAGCAGCTGATTTGCCGTTTCATGAAGTATCCCTTCTTGCCCTTGCCCTTCTTGAAACTAGTGGTTTCACCAACCATCAACAATTGATGCTCCTTCTTGATTTCTACTTTCCGGTGTCAAACATCGCGAATATCTCAAGGATCATCATATATGTCCCTGATATATTATAGTTCATCACGAAGCTCTAGCAGCTTGGTGGTAATGACTTCGGAGAAACATCACTATCTCATCTGGAAGATCAACTCCCACTCGATTCAAATGATTGTTGTACTCAGACAATCTGAGCACAAGCTCAACAATTGAGCTTTTCTCCCTTAGTTTGCAGGCTAAGAAAATCGTCGGAGGTCTTATACCTCTTGACGTGGGCACGAGCCTGAAATCCCAATTTCAGCCCTCGAAACATCTCATATGTTTCGCGACGTTTCAAAACGTCTTCGGTGCCTCAACTCTAAACCGTTTAACTGAACTATCACGTAGTTATCAAAATGTGTATGTCAGATGTTCGCAACATCCACAGACGACGTTCGAGGTTCAGCACACTGAGCGGTGCATTAAGGACATAAGCCTTCTATGAAGCAATGAGGACAATCCTCAGTTTACGGACCTAGTCCGCATAATTGCTGCTATCAACTTTCAACTAAATTTTCTCTAGGAACATATTTAAACAGTAGAAACTGAAGCGCGAGCTACGACATAATTTGCGAAGATCTTTTGACTATGTTCAGGATAATTAAGTTCATCTTATGAACTCCCACTCAGATAGACATCCCTCTAGTCATCTAAGTGATTACATGATCCGAGTCAACTAGGCCGTGTCCGATCATCATGTGAGACGGACTAGTCAACATCGGTGAACATCTTCATGTTGATCGTATCTACCATACGACTCATGCTCGAACTTTCGGTCTCTTGTGTTCCGAGGCCATGTCTGTACATGCTAGGCTCGTCAAGTCAACCTAAGTGTTTCGCGTGTGTAAATCTGTCTTACACCCGTTGTATGTGAACGTTAGAATCTATCACACCCGATCATCACGTGGTGCTTCGAAACAACGAACTGTCGCAACGGTGCACAGTTAGGGGGAACACTTTCTTGAAATTATTATGAGGGATCATCTTATTTACTACCGTCGTTCTAAGTAAACAAGATGCAAAAACATGATAAACATCACATGCAATCAAATAATAGTGACATGATATGGCCAATATCATATAGCTCCTTTGATCTCCATCTTGGGGCTCCATGATCATCTTGTCACCGGCATGACACCATGATCTCCATCATCATGATCTCCATCATCGTGTCTCCATGAAGTTGCTCGCCAACTATTACTTCTACTACTATGGCTACCGGTTAGCAATAAAGTAAAGTAATTACATGGCGTTGTTCAATGACACGCAGGTCATACAATAAATAAAGACAACTCCTATGGCTCCTGCCGGTTGTCATACTCATCGACATGCAAGTCGTGATTCCTATTACAAGAACATGATCAATCTCATACATCACATATATCATTCATCACATCCTTTTGGCCATATCACATCACATGGCATACCCTGCAAAAACAAGTTAGACGTCCTCTAATTGTTGTTTGCATGTTTTACGTGGCTGCTATGGGTTTCTAGCAAGAACGTTTCTTACCTACGCAAAAACCACAACGTGATATGCCAATTGCTATTTACCCTTCATAAGGACCCTTTTCATCGAATCCGATCCGACTAAAGTGGGAGAGACAGACACCCGCTAGCCACCTTATGCAACTAGTGCATGTCAGTCGGTGGAACCAGTCTCACGTAAGAGTACGTGTAAGGTCGGTCCGGGCCGCTTCATCCCACAATGCCGCCGAATCAAGATTGGACTAGTAACGGTAAGCATATTGAACAAAATCAACGCCCACAACTACTTTGTGTTCTACTCGTGCATAGAATCTACGCAATAGACCTAGCTCATGATGCCACTGTTGGGGAACGTAGCAGAAATTCAAAATTTTCCTACGTGTCACCAAGATCTATCTATGGAGAAACCAGCAACGAGGGGAAGGAGAGTGCATCTACATACCCTTGTAGATCGCTATGCGGAAGCGTTCAAGAGAACGGGGTTGAAGGAGTCGTACTCGTCGTGATCCAAATCACCGGAGATCCTAGTGCCGAACGGACGGCACCTCCGCGTTCAACACACGTACAGCCCGGTGACGTCTCCCATGCCTTGATCCAGCAAGGAGAGAGGGAGAGGTTGAGGAAGACTCCATCCAGCAGCAGCACAACGGCGTGGTGGTGGTGGAGCGTGGTACTCCAGCAGGGCTTCGCCAAGCACCGCAAGAGACGAGGAGGAGAGAGGGGTAGGGCTGCGCCAGGGAGAGATCAAATCGTGTGTCTTGGGCAGCCCAAAACCCCCACTATTTATAGGAGAAGGGGAGGAGGGTGCGCCCCCTCTAGGGTTCCCACCCCTAGGGGGAGGCAGCCCTAGATGGGATGGAGGGGGGCGGCCAAGAGGGGGAGAGGGGGGCGCGCCCTAGGGTGGGCCTTAGGCCCATCTGCGCCTAGGGTTTCCCCCTTCTCCTCCTAGCTGCGCCTTGGGCCTTGTGGGAGGCGCACCAGCCCACTCAGGGGCTGGTCCCTTCCCACTCTTGGCCCATGCAAGCCTCCGGGGCTGGTGGCCCCACTTGGTGGACCCCCGGGACCCTCCCGGTGGTCCCGGTACGTTACCGATAAAACCCGAAACTTTTCCGGTGACCAAAACAGGACTTCCCATATATAAATCTTTACCTCGGACCATTCCGGAACTCCTCGTGACGTCCGGGATCTCATCCGGGACTCCGAACAACATTCGGTAACCACATACAAACTTCCTTTATAACCCTAGCGTCATCGAACCTTAAGTGTGTAGACCCTACGGGTTCGGGAACCATGCAGACATGACCGAGACGTTCTCCGGTCAATAACCAACAGCGGGATCTGGATACCCATGTTGGTTCCCACATGTTCCACGATGATCTCATCGGATGAACCACGATGTCGAGGATTCGATCAATCCCGTATACAATTCCCTTTGTCTAGCGGTATTGTACTTGCCCGAGATTCGATCGTCGGTATCCCGATACCTTGTTCAATCTCGTTACCGGCAAGTCTCTTTTACTCGTTCCGTAACACATCATCCCGTGATCAACTCCTTGGTCACATTGTGCACATTATGATGATGTCCTACCGAGTGGGCCCAGAGATACCTCTCCGTTACACGGAGTGACAAATCCCAGTCTCGATTCGTGCCAACCCAACAGACACTTTCGGAGATACCTGTAGTGTACCTTTATAGCCACCCAGTTACGTTGTGACGTTTGGCACACCCAAAGTATTCCTACGGTATCCGGGAGTTGCACAATCTCATGGTCTAAGGAAATGATACTTGACATTAGAAAAAGCTTTAGCATACGAACTACACGATCTTTGTGCTAGGCTTAGGATTGGGTCTTGTCCATCACATCATTCTCCCAATGATGTGATCCCGTTATCAACGACTTCCAATGTCCATGGTCAGGAAACCGTAACCATCTATTGATCAACGAGCTAGTCAACTAGAGGCTTACTAGGGACATGGTGTTGTCTATGTATCCACACATGTATCTGAGTTTCCTATCAATACAATTCTAGCATGGATAATAAATGATTATCATGAACTAGGAAATATAATAATAACTAATTTATTATTGCCTCTAGGGCATATTTCCAACACCCCAAACATCAAACGGTTCAATAACAAGTGAATAATTCATAGGCATTTCTTGACGTCTACTAATATTACCAATTCTTTGACATTCATCACAAGATAGGACAAACTTACGGGCATCCTTGAAGAGAGTAGGCCAATAAAAACCGGATTGCAATACCTTATGTGCAGTTCTATCTCCCGCGTGGTGTCCTCCAAAAATTTTGGAGTGGCACTTGCGTAGGATCTGTTCCTGTTCATGCTCAGGTACACAACGTCTAATAACACCATCTACTCCTTCCTTATAAAGATGTGGGTCATCCCAAAAGTAATGTCTCAAATCATAGAAGAACTTTTTCTTTTTTTGGTATGTGAAGCTAGGTGGTATAAATTTAGCAAATATGTAATTAGCATAATCAGCATACCAAGGGGTACTAGGAGAAGTACTTATGACATTTAATTGTTCATCAGGAAAACTATCATCAATAGGTAGTGGGTCATCAAGAACATTCTCTATCCTAGATAAGTTGTCTCCAATGGGGTTCTCAGCTCCTTTTCTATCAACAATATGCAAATCAAATTCTTGTAGCAAGAGAACCCATCTAATAACTCTAGGTTTAGCATCTTTTTTCTCCATAAGATATTTAATAGCAGCATGATCAGTGTGGATAGTTACTTTAGAATCAACAACATAAGGTCTGAACTTATCACAAGCAAATACAACTGGTAAAAGTTCTTTTTCAGTAGTAGCATAATTTATTTGAGCATTGTCTAGAGTCTTACTAGCATAATGGATAACATTTAATTTCTTATCAACTCTTTTCCCTAGAACAGCCCCTACAGCATAATCACTAGCATCACACATAATTTTAAAGGGTAAATTCCAATCAGGCGGCTGAACAATAAGTGCAGAGACTAATGCTTTCTTAAGTATTTCTAATGCTTCTACACAATCATCATCAAAGACAAACGGTATATCCTTTTGTAATAAATTGGTCAGAGGCCGAGAAATTTTTGAGAAGTCCTTAATGAACCTCCTATAAAATCTAGCGTGACCAAGGAAACTTCTTATACCTTTGATGTCCTTGGGACATGGCATCTTTTCAATATCATCAACCTTGGCTTTATCAACTTCAATACCTCTTTCAGAAACTTTATGCCCCAAGACAATACCTTCATTAACCATAAAGTGGCACTTTTCCCAATTCAAGACAAGATTAGTTTCTTCACTTCTCTGCAAAACTCGATCAAGATTGCTCAAGCAATCATCAAAAGAAGATCCATAGACGGAAAAGTCGTCCATGAAAACCTCACAAATCTTTTCACAAAAGTCAGAGAATATAGCCATCATGCATCTTTGAATGGTAGCAGGTGCATTACATAAACCAAAAGGCATACGTCTATAAGCAAAAGTACCAAAAGGGCATGTAAAAGTAGTCTTTGATTGATCTTTAGCCGACACAGGTATTTGAGAAAAACCAGAATAACCATCTAGAAAGCAGTAATCTTTCTAGCATTTGATCGATAAAAGGTAAGGGGTAATGATCTTTCTTAGTAGCCTTATTTAATTTGCAGAAATCATTTAAAACCTGTAATAATTCTTTGTGGAATCAATTCATCTTTATCATTAGGAACAACAGTAATACCTCCCTTCTTAGGGACACGATGAAAAGGACTTACCCACTGGCTATCAGCAACGGGATAAATTATACCTGCCTCCAGAAGCTTTAGTATTTCTTTTCTTATCACTTCTTTCATCTTAGGATTTAGACGTCGTTGAGGATCACGAACTGGTTTGGCATCTTCTTCCAAATTTATTTTATGTTGACATAGAGTGGGACTAATGCCCTTAAGATCATCACGAGTATATCCAATAGCAGCACGGTGCTTCTTCAGAGTTTTCAATAATCTTTCTTCTTCATGCTCTGAAAGGTTAGCACTAATAATAGCAGGATATATCTTCTTTTCATCAAGATAAGCATATTTAAGATTATCAGGCAACGGTTTAAGCTCAAACACGGGATCACCCTTAGGTGGAGGAGGATCCCCTAGGATTTCAACAGGCAAATTGTGTTTCAGCATAGGTTCTTGTTTAAAGAATACTTCATATATTTCCCTTCTTTCAGTCATAAACATATCACTCTCGTGGTCTAGCAAATATTGTTATAAAGGATCACTAGGAGGTACGAGAATAGAAGCAAGACCAATAATTTCATCCTTACCAGGCAATTCTTCTTCACGGTGTTGTTTACTAAATTTAGAGAAATTAAACTCATGAGTCATATCATCCAAGCCAATAGTAAAAACATTCTTTTCGCAGTCTATCCTAGCATTAACTGTATTCAAGAAGGGTCTACCAAATATAATGGGACAAAAGCTATCTTGTGGGAAACTAAGAACAAGAAAATCAGCAGGATATTTAGATTTCCCGCACAAGACTTCAACATCTCTAACAATTCCCATTGCTGAAATAGTATCTCTATTAGCAAGTTTAATTGTGACATCAATATCTTCTAACTCAGCAAGTGCAATTTCATGCTTGATTTCTTTATACAAGTCATAAGGTATAACAGTAGCACTGGCACCCATATCACATAAGCCATGATAACAATGATCTCCTATTTTAACAGAAATTACAGGCATGCCTACCACAGGTCTATGTTTATCTTTAGCACAAGTTTTAGCAATTCTAGCAGTTTCACCGCAGAGCTGAATAACATGCCCATCAATATTATCAAACAAGAGCTCTTTAACAATAGCAATATTAGGTTCAACTTTAACTTGCTCAGGATGTGTATATGTTTTAATATTGCTTTTACAAACCACAATTGAAGCTTTAGCATGATCCTTTATCCTAACAGGGAAAGGTGGTTTCTCAACATAATAAGTAGGAACAATAGGATCATTATAAGTGACAGTCTTTTCTTCAACTTTAATAGGTGCAGCTACTTTTACTTCTATGGGAGGATGATATTTAAACCACTTCTCCTTAGGGAGATCAACATAAGTAGCAAAAGATTCACAGAAAGAAGCTACTATCTTAGAATCAAGTCCATATTTAGTGCTAAACTTACGGAAAATATCGGTATCCATAAAAGATTTAACACAATCAAACTTAGGTGTCATACCTGACTCCTTACCATTGTCGAGGTCCTAATCTTCGAGTTGCGTTTAATTCTATCCAATAAATCCCATTTGAATTCAATAGTATTCATCATAAAAGAGCCAGCACAAGAAATATCAAGCATGGTGCGATTGTTATCAGAAAGCCGAGCAATTTTTTTTGAATAATTGTTTCTCTTGGAAGCTCATGATTGGGGCATGAATATAACATTGATTTAAGCCTCCCCCAAGCTTGAGTGATGCTTTCTCCTTCGCGAGGCCAAAAATTATATATATAATTGCGATCACGATGAACAAGATGCATAGGGTAATACTTTTGATGAAATCCCAATTTCAATCTTCTATAATTCCATGATCTCGTATCATCACATAGCCTATACCATACCAATGCGTCTCCCTTCAAAGATAAATGGAAGACCTTCTTCTTAGCAACATCATCGGGTATACCTGCAAGCTTAAATAATCCACAAACTTCATCCACATATATTAGGTGTTCATCAGGATGCTTTGTTCCATCTCCTGTAAAAGGATTAGCTAGCAGCTTTTCTATTATACTCAAAGGATACTCATAAGGAATTTCATTTTCAATAGGTTCAGTAGGTTGAGGAGCAACTCTTTGCTCTACTAGTCAGGGTGAAGATACCCCGAGCAAGCCCCTCAGAGGATTACTTTCCATAGTAACAAGTGACAGTAAATTTCAGCACACTATATAAATTTTTCCTTACCAAATTCCACCTACCAAAGGCGCTTCACTCCCCGGCAACGGCGCCAGAAAAGAGTCTTGATGACCCACAAGTATAGGGGATCTATCGTAGTCCTTTCGATAATTAAGAGTGTTGAACCCAACGAGGAGCAGAAGGAAATGATAAACGGTTTTCAGCAAGGTATTCTCTGCAAGTACTGAAATAAGTGGTAACAGATAGTTTTGTGATGAGATAATTTGTAACGAGCAACAAGTAACAAAATTAAATAAAGTGCAGCAAGGTGTCCCAATCCTTTTTGTAGCAAAGGACAAGCCTGGACAAACTCTTATATAAGGAAAAGCACTCCCGAGGACACATGGGAATATCGTCAAGCTAGTTTTCATCACATTCGTATGATTCACGTTCGATACTTTGATAATTTGACATGTGGGTGAACCGGTGGTTGGGTGCTGTTCTTACTTGAACAAGCATCCCACTTATGATTAACCTCTATTGCAAGCATCCGCAACTACAACAAAAGTATTAAGGTAAACCTAACCATAGCATGAAACATATGGATCCAAATCAGCCCCTTACGAAGCAACGCATAAAGTAGGGTTTAAGCTTCTGTCACTCTAGCAACCCATCATCTACTTATTACTTCCCAATGCCCTCCTCTAGGCCCAAATAATGGTGAAGTGTTATGTAGTCGACGTTCACATAACACCACTAGAGGCTAGACAACATACATCTCATCAAAATATCGAACGAATACCAAATTCACATGACTACTAATAGCAAGACTTCTCCCTTGTCCTCAGGAACAAACATAACTACTCACAAAGCATATTCATGTTCATAATCAGAGGGGTAGTAATATGCATAAAGGATCTGAACATATGATCTTCCACCAATTAAACCAACTAGCATCAACTACAAGGAGTAATTAACACTACTAGCAACCTACTAGCACCAATCCCGGACTTGGAGACAAGAATTGGATACAAGAGATGAACTAGGGTTTTGAGCTGAGATGGTGCTGATGAAGATGTTGATGGAGATTGCTCTCTCCCGATGAGAGGAGCGTTGGTGATGACGATGGCGATGATTTCCCCCTCCGGGAGGGAAGTTTCCCCGGCAGAACAGCTCTGCCGGAGCTCGAGATTGGATCCGCCAAGGTTCCGCCTCGTGGCGGCGGATTTTCGTCCCGAAAGGTTGCTTCTTATTTTTTTCCCGACGAAAGACTTCATATAGGAGAAGATGGTCATCGGAGAGCCACCAGGGGGCCCACGAGGTAGGGGCGCGCCCTAGGGGGGCGCCCCCACCCTCGTGAGCAGGGTGTGGGCCCCCTGGTCTTCATCTTTGGCGAGGATTTTTCATTATTTATTATAAGGTGTTTCGTGGAGTTTTAGGACTTTTGGAGTTGTGTACAATAGGTCTGTAATATTTTCTCCTTTTACAGCCCAGAATTCCAGCTGCCGGCATTCTCCCTCCTTTTGTAGACCTTGTAAAATAAGAGAGAATAGCCATAAGTATTGTGAAATAATGTGAAATAGCAGCCCACAATGCAATAAATATCGATATAAAAGCATGATGCAAAATTGACTTATCATAGGGCTAGAGTCTGCTAGAGTTGGGGTATTTTGTGGGTCAGGTGATATTGCAACTACACCTAATGGGCTATTTGATTTATCAGGTGCCACTACCTTTTCCAAATACTTTGCTCCTCCACGATTAGAAATCGCCCTCTTCCTTTTGAATATCTGATACACAAGAACATCATTTGAATGGATAAATATGGTATGATGACAGATGGAATATGTATTGAAAATGGATAGGCAGGGCATATTCACATACACGATGTGTAAACTAAGCTAATGGCAGTTCAACAAAGTAGAAGCAATTCAAAGCATCAGTTGCAAGATATGTGCGAGCAATATAACCTTGGCAAGTTAGAGCAAGTACCTTGATGGGTGAATAAGATAGGGCATCTTCCTCTGACTCCTCCACTAGGGAGCTACATTGACTTAGGTCTCCCTCTGGCTCAGAATCACTGTTAGGATCATATTCTGAGCATGAATCTGTAGGTGGAGAGCGTTTGCATTGCATTGCATCCAGACTTGATTTCAGTCCCTTAATGCCAAGTTTGACAGCCATGGCATTGTTCTGCTTTATTCTTTTCATGCGCGCAAGCTCATAATCATTATGATGCTATTCAGAATCTGAGATTCATGAAAACATAAAAAGTAGTCAGATTATCTATGGAATGCATTGCAGATTCAACTTGGAGAGTGTCTCCCTATAAACCCCTGCATATGCAAAGTTCACCTCCCCAACCGTGCTGACCAGACCACACACAGAAATACAAACCCCTTATGTCTCTATAATAGGCAGGCACACATTTCAAAACTGAAGTAGGAACATTAGAATCATATGAAATTCATATTTGAACAAATAAACTAAGCAATTATGAGTGGCGTAATGTTTAGCTTCAAGGGTGGAGTGTTGGTAGTGTGACACAAAGCAAGTAGGCAGATTGTATTCCATGTAAAAGATCGAAACCTATGTAAAAGGTAGAAATGACACTTTCTTTCTATACAATGCAGTGTTCGTTACCCACACATGATGGAAGAGATCACATAGAGAAATACTATTCACTCATGTCTACGGTTCCAGTATTTAGAAATAGGGTGGTCCACCCTAAAAGAATATTGATGACAAATATGACATGGCAAGCATAGACGTAGTGAATCAATCATTTACTTATGAGCTTACTAGGACAAGTATGCAAAATTGTAACTGCAGTAAGAGACCGTCCAAAATCTGAATGAAGAAGTTTGTCTAGAACTTATTGTTTGCAACTAATCGACGTGAATAATTGGATATTATATCGAATGAGTAAGAAAGACAAGTAAAATTGTCAACAGACCTGGCTTGCAGTAGTAATCTGGGTCAATGTCACTACGACCAACAATCCAAAATGACTAGTTTCTGTTCCGAGGGCCGGAATTTTGAAAACCCTGTGAACTTTAGAGGTACTAAAGATTACCGAAATACATCTGAACCATTAAGTGTAGGTAGCACTGAGCACCCAACAAACCCTAATGACAGTCCTACCTAATGAGTAATGAATCAATTAGAAAATGGGTGATGAGGAGTGGCTGCTAAGTGTTGAGGACGTATCTCAGGATAAATTGGGTTGGCTTGGTGGGTGTTTCACGCCTGAGCCCTGAACGGACTGGGAAGGTAGGCACGGCGGCGCGCCCAGGCAGTGGTGATGCTGTTGGGAGAGTGGCTCCTGGCCTCCTGTTAGTCCTGCGTCTCCTCCTAGAGTCATGCCGTCCGGGGACGGCAAGTCGCCGGTGACGCAGGCAGCTGGGGGCGAGTAGAGATCGGAAGCGCATAGTAGAACAGAGGGGAATCAGGGCCTGGGACGACCCAAAATCCCAGGGTGGGTCCACCCACCGTGGGCACCCTGTAGAGATACACACCCGAGCGGCGAACATGCATTTTCGAAACTAATTTAGGAACATTTAGTTGACCAATTAAACAACTCTGTTTTAATAATATCAGATTCGTATTTGAACAACTAAGCTTGTTTAGCTTGATGAGTGGAGCAGTGTTATTATGACATGAAGCACGTATTCTGATCGTATAGTGATCATAAAAGGGGGAAACTCTAAGCATATTTTTTTAGCAAAAGAGGGTTTCCCCTCTGATTTCTATTAAAGAAGCCACCATGGAACCAACATGATCAATTAAACCCTAAGTATGATCAATTAAACTGTATTATGGCTGTGCCATGGCAGATTTGAAGCTCCAAACCGGAGAAATGATATTTAGCATCCATTGTTTGCTTCGAACTAAGAACTAAATTCTAAGAGCTGAAAATAAAGTAGAGTAACCAAGTTAAGATCTATTTTCTGGTTGAGATAAAAAAGTTGAGGAGATATGAAGTACCACCTCTCTTGCGGCGCCGTGTAGGAATCGGGGGTGCGATGGCTGTCGGTGGCGTTGAAGCAGATCTGCGATGGTAGACGGGTGCATCGGGGGATAAGTCCATTGCGGTGGAAGAGAAGGTCGTGTGAGCGGCCCCAACAAAGAGGACGACGGCGCCGATGAAGCGAGAGGACGCGATGCAAGGCTATTGATCCATTGCCATGGATGAGAAACGTCCATCTCTATCAGTGGACGACGCGGTCTTGGTAGGCGCTCCGGCATGGTGGAGGACGGTGGCGATGGATGTGGTGGAGGACGGCGGTGATGGATGGGGTGGCGGACGGAGGCTAGTGTGGGGATGGGGTGTTCTAGCACGGACGGTGTATGAATGGGAAAATGGAGGGAGAGGTACGGGGAACCATGTTTTTGGGACGCGTGTGCCTGAAATATGGGAAAGTTACGAACTTAGCCCCCGTTTAAAATTTGCATGTCTCGTCGGTTGGGGATAGGACGGTAATCTTGCATCTCGCCAATATTTGCCCAGAGCGATTTCGGGCGAGGAGAGGGTGGTTGGCGCCCATGGTTGGCGCCGACGATGTATGAACGGGGCTGACAGGTAGGGCAGTTGTGTCATGTCTGAGTGAAGTTACAAACCTGCCCCTATTGAAAATATTTGCCTACATCGATTTCGGCCGAGTCAAGTTTGTTTTGCCGCCCACCGTGTATGAATGGGGAATGGAGGGAGAAACAGAGGTCTTTCGGACGAGCTTGAATCAAATGAATTTTGCCGCCCATGTTTGCCGCCCACCGTGTCGGAATGGGCTCAGAGGCGGTCGTGTCATGTCTAATTGAAGTTACTAACCTACCCCTATTTAGAGCAGTGGAAATCAGGCCGATGGATTGTTAGACAGTAATTTCCATCTCCCAAACACTTAGCTTTGGGAAGCCGACGTGGGAGTGGACATTTTGCTGCTTCTTTCGAATTTTGGGACAATAAGCATCCACGTTTACCCTGGCAACTAAATTTGAGTCCATTTTGTATTCCTATATGAATCTTTATAAATCATTCTATGTGTTTTTATATATCTTCAAAAGGACGACAAAGATGTATTCCACTGTCATATATGAATATGGTTTACAAATGCCGATACTCAAATTCAGAAACTAGAATCCAGTTTAAGGTGAATTCGAATATTTGGAACACTTCATGTCCAACTCAAATGTCACACGCAACATAATTGTACTCCCATTTAGATATGTACACAAGCGATGTATCAAGATTCAAATACCGAGTCAATCAACCAAGAATGTACAGAACTAACAGACATATAAACACTTATAGAGTATATGGATCAATAATATCAACTAACATACATAAGCTAGGCCGCTGTACTTTTTTTTGGCTACAACAACATCCTTTTTTAGCCAGCATCTTGGCCCTTTCCGATGTGTGCCACTTATGGTCCACCTATACTACTACTATTGCTGGATGCACATTTAGCCCGATTGGCATATTTGTAGGTCTGGCACAGCAATCCAAATGAAAGGTCTCTGAGTCTTATCAATTAATACAGACTTGTGGTCAAATAAAATTACAAACCAAAAAACAAAAAAAAACAATTATTACATGATCTCTAAAACAAATGGTTTCATTGATTACATGAACAGACAACACAAAGGTTATTCAACTATGGAAAGAACATTTCACCTATGATTTACCAAGTAGGAATTTAATTTCCTTTTTTCCTTCAGGACCTTAACAATCTGGTCAGTCTTAGCTTGCTTCGTTTTGAAATCCACCAAATATTTAATGGTTGTCTTGAGTACTGCTTGTGATTGTGTTGTTTGCTTCCTCAACATGTCAGCTTCATCTCTAAGTGCAGAAGCAGAATCTCTTTCTACCACTAGTTTAGCCTCTAGAGCATCAGCAGTTAGCAATTCATAATGCACGTTTGGGCCAGTGCCACTGCTGTGGGATGATGCAACGTCCATGGGGACATCGCTCTTTGATCTTGGGCTAACCTGTTTTGCCATTAAAGTTTCAATTGGATTCAGAAAAGTTGAAGTTAGCAAAACATCTCAACTGGGAGTTATAACAGCAAACCAGTTAAACAAACAAGGAATCAAAGAGTTTCAATTGGATGCTGAAAAGTAGTTATTAACATCATTGTAACCCGCTGTTGCAGCAACAAAGCAGTTAAACAAACAAGTAGATATTTAAGTTAAGGAAAACATGTAATTCTTAACAGTAAGCATCAAACACATAGATAGGCGCAGTCTACAATATAATTAACAGGCTGTGCCATTATGTAATCAGTAGCAAACTAAATTAAGCCAAGTAACGTAATTGAACAATTTTGCAATAAGTGGCTAACTGAAATTCCGAGAAGCAGGTAACTGAACTTATGCTAGTTCTTTGTACAGGCACACTACACTTCTTTTTCGCTTACAAGGTTGTACGAAGGAGTCCATGGCATCAAGTGCTTGGATACGCAGTCCCAATACTTCTATCTTCCCACACTGCATGGGTAAGTCGAATGGTTAATCTGGTAAGATGGTGCATCCTTGATATGTTATATGAGGACGTGTAGTCAGACTAGTTGTAGCCAAACACATCACACTGGCTTTCACTACAAAAAAATACACTTCCGTGATGATACGTGTTTGTCACAGTAGGTCGCGTTTTTTGTCATGCATGTACATCCATGACAAATTTATGACAGAATCAAGATAGTCATACTTGTGCTGTCGTAGAAGTGTTCCATGACATTACCAAAATTATCATCATGGAAGTGTCCACTTCCATGACGATAAATCGCGCGTCACAGAAGTGCTTTCGTCAAGGGTGAACGACACGTGGCATCCACCATAACGGAACACCGTTAAGCTATCGGGTCGGGTTTTGGATCCGATAATCCGTTAACAGCCCTGACCAATGGGGATTTTCCACGTGTAAAATCATCATTGGCTAGAGGAAACACGTGTTGGCTCATCGTTGGGACAGATGTCATCCACTCACTGGACAGAAGGCGCCTATGATACGTCGACACGTGGCACGGCCCAACAGTGGCCCATTCCTGTGAAAAGGCCGGCCCGTTTGACTTGGTCAAAAGCTGGCGGGCTGGCCCATGGAAAGCTTGTTAACGGCCTGTTCGCATATAGCCCATTTACAGCCCGCTAACCCAAGGCCCGTTACGCCCTATCCGAATTAGGCCCAGTAGCGTCATCTAGGCCATCCAATATGATTCCAGCCTGTTTTTACTTCTGGTCCATGTTGCCCATGACGTCTTTCGGCCCATATGAGGCCCTTTGTAACTCCTGGCCCATTAGCGGCCCATGCTGAAACTGGCCCGTAATGAACAATGTATTACTTTACACCCATTAACGGCCAGTGGTGAAACTGGCCCGTAATGAACAGTGTGTCACTTTATACCCATTCATGGCCCGTTATTCCATTGGGCCGCTTCCATCCCAAGTTAACTTTCGGCCTTCTGAGGCCCATTTATTCTTGGGCTCATTTCCAGCATTCGGTTACTTATGGCCCGTTACTATCATTTTCTGCTTGTGGGACAAATTCAGCCCGTCATTACAGTCGGCCCGTTTGTGGACCGTTAGTCTGTTGGGCCATTTTCATAGCATCACCAAATACGGCCTATTAACGGCCCGTTATGGTCAGCCCATAAAACGTATGATTTCCATTAAAGGCCCGTCTACGGCCCATTAAAGGCCCGTACAAGACCCATAAATGAGTCGGTGGCCCATGGATCTTACGAGACGTAGAAGGCCCATGGATCCTACGAGACGTAGAAGGCCCATGGATCCTATGAGACGTAGAAGGCCCATGGATCCGACGGCCCATGAAGGGCCATGGTCGGGCGAGTTGGCCCCCGTTTGAACGATATAGCATATTCAAAGAATTATCCTACTCAATACTATCACCTCTAAAAAGCATACACTATACAACAAAGGGATCAAGGCATAGAAAGGTAGAATGATCCTACACTATACAATAAAGAAATTACAGCCAATTATACCCACTAGGCATTATGGTTCGGCACAGGTGATAATAAAGCATACACAAACAGCAAATTACATATACTGGGCAAATACAACTCATACATCATGGATGCGCATCAACTTAACTCCATTTGAACTATAATCTCTTCAGAAAATAGGATTGGCCGGATTCAGATAGCACAAATTTCAGTCTGCAAAATCTCCAATTCCTTCATGGTTACCTCAATGTATTGTTTCATTTTTTTGACTCCTGCATCTAATACCTACATGTCCAGTCTCAACTTGTTGATTATACGTTGACAATCATGTACATGTTGTCTTGCCACCTCTACTTGATGCTCGAGAACATCAGCACATTCCAATTCCAATCCATAATCATTCGGTAACGGCCATGCCGCACTGCACGCAGATCTTTGTGTTGATGTCACTTCATCCTGAAATGTTTCTATAAGTACACATGACTAGGGCAAAAATATAGTTACAACAGTGAAGCGAACAAGACACTATTTTGTACTACATGGCAAAACAGGACTAACAATAATGTTACACGTCACTTTCAAAAAAAATGTTACACGTCATGAAGCTTCAGCAGGTGATATTTTAAAAATTATAAAAAAGATAGTCTATGCAGCCTGCATACAGAAATCCCTCTTAGCTCACCAGAGGAGCATGATGTTGGGGCCCAATCGAAAACACAGACAAGTTACAAATTTAGACAACACGTTGCGTATAAGTAAGCAAGCAGTTGGCCATTCTGTGCCTCAATTAAAGTCTTAGGGAGCATAATGAACAGCAGAGGGTTTCATACAAACATACTACAGCAGGCAAAACTATGCAATAATTAGCGTAGTATAAACTAGATTGTGAGCCTCATGCAATAATAGTTGGTTAATAGACTTCAAAGCTTCAGGCACACTTCGGCAGAGTAATTAAATGGTAAGGCCTTTAATTATGTCAACTAATAGTGATACAAGTACCAAACATCAGGCATTATTATTTGGGAATCTCATTAACTAAGGACAAATAAAGCAATTGAAAAGAGAAAATTAACTATGCCTGAAACAAACAAGGAATTGAACTGTTGAGTTGCATACAGTGACTTACCTTAGCAGGTTGAAGAGGCTCAACGCAGCTCCTACTTCTCTTGCAAGGCTCCTTCCTAACATCTTGTACTTGGAAATCCTCAATCTTATCTTTATTGCACCCCCTCTGCAAGGTGACACAAACTAGTTACTCGTCTCCTTGGAAGATAAATATGCATACTTTCCCTGTGAACACAAAAGAATGAGATTATAACAAAACAACACCACATAATGAAACATGCCACATCTCTTGCACTTGCACATAATGAAATGAGCATTTACTATGTCTGCACTATGTAAAAACTAGGCATACCTACTGTAGTGTACAGCCAAACCTTTATGTCACCTATGAGTTAGACAAGGCCCCACTATAGTAGCCCTTAGTGTTTAAATCGTTGACAAGCTCTGTTAGAGTGTTAGGTCAAGAACATCAAGTAATCAAAGCAAACAGACCTAGTATGGCTGGTTGATGCAACCAAGCAATTGAATAGATGTGTGAGCAAATCTTACATATCAAGAAAAGAAGCAAAGAAGGAGGCTTAAAGACCATCACTTGACTGACCAGATTTAAGGGGCATTTAAACATCATGTGCAACGTATGAACTAACATAAACATTGCATATTCTAGATTCTACAATGGAATGCACATGTATTAGGTTATGCCATGTATGATGATGCCCAAATGTACAGATAGCAGGCAGGAGTGATTCATCATTGCACGCACAATTGAATTGCGGGTTAAGGGCTAGTTCGATTCCGCCTTTTTAGGGCATATTGTCAAAATAAGCCATAAAAGATGTAAAGAAGTCATTTTTGAGTTATGGGCTTGGGCTTAACTATTTTCGCTTTGGAGGGGGGGTGTTTCGGGTAGAACCTCACTAAAAATTGAAGGGAAGGGAAATAATGAAATGACTCTGTTGTCTGCCTATATTACACTCAAAATGCAAATGCTGACACCCGTGTCACACCTGACCCTCAAGTAAAAACAAACACGCAAGCATTCATTGCCCTGCCCGCTTGCATCTCCTCTCCCCTTTCCCTCTACCTCGATCCCCTACCTGCAGCACTAGGGTTCCTCCAGTGAGTCGTCGCCACTGGTCCCATCTGGCCTGGTCCTCGACGATGCTATGTCCAGCTAGGCTACATGGCTGGCAGGTAGGGGCAAATCTCCCTGGCTGCTCCTCCCTCTGGCGCCGCCCCTCATTCTCATGGTATCCAGCAGCTGCTCCACTGTGGTTCGTCCAACGCACTACTCCGGCGGGCGCTGCACAACTACGGTTGATGCCACACTATGGCAGAAGGCACCTTATTCCCCCTCCCCTCCTCCCAGGCCATGGCCTTGAGGTGCTGTTGAAGGGTGAGCTCATCCAACAAGGTGAGGATCTCCTATGATTTTCTACCAAATTTTCATTCTGATCCACTATACGATGAATTGCTATGAGCTGCTTCTGCTACTGCTATATGATGCATTGCTATGAGCTGCTCCTGCTGCTGCTGTATGATGAATTGCTATGAGCTGTTGCTACTGTATGATGAGTTGCTATGAGCTGCTACTGCTGCTATATGATGAATTTCTATGAGCTACTGCTGCTATATGATGAGTTGCTACAAGCTGCTCCTGCTGCTGCTATATGATAAATTGCTATGAGCTGCTCCTGCTGCTGCTATATGACGAATTGCTATGAGCTGCTCCTGCTGCTGGTATATGATGAATTGCTATGAGCTGCTGCTGGTATATGATGAATTGTAGACTGCTGCTGCTGTATGATGAGTTGCTATGAGCTGCTGCTGCTATATGATGCTTTCAGGTGGTGCTGCTATACGATAATAACCAGCCACTTGGACCATCAAATTTCAATAAATAATTGTTCTTCATTTAAATGTGGGTCATGCGTTCTTCGTTTAAATTAGGCAATGGGATCTCTATGGAAAACATTGACCAAAGTAGATTGTGCCAAGTAGATGGTATCATTGTATTTGCATTTTGAGCAAATAGTGATGGTCTGTTTTCTTATCATATTAATTACTGCACTGGGTTCAATTTGTGATGTTTGCAAGTCAAATTAATTTCCATATGGGCAGCAAAATGAAAAAAATATAATGCAATCTAGACTTTCCACTGATCATATCAAAGATAAGCTGAAAACGCAATGAAAAGAACTGGTTGGCTTATTACATGGAGCTTATATTCACAGGTGCTTATTTTCTTAGGATAACTCGTAATAACTGTCCCTAAGAAACTTGGCTAATAGAACTGGCATACAAATAACATGTCACGATGATTGCAATGGAGGAGTGACGTACTATAGCACACTGTATAGGCTCACCGCTACCTCTCCTTTTTTGCGATGTTCCATGAAATTGGCACATACATCTTGTACTTTTTCATTGTGTAACCCTATCTACAAGTTGACACAGCTAATTTCAGACATCTCTACATGATACTACATTGCATATCCCTTGCGTATATTTAAACCACCAATTAACGATTGTGTGTGTACCATAAACTAGCCATCACTCTATATGCTGGACTAGCAGGCACTCTAAGGGAGCCTAATGTAGTGCACTGGAATTCCTATATGGCACCTACTATTTTGTGTAATGTACTGCCCCTGTTCCTAAATATATGTCTTTGTCGAGATTCCAGTATGGACCACATAAAGATGTATATAGATCCATTTTTGAGTGTAGATTCACTCATTTTGCTCCGTATGTAGCCTATAGTGGAATCTCTAGAAAGACTTATATTTAGGAACGGAGGTATGAGGTAGTATCATGTACGACATCTACATATATCTAATTCAGCAACCAGTAGTAGAAATCATTGTCTGCACATAGGGATTACTGGTCGAAAATCCTAGCAAAGCACGCAGGCAGGCATAGAACAATACAAGAGAGAGAGACGCGCTTACAAGATCATAGCAATGCCTCAGTCCAGGATCTTGGTTGGCCAAGCTGTTAGATCCAGAAGAAACATCGTCCTTCTAGTTTTTGCCAGTTGCATAACAGGTAACAGCGAGCGGTTAGTATATTTGAAGTACATCGGGCAGGTGATGCTGGACGGGTTTAAAGGTGACAAGTACCTAGGCTGTGGCGGGTGCTTGGCATCTCTCCAGACGGTGGGAATCAGGTTAGAAACGTCAAGGGTGATGACGCTGCGCTGGCTGTCGGGGTCCGGTAAGGAGATCTAGAATCGTCGAGTAGGGTGTTTGTGGAGCGGCTCTGGTAGGGTGGACTACAGTGTGGGCGAAGAGGATATGTGGCCGTGGACGAGGGCGTAGGTGAAGCTGCTCCGGTGGTTGGGTTAAGGATGGTGTCGATGACGCGGATCTGCTATCGTGGACGGGGCGTCAGAAGCTTCTCCGTTGGTTGGGTTAAGGATGGTGTCGACGATGCGGATCTGTGGCCGTGGACGGGGTGTCAGAAGCTTCTCCGGTGGTTGGGTTAAGGGTGGTGTCGACGATGCGGATCTGCGGCCGTGGACGGGGCGTCAGAAGCTGCTCCGGTAGGTTGGATGAGGGTGCGAGGAAGCGGATCTGAGGCCGTGGACTTGTGAGTTGGCAAAGCGGCCCCGGTAGGGTTGAGAATGGTATAAGCGAAGCTACTCCGGTAGGGTTGACGATGGTGTCGGCGAAGCGGCTCCGGTAGGATTGAGAAAGGTGTCGGCGAAGCGGCTCCGGTAGGGTTGAGGAAGGTGTCGGCAAAGAGGATCAGAGGCCGTCGACGGGGGCATCGGTGGGGCGGCTTCGGGGGGTGTGGACGAAGCATCTCCGGTGGGGATTACGAATGAGCCGCTGCAGATGCGCGACGGTTGGTGAGAGTACCGGCGAAGCAGATCTGGCACCATGGACAAGGCCGGCACTGAATGGGCTGTGGTACAGTGGTCAATGAGCAGTCTACTTGTTTCTAGGGGAGGTGGGAGGGGTAAATGTGGCCGGAGAAGCAACTCCGGCGAGGTGGACGCCGCTGGCAGTGAATGGGCTATGGTACGCCGGTGGATGAGCAGTCTAGGGTTTCGAGAGGGGAGGGGAGAAAGGGCGATGAAGTACAGACGGTGTGATGTAAGATGCTCTGGTGCTGTGGAGTTAGTCGTTTTTGCAGGAGGGGGTGAGGAAATGGGGGTGCTGTGTAGTGGGGGAACCAGAAGTTACCAAAGCAGCCCCGACCTATCATGTAGATGAGGGCGGTATTGTAACTGTTGGTCTCCATGCACCAAGGACAAAAGGGGGATTTCGCATGCTAAAGACTAAGGTGGCGGAAATTTTAGAAGGAGGCGGGAGATTTTGCCGCCCGCGGGATCGTTTGTATCTAGTTTCAACTAATTTTGGACTGTGCTAGCGGGAAGGTCATGCTAGACTGTGTACACAGGGCACGTGTCAGCAGTTAATAACTGGTGTGAAGTCCACCCCAGAAAAAAAGACAATAACTCGGGATGATGCGCCGATAACTTGGACGTTCACACGGGCACGGCCAACCATACGGGTGTAGTGGCACATTCACAAAAAAGGGATCAAACGCTCAGCCTATGTATTTCTCGTGTAAATAGATAATTTAGTGCCATTGGTTATTTACTTTAAACATATATGCATTGACGTGTTAGTGTAGAGGCGCACAAAAAGAAATGGATATTGTAGTCAGCTACTTAAAAGTGTTACCTCATATGATTACATAGCCTCCATTTCATAAATTGCGTACCCATTGAATTCATATATGAATATTACATATATTACTTCCAAATAGAAACGTAAATCATCCAAGACTAATGAATTTGAATGCAAGAGTAACAATGGTGCATGTACATGATAGCTACATTGGTTGTTTGAAGAAACATCACTGTAACTTTGGCATGCACAACTGAAAATGTTTATTTAAATAGAAAAAAATGTGATATGTGAGTGTCCAATCTTTATAGCGTTGAATCGGTATTGTACATTTGGCCACGATACGAAGTAGATATTGACCTATGTTCAAGCGATGCACGTCCACGATCGCTAGACAGTGATACGTGAATGAATTGTGCAATCTCTCTCACACGCATACATATCTCATTTCCCTGTGGGCAACGGAATCACACGCGCGCACTTCGTGTATTTCTCTCCCTCCGTCAGGGTTAAATTCGTCTTTCTACCCCGTCCTACAAGTCTCTCACGCAGAAACACACATGCTCTCTATGTCTAACGCGCCCACCCCTTTAATTCCGCCCACCCACAACCACTAATGTCTCAAAGTATAATAATGTCTCTCACACATATGCAATCTACCTATCCCTTAATATAGCTAGATATGTGTCACACAAACTCCTCCTCCCTACTAGCAAGATGCCCATGCGTTGCACGAAACATCAAGATGCATTTGTATGAGAAGTTTATCTTGTAGAAGAAAAGGATGAACGAGGGAATGCCTTATTTGCAAATGCGGAGAGGGGTGTGGGTATATTTTTGCAAAATTGCCATAGTTTCCTTCCTGTCCGTCGGGTATAAATCGGATGGCCTATATTGCAGGATGGCAGGAACACCATCATCACCAACTCTGTTTTTTATAAGAGTAGAGATATGTGAGTGTCACTGACCCCCCCCCCCAACACACACCCACACTTCCCAACACCGAAGGAGTAGGGTGACACCTCGATCTTGATACTAATCTATCGACTGGCTTCTCCCTCGAACATACACACACACACACACACTACCCGACACCAAAGGAGTAGAGTGGCACATCGATCTTGATAATAATCTATCTACTCCTCTTTCAAACACACACACACACACACACTCGCTAGTTGTGCCTCTGTGCCTACCGCGCACACTCTCGATACGTCTTTCTCTCTCTCCCCCCAACAATGACAGCAGAAGGGTGACAACTCGATCTGATCATAATCTGTCAATTGGTTTCTCTCTCAAACATTGTCTCTCGGTGCCTCGCTCGGTAGCCCCCTCGATATGTAGACTTCTCGCGCGCGCACAGTTGTAGTGACGATGACGCTGAACCCAGTGTGTCTTGTTTTTACCGGCCTCATGTGATACTTTTCACCCTGTTTTCTGTTAATTAACAAGGCAACCTTTTCTTTGTTACTACTAGTGAATATGAAATCATTCGGGGCAGACATAGAATATATCACTTCAACCCAATTATCGCAGCAACTATTTTAAAAGAAATTAGCTAGCTGCCCGTGCGTTGCACAGAACATCAAGATGCATTTGTATGAGTAGTTTATCTTGTGAGAGAAAAGGTTGAACGAGAGAAGGCCTTATTTGCGAATGTGGAGAGACGTGTGGGTATATTTTTGCAAAATTGCCATAGTTTCTTTCCTATCCGTTAGATATAAATCCTATGACCTATATTGCTGCAGGATGGCATGCATACCATCATCACCAACTCTGTTTTCTACTCCCTCCGTCCAAAAATACTTGTCATCAAAATCGATAAAAAGAGATGTATCTAAAACTAAAATATGTCTAGATACATTTCCTTTTACCCATTTTGATGACAAGTATTTCTGAACGGAGGGAGTATTTGCCTTTTTAGAGATTTCAACAAGTGACTATGACCGGACCTTACCAATATACTCAAAAAATTAGTCCATAATTTTGATGTTACCCTCTTTTCTTGGCGGTGCAGTACCATCTGGATACCTCATAAATAAATAAAGTACTACATAATACTAATATATGATACATGGTGCAGGAGTACTAAGTATTATTAATACAGTTTTGCTAGAACTCATCTAGATGAGATATAATTTGGTCTCATTCATCTTTTATAGCCATTGGATGTGATGCTATATAAGATGCATGTGTGCTGACGTGGGTTGTATTTGTTCTTGTGCAACGAACTGACCACTACATGTCATGTTTGATAGTCTCAAGTCATTAAAAGCATACAAGCCCCACATCTCTTCTTGGTTGATTCCTCTATTTATGTCAAAAAATAAGGAACAACGTGAGAGTTAATGCACCACGCCTATGTGTTTACTATTTGGTTTTCGTAAGATGACTTAATACTCACCTAGATGGAGGGAGTATTCAATTTGACAGCAGGCGGCGCAGTTCCCGATATGGCTTTAATGCAGACGAGGGAGGGAGTAGCGGTTCCCAATATGTTGAACGGCCAATGCATCCTCCTTCAATTAATGCATGAGGGAAGTAATGGGAGGAGGTCCGGGAAAAGAGGTTGCATGATGTGAATGCAGCCCTCAGACTAGCCACAATGGAGAGTAATATACACTAGTAATATACACATATTCCTAGACTATGTTACTACCTTCATAGTGGGTAGTAACTTAAGTGTGGTAACATGTAAAGATTCATTTATTAGGTTATAGACTCATATTGCGTTGAGACATGTGATGTTACAGTAACTAGCTAAGTTACTACAACTACCTCTCTCCTCATTAACTCATTGCCACATAAGTAAATTTGCTGAGTTGGACTCGATGTTACTGCTGAAGTTACTTCCACTGTGGCTAGTCTCATTGCCCTCATATAAAGGCGCCCCTCCATTCCAATGCATCTACCAGATCATACGCACCTAAGCATTTGCCTATGCACCTACACTAAGCGCAAAAGAGCTCACTCCAGACCCATGGCGGCGATGCTCGTGAGCGGCCAGCGGCTGCGCCAGATGGACCACGACGCCGGCCTGCAGCATGGCATCGAGGATCATCTCCAGACGGTGTTGGAGACCGGATGGTGGATGGCCGCCTTCGACGCCAACTACGACTCTTAGTTGGACCAGATGATCATTGCCACCAGCAACAAGTTCACCGTCCTCAAGAAGCTCGCGGACGACATCGCCGTACTTCTCCAGCCCACGCGCCCGGGCTCCTCATTGCCTGCCACCCTAATCGGCCTCCATGGCTGGAACCTCTTTCAAGCACTGGTGGCCCTGCGATTGCCCGCCGACGCCACAAAGAATGTCCACCTGGAGGTCGCGCTCGCCGCGAGGCGCCTCGCCCTGCAAGAATTCATCGACCTACACATCCACATGTTCGAGGAAATCATGTACGTACGTATCTACAAGGCCAGTGAGGACGCTGCGACGTTGGCCTTCCTCAACCGGCTGGAAGCCTTGGATGCCTTTGCTGAGAAGTACCTCAATCTCGCCACAAAAGCCGCCACTCCTTAGCCGCCGGTCGGATGAAAATTCGATGGTGCGGGAGTACAGATCGGAGCACAGCAGCGAAGCAGGCAAACCGCGTCCAATCGGGTATGTCTGTGGTAGAAAGTTGATGGTCGCCGCAGTTCACCTGGCCCGCATGTCATGCACACAAAGGCAGAGGAGCGGTGGGGCCGAGAGGGATGAGGGGCATGTCGGGGGGATGAGGATCCCCTGACGCGAACAATCCTACCATTCTGTCACTGACATGTGGGACCCATAAGCGTGGGTCCCACCTGTCAGCGAAGGAAAGGCAGGGCAAGGTAGTGATAGCCACGTCAGAGGATCCATGTCCACGTCGGGGGACGTCGTGTCGTGGGTTGGAGCGGTGTCGTGGGAATCGTATGTGGGTGTGACAGTTGTTGAAACAAGAAACGTGATGGTCGCTGTGGTTCAACTTCCATGGACAAGCTGTCATGTCTGCTGACACATGTATATCAAAACTAGAGCATTTATATTTCAAGCACGTGAACAAGTATTATTCTACTACTTTGGATCCATTGCAACGCACGGGCCAGCACATTGGTAGTAGTAGTGTCCATCTCTATCTCTAGATGCCTTCCCTCGTTCATCCTTTTCTCTCACAAGATAAACTACTCATACAAATGCATCTTGATGTTCCGTGAAATGCACGAGGATGTTTCCTTGGGGGTCTCTCCAGCTCGGCGTGGCCGTAGTTGCAAGTTGACGCACCTTAAGATACCGACGTTGAGGGGCACTCGGATTTCCTCCGATGAGCAGGTAAGATGAGTTTGATCACATAGTAAATGCATTCTAAAGACTACTTCCATGTCCATTTCCAAATTCTCCCCCTGCCCACTGTTTCACGGGTTAGGCTCGGTGCGAGTGGAGATTGGCTTGCATATGTATGGGGTTTGGATGCAAATGAAGACGAATGGGAGGTGAAGAAGCCGAGGAGAATTGGTTCCTGATGGAGAACTAAATGGGAGAAGTGGCGTGCAGGCAGTTGATTAGACGGCTTGGTAGACTAAACGAAAAGGCTATGCGGGTAGACTGATGAGTCGTACCTGTTCGGACGTGCCCATCCTTCCTGATAGGTGGGACTATTGGTGTCAAAACTGGCGGATCTCGGGTAGGGGGTCCCGAACTGTGCGTCTAGGCCGGATGGTAACAGGAGGCAGGGAACACGATGTTTTACCCAGGTTCGGGCCCTCTTGATGGAGGTAAAACCCTACGTCCTGCTTGATTAATATTGATGATATGGGTAGTACAAGAGTAGATCTACCATGAGATCAAGGAGGCTAAACCCTAGAAGCTAGCCTATGGTATGATTGTTGTATATGGAGTTGATTGCCTACGGACTACAACCCTCCAGTTTATATAGACACCAGATAGGGTTAGGGTTACATAGAGTCAGTTACAATGGTAGGAGATCTTGAATATCCGCATCACCAAGCTTTCCTTCCACACCAAGGAAAGTCCCATCCGGACACGGGACGAAGTCTTCAATCTTGTATCTCCATAGTCCAGGAGTCCGGCTGAAGGTATAGTCCAGCTACCCAAACACCCCCTAATCCAGGACTCCCTCAGTAGCCCCTGAACCAGGCTTCAATGACGACGAGTCCGGCACGCAAATTGTCTTCGGCATTGCAAGGCGGATTCCTCCTCCAAGTCCTTCATAGAAGATTGTAAACACCAAGAGTAGTGTCCGGCTCTGCAAAATAAGCTTCCACATATTGCCATAGAGAGAATAATATTAACACAAATCAAATCTGCTGACGTATTCCGCAGTGCGTCAACACACTACAGCCAAGTCCTTCACTCGAATCGTTTTCACTTTTCCACCTCAGCGTGTTTTGCAAGGCGGTTTCCTTGGCACGTCTTGTCGAAGCAGAGATCATGTACCCCCCTTTTATGGGATTCTCATCAATACGGACGTGGGTAACCCAACCGCGCCACTTATCACTGCGCTTGGGAGGCAAGCGAGTTTTACTAGGCAGGTGGGGACGCACAACCGCATTCGCCCATATAAGGGGACAACGATCCACCTTTTTACCTACGCCTTCTTCCTCCTTTGCCTATCCATCTCCTGCGCACCCAAGCTCCAGCGCCCAAGCCCGCACTTCCTACCTCAACCCTCTCCAACAATGTCCGGAGTGGGAGGCAAGTGGATGGTCTCCTCCATCACGGAGGGCCAGGTCAAAAGGTTAAGGAAGGCCGGATACCTGTCAAAGGACATCACGCACCGGCTTCCCGAAGAGGGGCAGCTTCTTCCCACCCCAAGGCCCCATGAGAGGGTAGTATTTCTCCCCCACTTCCTCCCCGGACTGGGTTTTCCACTCCACCCATTTGTCCGGGGGGTTATGTTCTACTACGGCCTGGATTTCCACGATCTGGCTCCGAACTTCATCCTCAACATCTCGGCGTTTATCGTCGTGTGCAAGGCTTTTCTCCGCGTCCACCCCCATTTCGGCCTCTGGCTCAAGACCTTTAACGTCAAGCCCAAGGTGGTGCGCGGCAGCCAGGCGGAGTGCGGAGGCGCCATGGCGGGCAAGATGGCCAACGTCCTATGGTTCGAGGGCTCTTTCGTGGAGACCCTAAAGGGATGGCAATCCGGGTGGTTTTATATCACCGAGCCACGCGATCCGAAATGGACCGCAGCCCCCGAGTTCAGATCCGGACCCCCCACGCAGCTTATGTCCTGGAAAGAGACGGGCCTGTCGTGGGGTGACAAAAAAGAGGTGACCGGATTGCAAACATGCATCCAGTCCCTGGTGAACAAGCCAATCCGACTTGTTAATGTAATCCAGGTTATGCTCGTCCGCCGGATCCTCCCGTGCCAACAACGGGATTTTAATCTGTGGGAGTTCGACCCGGCGCAGCATCAAACCCTCAGCAGGCTCTTCGACACGACGTACGAAGACGCCTGGAAGATGCTATTCAAGGGCACCGAGGCTCCCGCATCCGCTTCCGAGGACCGCGGATACAGCTTGCAGCGTCACGCTAGCGTGGTATGCCATCTACACCTTTTACAGGATGTTAAGCTTTTTTCATAGTTTGACTCTATGCGGGATTTAAACTCCCTTACCTTTGACAGGCTTGGCGGGCGATATCCGGACCGATTAACTGTCCGGCTCCGCTGCCCGAAGACCCAGCCCCAGCTCTACTAACAAAGCTGCTGGTTCTAGCGCCTTATGTGGTGCCGGAGAAGAAGGCCAAGAAGAAGAAGACCACGGGGACTCGAAAGAGTGCCCGCAACATGGTGGTGTCGGACTCGTCATCTGACGAGTCCGAGACGCCCTCCTCCCGCGAAAATGAGGAGGAGGAAGAAGAAAACTCTCCCCCCCCCAGCGGAGGGAGGAGAGAAGAGGAAGGCCGCCCCAATGGGGGAGGCCGAGGGGTCTAGGAAAAGGAAGACCCCTCCGCCGGACTACGCCCCCAACACCGAAGAGGGCAAAGAGGAGTGGCCAAACAGGGCCAAGCGTTCGGCAAAATCGTAAGTTCGGATATCAGAGTAACTCATGATGTTCCTTTGTTGCGCAGCTTTCCCTAATGTCGAATGTAATTATGCAGTCCGCCCCGGGCCGAATTCGACAAATCGTCGGGCGGCTCCCTGGACTCATCGGACATGAACACAGTTCCACCCGCTGTATCCCCCCGCACTGCAGACGACGCCGAAGTGGCGTCACGACAAGCTCCAGGGCAGGAGGAGGTGGTCCCGGAGGAGCCGCAAGGCAACCTCCCGGACTCCAGGAGTGAAGGGGATAAGGCTCCCCGGGGCTCTAAGTCCGGCTTTGTGCCGGACACCGCGCCGGAATCAGTTCCGGACCGCGGTAGGCGAACTCCTTCCAAGAGGAGCAAGCCTTCTGAGCCGGTGGCCTCCGTCCAACCGGAGGTGCCGAACAATCTGCTGCAGGTGCTTGACGACGCCTCCATCGACGAGGGGCACCGTACTATTATGAGTACGGTGATCCAGAAGGTTCAATCCGCCAAGGGCGGACTGACTGAAGCTTGCGCTAGCCTTCTAACAGGCTTCGAGGTAAGTAAAAATATGTAAAAATATTACCGCATAGACAGTAGCCCCTGATGCTCTATTTGGCGTTCGGAAAGAAAAGCCGAATAGAGGATCTATTAAATTTCGCAGGAGTCTAAAAAAAGAGTCAATATGCGTATGCAGGCTTCGCTGCTATCCACCGCCGCACTGACTCCGGAGGTGGGTGTCCTGAAGCAGGATCTCGAGCGGACCGAGCAAGAGCTCGGCCTTGCCAAGCGGCGGCTCGAGGAGGAAGAAGGTAAGAAATACCTTAAAGAAAAAGTGCCTATAAAAAGGCTTGCTTGCAAAAAAGAGTAACAGGATTGTACTGCTTATTGTAGGGGCCACGACTGAGGTGGCGACCCTTAAGCAGGCGCTGTTTGAGGCCGAAAAGAAAACGGCCGCGGAGCGCACCGAGCGAGACAGACTTGGGGCTCAGGTCGGCGAGGTGCAGCGAGAGCTGCAGGCTCTCATGAAAAAACATGAGAGTTTGGAGCTGGAGTCGAAGGCGCAAGCATCCAAGCTTGCAACGGCCCTAGAGGCTGCCAAGTCTGCCAAGGCCGAAGCCCAAAAGGCCCTCCAAGAGTTGGAGGAGATGAGGAAGATAGCAGCGGGTAAGGCATTCTTTATGCAAAGCAGAAATATAAAAGTGAACTACCTGTTACTTACCCGAATCTGAAGCTCTCCAGGGGCATTCGCAGATCTTCCCCGCAGCGTATCCGATGCCGCCGCATTCTACCAAGCTGAAGAGGGCAGCTCGACAGAGAAGGTGTTCTGGTCTCAGTATTCTGAGGCCGGACACCCTGTGCCCTTGAGCGACCAGCTGAAGCAGCTGGTCGAGCTCCACAAGGCGGCCGAGCAGGCCATGAAGGGCTTCATGGTTCGGCTGTGGCCCGGAGAGGCCCTGCCTGGGAGCTATTTCGGGCTGGTGCTGCGGCTGGTGGAGGCCTGTCCGAGGCTTGAGGTCATCAAGCGCTCCGTCTGCATCGAAGGTGCCCGTCGGGCCCTTGCCCATGCAAAGGTGCACTGGGGTAAGCTGGACGGTGAGAAGCTTGTGAAGGACGGGCCGCCGCCGGGGAAGGAGCATCGCAAGCCCGAGAACTACTACAAGGATGTTCTTGCAGGTGCCCGCCTTGTGGCGGATGAATGTACCAAGGATGTGATATTTGAATGAACTCGCTCGTGTTTATCCTGTGCGCTGAAAACTTGTTCATATGTGTTAAGCAATGCTTATTGAATTTAAAATATTACTTTCTGTGCGGCCGTTTATCAAAAATTGAGAGATGGCCAGTCGTCGGCTTCTGCCCCCATGCCACTAGTGCTGGGGTGTTCGGGATAAACCTGAGCGCTCTTTTTCCCATAGTTGGGTCCTTCGAGGGAGGCGCTCAGCACAACGAACCAGGCAATCGGACTATAATGCTTGAACACTCTCACTTAGCCATAGAACTCTATAATTTTAAATTTCGGCGAAGCCCTTAGTTCGGAAGACCGAGTTCGGGGCGCTATCCACGCCTTGGCCGGACAAAGCCAGCTCCTTGCTCGAAGCGGCATAAGACTTTAGGGACTCGAAAAACCTCTCGAACAGCGACCGGTCTCTCGCCACATCATGACAGTCAGTTTTAGCTTTCTCCACTGAGGTGCTTAACCCAGCTGAACCGGGGCACAATCGCAGTGGTTCTCCTAGTGCTACCTTAGCCGATAGAGCGGAACGTAAGGCACCAAAACATAGGAGCCGGGCAAAACCCAACTATTGACCCAAATCATGATTCGGAGCCGATGCATATAGTGCTATAAGTTCGGGGTGCCGAACTTGTGAAAGTGTACGGACTTCTCACACCATTATGAGGGGTACTGAAGCCCCTGGCGTGTTTGCCGTACCATGGTGTACGGGTGCAATCATGTCATTTAATAAACATAAATGTGAAAAGAAGATAATGCAAAAAATAGACAAGAAGCTAAGCATTGTTTATAGAGAGGCTATTTATCAAAGCCGAACGATACAAATAGTGCGGTAAGCAAAAGATATTGGACTGTTTAGTATGTCCTGACCAGGGGTAGGCCGCGGAATTGTATTTTAAAACAGGTATACCGCTCGTAACAGAGACCACCTGGGAGTTCCATAATGCGGCATGGCTTGTCTGCCTCCGTGGATCTTGCATCGTTTGTGCGGCAGTCGAATTGCCGAACAGGTCGTCCGAAGTATGGAGTCCTGAAAGTAAGAAAAAATTAAAAAAAAGAATCCGGCAGCCCCTAGTACGTTTTAAGCCGTGTTTTGGGCATGCCATTATTGTGCCCCTTCCCCTGTGCCCATGGTATTTCAAGGGCGTATTTATGTACACGAGGTACTGGTTTTGCTATGTCACGAGAGCTAGGGTTGGGGCTGCATTGCTACGCTTGCTCAGAGTGTGGCAGGCGGTCCGACTGTGGGTTACTCCGGGCGCGCTTGGCAGTGTCTGGCTTTTTAATGGCCGGGCTGGAGAATTGCCTGAGAAGGCTACTTTGTACCTTCGCTGCGAGAGACGTCATATGCTCCTCCGTACGGAGAGAGCGCTCGATGTTTTCGTTGACCGTAATTACTCTTCGAGGGCCTGGCATCTTGAGCTTGAGATATGCGTAGTGCGGCACCGCATTGAACTTTGCGAATGCGGTTCGTCCGAGCAGGGCGTGATAACCACTGCGAAACGGGACTATATCGAAGATTAACTTCTTCGCTTCGGAAATTGTCCGGGGATCCGAAGACCACGTCAAGTGTTACTGAGCCTGTATAGTTGGCTTCTACACCTGGTATAACGCCTTTAAAGGTCGTTCTTGTGGGCTTAATCCTTGATGGATCTATGCCCATTTTCCGCACTGTATCCTGATAAAGCAGGTTCAGGCTATTGCCGCCGTCCATGAGGACTCTTGTGAGATGAAATCTGTCGATGATTGGGTCAAGAACCAATGCGGCAAACCCGCCATGACGGATGCTAGTGGGATGGTCCCTTCGATCAAAAGTGATCGGGCAGGAGGACCATGCGTTGAACTTTGGGGCGATTGGCTCCATCGCGTATATGTCCCGTAGCGCACGCTTCTGCTCCCTCTTGGGAATGTGGGTTGCGTATATCATGTTCACCGTCCGCACTTGTGGGGGAAAGCCCTTCTGTCCATTGTTGTTCGGCGGCTTGGGCTCCTCGTCATCGCTGTGCAGCCCCTTGTCTCTGTTTTCGGCCCTTAACTTGCCTGCCTGCTTGAACACCCAACAATCCCTATTAGTGTGATTGGCTGGCCTTTCGGGGGTGCCATGTATCTGGCACAAGCGATCGAGTATTCGGTCCAAACTGGACGGGCCCTGAGTATTCTTTTTGAATGGCTTTTTCCGCTGACGAGATTTATAGCCTTTGAATCCGGCATTGACTGTCGTGTCTTCATTGCTGTCGCTGCTAACGCGGCATTTTTGCTTATTCCGACGTGCCCTGCCACTTTTGTCCTTGGTATCTGAATTACCAGGGTTCTTTGATAAGTTGTTACTGCGAGCTAGCCAGCTGTCTTCTCCCGCGCAAAAGCGGGTCATGAGTGTCGTGAGGGCTGCCATGGATTTCGGCTTTTCCTGTCCCAGGTGCCGGGCAAGCCACTCGTCGCGGATGTTATGCTTGAAGGCTGCTAGGGCCTCTGCGTCCGGACAGTCGACTATCTGGTTTTTCTTTGTTAGGAACCGTGTCCAGAATTGTCTGGCCGATTCCTCTGGCTGCTGAATTATGTGGCTTAAGTCGTCGGCATCCGGTGGTCGCACGTAAGTGCCCTGGAAGTTGTCGAGGAATGCGGCTTCCAGGTCCTCCCAAGAACCGATTGAGTCTGCTGGCAAGCTGTTAAGCCAATGCCGGGACGGTCCTTTAAGTTTGAGCGGGAGGTATTTGATGGCGTGTAGATCATCGCCGCGTGCCATGTGGATGTGAAGGAGATAATCCTCGATCCATACCGCCGGATCTGTTGTGCCATCGTATGATTCGATGTTTACGGGTTTGAAACCCTCTGGGATTTTATGATCCATTACTTCATTCGTGAAGCATAGCGGGTGTGCGGCGCCTCTGTACTGGGCTATATCACGACGCAGCTCGGAAGAGCTATGTCTTTTGTGTTCGGCCCGGTCGGATTTGTTGTATCCGGAGTGAGGATCATTGTTGCATGCCGTAGGGCGCCTGCGCGATCCGTAGATTGATCTTGTTTGTCTTGCCTTATCCTCCAGTATGTCTCGCAGGTCGGGCGCATTTTCTCGTGCCTTAGTTGAGCGGCGTCGGGGCATGGCTTGGGTGGAGGGCCGAGAGGCCTCTCTGTCGCGGCCGCGAGGTGGCCGGTCTGCCATGTCATGCGCTGGTGATGTAGGTGCTTCCTCCTCTGATCAGGGTAGCAGCCTGCGCTTCGGGTAACTCTTGGAGGGGTGTTCGAGTTCATACTCTTCAGCCGCAAGGACTTCAGTCCATCTGTCAGCTAGCAAATCTTGGGCAGCTCTAAGCTATTGCTGCTTTTTCTTGAGGCTGCTTGCCGTGGCTAAAAGCCTGCGTTTAAAACGCTCTTGTTCGGCAGGGTCTGATGGTATGACGAATTCGTCGTCATCGAGGCTTGACTCGTCTTCGGAGGGAGGCGTATAGTTATCATGCTCGACCTCTCGGTCTGCCGCTCTCTCATGAGGGCTGGCTTCTCCATCTTCCTGTGCCGAATCTTGCTGAGGTGGGTGTTCTTCGGCGCTATCCGGGGTAGTATTATCTCCCGTGCCGGAATCACCGTTTTTGCTTTGGTGGGATTTAGAGCGGCGCCGCTGACGCCGGCGCTTTGGCTGTTTCTTGGGGGCGTCATCCCCCACTATTCCATCGCCATCTCCATCTTTTGGAGTATCCACCATATATATGGCATATGACGAGGTGACCTTCCAGCGCCCTATAGGTGCTGGTTCCTATTCGTCTCCTACATCGTCGTCCATGCCGTCGATGTCTTCGGAGCCGAAGTCAAGCATGTCGGTTAGATCGTCGACAGTGGCTACAAAGTGGGTGGTGGGTGGGCTTTGAATTTCCTCATCGTCCGTGTCCCACCCTCACTGACCGTAGTCCGGTCAGGGCTCTCCTGATAAAGAGAGAGACTTAAGAGAATTCAGGATGTCGCCAAAAGGCGAATGTTGAAAGATGTCTGCGGCGGTGAACTCCATTATCGGCGCCCAATCGGATTCGATTGGCAGGGTTGCGGGGGGTTCGGAGTCCGGGGAGGAGTCCGGATCCTCGGAGTCACGGGTCGTGCAGAGTGTGGGGCTAGCGTTCGGCTCGATCACTTTTGGGATCGCAGCCCCCGAGGTGACGTCCAACCGCTCATCCTTGATTGGCGCAATAGGCTCCGAGTTAGGGGTCGGAACCGATGCGTGTGCGGCCTCCAGGACACTGTCCGGGGGCAGAGCTAGATCATGCCCCTCGAGATAGTGTGGCGCGGTTGGCCGTGGCTCGAGCCCGTCGAAGATCAAGTCTCCGCGGATGTCAGCTGTGTAGTTTAAGCTTCCAAACCTGACTTGATGGCCAGGGGCATAGCTTTCGATCTGCTCCCGGTGGCCGAGCGAATTGGCCCGCAGAGCGAAGCTGCCGAAGACGAAGATCTGTCCGGGGAGAAAAGTCTCACCCTGGACCGCATCGTTGTTGATGATCAAAGGAGCCATCGGGCCTAAAGGCGACGACACAGAGGAACTCTCAATGAAAGCACCAATGTCGGTGTCAAAACCGGCGGATCTCGGGTAGGGGGTCCCGAACTGTGCGTCTAGGCCGGATGGTAATAGGAGGCAGGGAACACGATGTTTTACCCAGGTTCGGGCCCTCTTGATGGAGGTAAAACCCTACGTCCTGCTTGATTAATATTGATGATATGGGTAGTACAAGAGTAGATCTACCACGAGATCCAGGAGGCTAAACCCTAGAAGCTATCCTATGGTATGATTGTTGTATATGGAGTTGATTGCCTACGGACTACAACCCTCCGGTTTATATAGACACCGGATAGGGTTAGGGTTACATAGAGTTGGTTACAATGGTAGGAGATCTTGAATATCCGCATCGCCAAGCTTGCCTTCCACGCCAAGGAAAGTCCCATCAGGACACGGGACAAAGTCTTCAATCTTGTATCTTCATAGTCCAGGAGTCCGGCTGAAGGTATAGTCCGGCTACCCGAACACCCCCTAATCCAGGTCTCCCTCAGGGACCTATGCAAAATTATAAAAAATATGTCGTAGTTTTTTTGAGCGCGTGAGTGGGAGACACAACATTCTTTGGTTAAGGAATACTCCCTCCGTTTTGGTGAGTATAAGTCACCTTATGAAAATCAGGTTTTCCTAAAACCTTTAGGCATGGAGCGTTAACTTCCTACTCGATCCCCTCCCAGCCTCGTTAGCCAGCGTTCTCTTCCTATGCTTCCGTGTTATACCTTTCCATTTTTCCTCTTCTCAAGTGTGGAACGATCTGCATGCCGCCCTTGATGCACCAGAACAACCACTGCATGCATCGTGGTAGGGCATTGATTGGGCATGCACGAGAATTTGGTTTTGCTCGCAATATGGATGATACCTGAACGATGAAGTGAACAGGCATTATAGCATGGGAGACCTATTTCCGCTATACAATACTGGAGTACTCATGTTCCTACTACTACTAGTAATAGTAGTAGTAGTAGTACAACTGTGGTACACTTGATGGTCAAAATACTATTCATCTGGTCCTCACAGTGAAGTGACAACACCCTGCGCCTGACACTAGTCCAGGCGGCGTGTTCGGGTTACCAAAGTCAGCCACACCCTATGCACTGTGCGGTCTGTCACCGCCGCTGTACAGCACATTGGCGCCTCGCCTCGTCTCCCTCTCCGCTCCCATAGCACCAATCCATCTCCATCACCTTCTCCGTCTCCGTCTCCATCTCACTGTGCCCCCGTGTACCGTCGCCGCACTCGCCTCCCCCAGTACCACTATTCCCTCGCTAGCCGCTCCAGCACCGACATCCTTCTCCCCCGTAAATCAAGCCCCCTTCCAAACTCCACAATGGTCGAACGCAAACCGCACAACATCCATATGAGCCGCGATTGGAGCAATCTCCCCAGTGACATCCTCGACCTCTGTTGTTCGTGTATGGATATGTTGAGCGCCCTGCGGCTGGCTGCATGCTAGAGGGACATGCACACGGCCATCGTCGAAGCGAGGCCTAAGCTTTTCAAGCCACCCTGCTTGTTGCTATCTGGTCTTGCGAGATTGGCTCACCATGATACGGAGGCGTGCATGATGCCCCTCGACTTCAATCCAATCTCCATTAGCCGAAACTTCTTTGCAGGTATGTAGTGGGTCGCCATACATCATTTCCCTCGACATCAATCCGATCACCATCGCCTAAAACTTCTTGGCAGGTATGTACTGGGTCGACATGAACTCCCACTGGATGGCTGCCTTCAGAGAAGATGGTAAAAAGTTGGTGCTCGTGAACTTCCAGACCTCCCATGAGATTATCCTTCCTCCGTTGGATTATATAGAGTATTACCATCGCGGTCCAAGTCATTTAGAATACTACGTTAGTTGGACGGACCTTGTTTTGCAGAAGATTGTAATCTGCCAAGTGCCCACACGACATGCGAATTACGCAGACTTCAAGCTAATTGCCTTGTTCGACCGTGGACTCGCCTATCTTTACGCCGGTGCCTTCTTTAGCTGGAGACAACTCGGCTCGCAGTGGATCATCGTCAAAGCGGATACACACTTATGTGATGCTATTGAACACAATGGCATCATCTACGCGATCGACAAAGCAGATGGCACCACGTATTGCTAGGACGACGCGTGTAAGTTGTTTCCGTCTCATGTTAATGATGACGCCATGACACTATTTGAAATTTTTGTGATGATTGGCATATCCCTATTTGAGCAGAATTTGAGTAGAACTATGGCAATATAGCAATATATTAGAGACGCCGTAAATCAACTATATTTGGAATGAGTTAATTCATGCGATTGTGACCATGTCATTACGGCCAATTTGTACCCTGAATAATCAAACGGTTAGGAATATATGGATATTTTCCTTATTTTACAGTAATCTATATACTACTACTAAATATGAGTGTGTATCAATGGCCATGTTAGTTTCCTCATTTTCATGATGTAGAAACATGCACCACACTGTTGGTTTCATCTAACCATACATTAAGGAAGTAAATGTGCATATGGAGAACTCTATATTTGGAAGTAGTGAAATCCTGCAATGCTTACCATGTGTACATACCTATATTCACCCTTCAGCAATCAATGGCTAGAATAATATCCTCATAAAAATTTTGCCCACAGAACACGAGTATATAACAATGCATGGTCTGTTAGTTACCTTGAAGAATTTGTTTGTGAGGACAGAACATAATTACATAACATGCATGACATGGTAGTTTCCTGTGAAGAATCGATTGCGAGATAACATGAGTATAACCATGCATGGCACTTCTATATTTTCGAACCCAGTATACATTTCCCTGTATTTTCCTCCTAGTTCCAACAGGGACATATCAATGTTGTTTCTTGCATTATCCTACTCATACTCTGAACAATGTTGATCTTACATTAACAATGCCTGTCCTTTTTGATATGATGAAGTGTCCCTACATTTACTGCCCTTTGTAATCACACCACCTTTGCCAAAAACAGGGAAGCACAACTGGTTCCTCGCTCGATCAGATGATGGAAAAAGACTGATGATCATTCAGACACATGAGCCGGAAAAGTTATATTGCAAAAAAACCCACTGTATACAAGCACCGTGTAATACGTGAGTATCCGGACAGTGGTTTTTACGTCTATGAGCAGGATACCAGCTTGTTGGGGCCTTTAGGATTTTTTAGTTGGAGGCGGGTAAACAGCCTTGGTTCACACTCTCTATTTCTCAGACTCAATTATCCGATTAACCAGGAGATCACCGTTGGCAAGGACCTTGATGGCAGAGAGGCTCTGTTTGCTATGGAAAACTGTTTCTACATGGCGAGCCATAGGAGTTCGGGAGCAAACTCCCCTGATTGTCAACGATACAACCTACAGCCAAAAGAAGGTGAGAATGACAAAGGAGTCCAGATTAACTTTGATCCTTGGATATCTCAATTACGACAGGCACTGATGTGGTTCAAGCCTTCATGTTGATAGGTAATTGGGCTGTTGCGTCGAAAGGGTGGAGTACCGGTGTCTCCGGATCACTGGTCGCTGATGCGGGGTCGCAAATTATGATGGTGTTGCATCATCTCTTCGAATGACTTTGTTGTCTTTGCTGCTGGTTCTGGATGGGTAGTTCTTTCTTTTGTCATGCATATTCCTTGTCATTTGGTCATTCTCATCTATGTCACTCTTACTATGTTTAGAATGTCATTCTCGTATGGATCACGAGAGTCTGAGCGCTGCAGATGGGTGTGTTTTGGTGGTGTAGCAAGACTTCTTATGAACTATCATGTCTTGCTGTTTATGTCAGTAGTAGTCACTAGTCAGTGTTTGAATGTTGTATATATCGTTGTTTCGAACTGTTTATTGTCTCGAACTACTGGTGGGCTAAATGAGGGCATCACCATTCTCCAATGTTTAGAGTATATGTCCTTTTTTCAAGTTATATAATTTGAGCTCAGTGTGTTTTCGATGATGTACACTTGTTTGGGCCAGTGAGGTGTCGTTGAATATGGGACGAGTAGAAACGCAATGCCAAACATGTCAATTATGACTCTTAGGCGGGGCTCTCAAAAGATCCTGAAAAAAAGGTCGGGCTCTCCAAAAATAAAGAATAAGGACTCTTAGGCCGACATGTGGGCGCCACCGGTGTTTTCGTGCGCTTGCGCACCGAGAGCATATTGGCGCGTGCTCGAAATTCATGCTACCTTTTCATCCCCAGTCTCCTGCCCCTCCCCCACCTCTGGAATATCGATTTCTACTCCAGTTCCCCCAAATCCCCCTCCTGTACTCCCTGTACTCAAGCGCACTATCATGTCGTCGGTCAACGCGGATCTACGAGCCGGAGATCCTGAAGTCCGTCCTGCCTTCGGTCGCTGCGTGCTGTCGCTCAACAGTGGCATGGCGGCGCTTGACGACCAGTTTGCTGGCAAAATGTTGATGGTAACCATCAATGGTGACCGGCCTCCCGTCTCGCCGGACGACCTTGTCAAAGCTCTTGGCATTGCGCACGGCATCCAAATAAGTGACTTGCTCGTCGAAGTCTGTCCGCCACCGGCTGATTTCTTCTTCCGGTTCCGGACAACTTTCCACTGCAGTCGTGTGTTCGAATCTTCCCGACGTTTGTTCTGCAATGGCGTGCTGGTGAGCTTTGATCGGTGGCACCCAGGATGGGGCTCGGTTCCATCTGAGCTTGAGTTTTTAACAAAGCTTACCTTCCACGGCATGCCTTGACGTGCTTGGAACAATGAGTCCATGAACGAGCTTATCAATGACCTTGGAGGTGAGCTCGTAAGTATGTTTGTTCCTCCAGACAGCTGGGCTCTGATAGTTATGGCATGGATGGAGAAGTCGTCCACCATACCGAAGGTGATTGGTGTTGAGATACCGGTGTAGGAAGTGGGGTTGTACTATTCCTCGCCACCAAGGCCGTCGCGGACCATGTTAGGGATGTACCTGTATCGAGTGTTCGTGCATGTCGAAGAAGTGGTCAATCCATCAATCGAAGTCCTGCCGCCGCCGCTGGTGCCAGGGTCCGTCGACGACGTCCATTACAGGAGTCAACGTCAGACTTCCCCCTGTTGCTCGGAATGATGGATGGCACAGTGCCTACTCCATCGCGCGGCGGAGGCCACTGCTTCTTTGGGAGAAGAGGCAGGGCTGGCTGCCTGGATGTGCTCTAATTTGAGGTAACAACTGAATCTTGTCAGATACTAGTTAAATCCGAGCTATGGGTGTGAAGCACTGATATGCCAGTACATTTGATTGTGACCTGTCCTCATTTTGTACCTGAACTTTTTTTAGAAAGGGTTGTACGTCAACTTAATGTGCTAGCAGAACTTATTGTGTTGTCTGTCTGTTTTCTTTGCACAACATTCAAGATATTTCCCCGTCATTGATAAAGATGATGAACCATTATATACGACTTCGTTGGTTTCAACATAGCCCTTCCCATAGCGATCCACTGCTTCCATCCTGATTGTGCCGCCTGCGTGAAATTTTTGTATGCAAGTTCAGTGTGCTATGATGTTCTATATGATTGTGTCAACTATATAAGTTTTTATTGAGCATCAGCAATGCATATGGCTAAAAGATGTATTTACGAGCATCGACCGATGGGTCTCTCTCTATCTCTCTCTCTCACACACACACACACATATGCACACGCACACACACGCGCACACGCACAAGTGGGACCCGTTGAATTATTTATTTGCTCGTGACAGCTTTTAATTAGGTTCCATTGTAATCTATCTTTTTTCTTAAGTTATTAATTGAGCTCAGTGACTTCAAAAAGTTGTACACAAGCCTTGTTTGGGCCTTTTCCGGCATCGCTGAATGTGGGCTGAGTAACCATGTTAGGTTGTACTGTAGTACACAGGCCTTTTTTTCAACATCAGCAATGCAACTGGGCCGACAGTTGTACACAATATCCGGGTCAACTTGTTATTCTCCGCGTCGCTGGGCTGCAAACTTTCCTAGGAGGTATGCATTAGGATTAACAAGAAAATGGACTTTAAGAAATAATAAATGGGATGTAATTATAATAACTGGACAGTTACTATGCACTAAACACGTAATTCGTTTGAAAAATATATTATTTTTGGAATTTTTAATTTTTAATTTCATTACTTGTTGCGCGCGCAATATTTCGTTGGATTTTAATGTCATACAACTTTATTTTGAAATTATATTTAACCTGACTAGAAATTTCAGATAAAAATATTTCGGATCCCATCAAAATGTGGGAATTTTTTTTAATTCTGTTTTGAGCGATTGTTTGAAATTATTAATCGTTGTCCTAGCTAGAAGTTGGGCTGTACTTTTAACAAACTGTAAATGGGCTGTAGTAAATTCCATTAGAATTAAAAAATGGGTTGTACATTCTTACAAATGGCAAATGGGCTATATGTTCTCTCCCAAATCCGAGCTGTGGGCCTACTAAGTTGACGCGTACCAAGGGCTTTGTCAACTTAGTCAATATAAACGATTCTAGCTGCAGTGATCGTACGATGTCCATCCAACGGCCGTAGTGCTTCTTCAACCTCTGGTCTTCTTGCTCCAGCCGCCCAAAGCAGCGCCGGTCGTGTCGCGTGCTCCTGCCTCCCGTGGCCGGCTGTGATGCCGCGGAGGCCTCACCGCCCCGTACTACTCCCACCGCTAGTCAGGCCATCCCTCTACTCACCCACACCCCCTGTTATTCTGCGGCGACGGCAGCCTCACACCGCAGCCGAACCAGCAAACTAGCATACTCCTCTCCGCGCGGGCTTCCACTACTGCGTCTTCCCTGGCTCTGCGTCATCCCCTTCCTAGGCCTCGCCATCGTCCAGACCACCACCCTGGTGCTCTTGACGCATCGTGGTCAACATGGTCAACGACCATCTTCCATCGGAAGAGTACTGTACATGGAGAGGCTGACAGCTGGGTCTAGGCGGCCGCAAGGAAGTGCCTCCTTATTACGCGCAAAATAATTATTCCTCCACCTGACAGCAGGGACCCACCGGATGGGCCACCTTATTTCGCGAAAAAGAAAATTCCCCCCTGACTACTGGGACCCACCGGGCGGGCCAGCGTATTTCACCAAAAAAACGTTCCGCCCGCTGTCAGCTCGGACCCACCGGAAGTGCCTCCTTATTACGCACAAAAAAATGAATACTCCCCCTGCTAGTTGGGACCCACCATGGTGGGAGGCTGACTTGTGGGCCTACTAAATTGACTGGGACGGGGGCCTTTGTCAACTTTAGTCAATATATGAACAATTCTAGCTCCAATGACTGTACGATGTCCATCCAACGGCCGTAGTGCTTCTTCAACCTCTGGTCTTCTTGCTCCAGCCGCCCAAAGCAGCGCCAGTCGTGCCACATGCTCCTGCCTCCCGTGGCCGACTGTGCTGCTGCGGAGGCCTCACCGCCCCCTACTATTCCCACCGCTGGCCAGGCCCTGCGGCGACGGCAGCGTCACACAGCAGCCGAACCAATGAACCCTCGTACTCCTCTCCGCGCGGGCTTCCACTGCCGCGTCTTTCCTGGCTCTCCGTCGTCCCCTTCCTAGGCCTCGCCGTTGTCCACCGCCCTGGTGCTCTCGGCGGGGCATGGTCAACGTGGTCAAGGAACGACTTCCATCGGATGTGGACTGTACGTAGAGAGGCTGACAACTGGGTCCACGGCCACAGCAAGGAAGTGCCTCCTTATTACGCGGAAAATAATGATTCCTCCATCTGGCAGCTGGGACCCACCGGACGGGCCACTGTATTTCGCGAAAAAAAAAGTTTGCCCCTGACTGCTGAGACCCACCAGCTACATCTTCGCACGCAAGGAAGTGTGTCCGGGTAAAAAAACAATTCGCCCCCCTGACTGCTAGGACCCACCAGCTACATCTTCGCAGGCAAGGAAGTGCTTGACAGTCGGGACCCACCTGGTCGAAGCGTATGTAGCGTTGTCATTCTGGTCGCGAACGTGTACGTACATATATACTCGTGGATGTAGAGGCGCGCACGTGTCGTAGTAGAGGTGCGTACGTGTCATAGTAGAGGCGCGCACGTAGCATGTACACGTACGTACAATGGCTAGGGTGCAAGAAAGAAAATACGGCCACGTATCTGTACATACGGGCGGGGTCTCGAATGCCTACTCGCGCATACGTACGGCTAGGGCTCGTGTACATGGCTAGGTCGGAACGGAGAAACAGCATCGTCGTCGTCTTCATGGGGAGGCAACGGAATGCGTTGTGTTCATGGGGAGGCAACGGAATGCGTCGTGTTCATCGGGAGGCAACGGAACGCGTGGGAGCCAACCGGCTGGGTCAGAACGGAATGCGTGGTCGTGTTCATCGGGAGGGCTTGGACGGAACAGGCGATGGAAACGAGGCCTGGCGTACCGCACAATGGAGGAAACAGACCTCCTACGTTCAGAACAGGGTCCTGTTGATCGGGAGGGGTCTGGCGTACCGCAAACGGAGGAAACGGACCTCCTACGGTTGAAACGGGGGTCCTGTTGATCGGGAGGGGTGTGGCGTACCGCAAAACGGAGGAAACGGACCTCCTACGGTCGAAACGAGGGTCCTGTTGATAGCGAGGGGTGTGGCGTACTGCAAAAGGGACGAAACGGACCTCCTACGGTCGAAACGGGGGTCCTGTTCATCAGGAGGGGTGTGGCGTACCGCAAAACGGGACTCCACGGGATACTGTTCGTCTCCACCGTCGCCTCCTCCAGCCTCCACGGGCTACCATCGACCTCCTCCAGCCTCCACGGGCTCATGTTCATCCATCCTCCACCGCGCGCTACTCCACCGGCTACTGTTCAACCACCCCTCCACCATCTACTGTTCATCCAGCCCTCCACACCACGGGGTCCTGTTCAACCACCCCTCCACGGGCACCCCTCCACCGTCTACTG